>NC_137203.1:25840532-26218032 GCF_960531495.2 Zeus faber | reverse complement strand
AAATCTCTCTCTCCAGGGTAGGTCCGTGCGAGCGTGAAACGCGGCGTCACTTATTCGGCTTCCAAACAAGATGCAGTCGTCCGATCTATAAAGTCCCTGAGACTTCCATGGCGTCCTTGTTACCTGCTTGGCTCAGGCTCCGCTCCCCCCAGAGACACTAACACCAGAATTCCCAGTTTTCCAAGTTGCACGACGTCCTGAGACAGCGTTTCTAAAAACCCAGGCACGTTGTCCATCAGCCAAGCCCGCAAAGTACATTCATCAAAGCCAGTGTGTGTGTGTGTGTGTGTGTGTGTGTGTGTGTGTGTGTGTGTGTGTGTGTGTGTGTGTGTGTCCCACCCATATGCGGAAAACAATGTTTTCGAAAAGCCCGTTGTGTGCCAGGCTAGAATGAATAATCCCCCGTCACAATGATATGTATGGCAAGCGCTATTTTAATTTGGGATCCGCGGCAACGCTCATTAATCTTTCCGAGATACCGCCCGGTTTCCCAAGGCATAAGTGATGTTGATTTAGTCCTTCCTGCATCGGCTATATGTTGTTTATAATGGCCCGTCTCTCTCTCGCTCTCTCTCTCTCTCTCTCTCTCGCTCTCTCTCCCTCTTCTCTTTGAGAACTTTGTGAAGCACGTTGTGGCCCAATTAGCCTCTCGTTACCGCTAGAGATCTGAGCTCACACATGGGCCGGACGGAAACTAGGACACGTGGAGAGTCCAAGATGTGCCGAGTTAACACTGACGTCCTGGTGCGTGGACAGTTTTTGTACGCAATGTGTTTGATCCCACCCATCCGACGGGGGGAAGGGGCGCGTAGCCCCCCCCGGCGGGGGGGCACATCAATCACGGATGCGAGCCGAGTGTTTTTTCCATCCCATCACCCCCCACCACTCAGACCTTGGCCATGCGGGCCTACATGATATGCAGAGAGGTACTACATGTGGGGACGGGAGGCACGCGATTCACTACGCTTTCCGCCCGGAAGCCATTCATCCTAACCATTCGAGACAAGACCGGATGTGCTGCGGTGCTTTGTTACCATCCGTTGTGTTCTGTCAGCGGAGAGGAAATTATCTACACATTTCTATTTTTTTTCATCTAGCTTGGAGGGATCTAACTCATACAACCCATTTTTTTGATTACTGTTGTTGACTATTGTTACTACTGTATGCTACTTTTACTTTTAGAACATACTGTGGTGAGCTTGCACTGTGAAATGAATTTTTTCGGTCAAGAGTTACTTTATAAGCTACCGCTTGCGTCCCATACACCGCACGACCAGCACGGGCAGCTTCCATTTATTTTCACAGACAACCGTAACACATAGAAGAACCCCTGAGGCCGTAACTGGCTACGTCAGTCAACGTCACGGTCCTGTCCTAACCAACAACAACATGCTGGCGTAGGTGCTCCGGTGACAGCGCCCGCAGGAAGGCGTGCAGGGCGAGGTCCTCCTGGTCTGCCGCGATGAACTTCAGGTTACCACGTTGAGCGTGGAGCCACACATCAGCTGCGAGGGCGCCCAGGCTCTCTCCTTCCTGCCGATCGCAGCTGGCCAGCCGCTGCTTGCCTTCATCCGCAAACAGGCGCCGCCCGAAACTTCTCTCCAGCGCTGTGACCAGGGCCTGGAAGTTGCGCTGGTGCGAGGTCTCGCAGAACCTGCAATGCCTTTCCCTCCAGCGCCAGGGCCAGGTGGACGGCGGCCTCTTCGTCTCCTCATCGGCTGTACCACGCTGAAAGCCGTACCTGGGCGAGATAGGGCTCCAATGGCGGAACCCCAGGCGTAGGTGTTGCTGCTGGATTTTCATAGGCAGCTGACAGCGTTGCAGCTTCCCCCCTGGCGGCGACCGATCACGGGTTGGCTTCCATCTTGCGGCAGAAACGCCCTCTTTCTCACTCGCGATGCACTGGCGCCATCGGGTTGGGCGGGGCGACCTGTCAGCTGGTCCATCTCCGGTATAGCCTGTGCTATTTCACGGAGCTCTCGATTCATTTGTTCCATATCCCGCTTCTGACACCAATGAATGCGCCGTGAAATGAATTAATTCAGTCAAGACAGAGCGTTCTTTTGTAAGCTACCGCCTGCATCCCATACACCGCACAACGATGACCTATGTATAACAATTGACAAGAACAGTCTAAATTCCATAAGGCCAAGAGGACTATCATCAGTACAAAACCTTGTCCGATAAATTACATTATTATACAGTTCATCGGATGTTATGAAATATTGTTAATAACATTGTATCAAATTACCCATAACTGCTGTGATGTATTCCTCCATGTCTGGTCCTAAAACACATATCAAACACAACGCCCGAAATGGACCTGTTGGCACAGTGATTTAGGCGCTGCCCTCCCAGGTCGAGCATGTATCCTGAAGCTCCCTTCTTTTATTTATTCGTGATGGTGGATTCCTGCAGAGACAGAATATTGTAATTGTCATGGCTTGCTAAGGCACTGCTGGTGTCCCCACTCAAGGTTTCTTCGTTTTTCCCTCGGGGTTATTATGGAGGTTAGGGTTAGTGGGTGCTGTCGAACGCTCCTCTGAGCTGGGCCCGAAAGCCCCTTTGAGACTTATTACTCATTCGCTGTGATCACTGGGATACAAATAAAGTTGACCTGAATGACCTTGAGTTGAATCGATTTTGCGGTCAGACGATGAGTTAAACGCTTTGAAAAAATAGCTCCGTCTGAATACTCCAGCCATAATGAAGACTTTTGAAAATATATTCATAATAAATCTATACGCTTCAAAAAAAGAATCTACCGAGACAATATTATACAGGTTGGAAACTAGCCACTGACTGAATGCAGATAATTAATAGTTTTTTTGACAGACAATAATTTGTACTATCCAGTACACCAACATTCAGAACAGGATTAACTAATACCAATTTATACATGGTGATGTGTGGCATTATGAGAAATTATTACATGGCTCCGTGGCAGGGCCAGCCCGAGGCATAAGCGGACTGAGCGCCTGAGGGCCACCAGAGTGAGCGGTGGGGGACCCCCAATCAGTGGCGCAACGGGAAATATCCTCTCAACTGTTAATTTTTTATTTTTATTTTGGATCATGTGTTTATCTTCTGCTGCTTAGTGCCCCAGAAAGGCTTGGGCCGGCCCTGCTCTGTGGCTCAGTCTATATATTGACACATTTATTTTATTATTATACTATGGCATGTAGACATAATTAAGGATATACGATTAATTTATTAATATTTTAAAGCACCTCTGCATATATTAATGTTTTAAACAAAGGATGTTGTTGTTTAATAAGGCCCTTAGTGATTTTGTTGTGGAGCTGCAATCCAAAGGATTCCCAAAAGAGGTTGCCTGGGGCTTTGAAGGCACGATAGCCTTGTAATTCCTAAACCTTTTCCAAATATCAGTCAATTTATTCATCCAGACTCCTATTTGTCTCATTTGCTAGGTGTTTTTGGGGTTTTTTTAATTTATTTTTTTGTTTTTTTCATTGTAATACATTTTCACTAAATTGCTGCTAAGCAACATCCTACTACTACTCTTTAATCAGGGACGCCAGTCTTACAGGCCCCACGGCTATTTTTTGGTTTTTGTTTCATTGTGCTGGGTGCCAAAGAACATTCATTTCGTATTTTTTGTTGAAACAGAGGAATGTTTTGGAAGAGGATGGAAGGTAGAATATTGCTTTGGTTCTGCAGCACACAGTATCATAGCATCACTTTAACCTTCTGCTCTCAGTTATCTTTCCCTTCAGAAGGGGGGGAGTCACACACTAAATAAAATAGTTTATTTGGCTCGAAGGTAAATAGGAATTATTCGTGATCGGAATTTTCTCCGAAACAAACCAATAACAGATACACAGACACAGTCCGGCCAGGAAAGCTCGATCGCCTGTAATGTTAATGCATATCGTGTTATTGCAAAGCTTGTACTTCACATTGCGTTGCGTTACGTAATGCACTGCAGCCTTTCAGCGTGTGGGGCTCTGGCTTGAGAAGACGGCGGACGGGGTGAGAAGGTGCACGCCAAAGCTGTAAATCAAAACCCTCCGCATTGCCCTTCACAGCCACGTATAGCAGTGCAGCTATTAGAGAGTTGCATAATGTTTTAGGATGGGATGATACAAAGTGTTGCCATCTTTTTTTCAACGCTTCCAACTCACTTCGTGCTCGGTGGGGAGAGTGTGACCGACCTATTTTAAACTCATACGCCCAACAACTGGCAACGTTCTGTCCAGACCCGAAAGAAATCAGCATTTCGATGAGAAAGCTTCCACCGTGGGTGAAGCGTTTACTCCAACTCTAATTCCAATGTCTAAAACAATGCCCGATGCAGTCTCTGTGTGTCGGGTGAAGTCTTTCCTTAAACATGGAGAAGCAGCATTCAGTTTTTATGCACCGCATATCTGGAGCAAACTCCCAGAAAACTGCAGGTCTGCTGCAACTCTCTTCTCTTTAAAATCAAGACTGAAGACTTTTCTGTTTGCTGCTGCCTTTTACTAAACCAAATATTATTTTTTTGCCCTGCACTGTCACTTTTATGACTTAATTTTATGCATGTATTTCTTAACTTTACAGTATAATGTGTTCTTCCTTTAACAAAGCGTTTCTTTTGTACTTTGTCTTGATGCTTCCGGGAAATAGGAAATGTAGTTGTTCACAAAGAAAAGATCTCCAGACCGGTTCTCCAGGACTGGGATATCGCCTTGACATTGTAAAAGGCTATTTGGGGAATAGTCGAAATAATTGTTAACAAAGCATAAAACAAGGCTTCTTTAGATTAATTTCTTGCACTGAACCATAACCTTTAGGCATTCTATTCAATTTTTTTAACTTTATGCATTCTATGTCCTTTTATTTACACTTTGTCTTAATGCTTTTTATGTTTTATGTAAAGCACTTTGAATTGCCTTGTTGTTGAAATGCGCTATACAAATAAACGTGCCTTGCCTTTCCTTGAGGCTGAGGAGAGGTGGTGGTGTCAAAAATCTGTGTATAAACAACATCAAGCTGAACACATCCATAGCTGGCGGGCGCCAGCGGGCTTCACCGTCTCACTTCTCACAGGCTGAGGGATGGAGCTCACACGGGCTGTCAGCCAGCGTCCCGCAGGCTGCATGAAAAGCCGATGGACCTAATGGATCGGCGGAAGCACCGGTGGAGGTCGGTGCTGAGCTCAGCTGCTGACCGAGGTTCAGTGCAGTTGGGGAACCAGTAGACAACCACGAAACGGCCACATTTTGACAGCAGTGACACCCGGTGTACTTTCAGTCGCCTTGTTGGAAATTTATTCATTTATATCTGGAAATGCTTATTCATTTGGGTCTGTATTTTTGGATGCTTGGGTGTAAGATAAGAAATCAGAAAATAAATAAGTACTTGGAGAACCCACTGCCAATGTCTGCTCAGATTCAGTTCACTCAGGGTTAGGAGATTGTCGGCAGAAGGGCATGGCGTCAGCGTGGGCGTTTTATGTCGACGCCTGTTCGGTGTTGCGAGGCAGATATCGTATCCTTGGGTCAACCTTGGTGTGACTTTCTCCAAGCCTTCAATATTAATACTAATAATAATTACTTGAATGTAACCAGTATTAAGCAAGGGATGATGTGCTGCCAGCCGGTCCATTATCACAATATAATACACAACAGGGTGATCAAGAGATTGGACATATTCACATTTGTTTCTTGAAGTAGCATATAGCATCAGACACACTTGCTGGCTACACCAGATGGCGATGCCAGCAAGTGTTAGCATCAGCATGTAGGTGGTCATTATTCAGAAATAACTGACTGCTGATTGCCGTGATTGACCAATCAGAATCGAGTATTCCACAGAGCCGTGGAACAAACAGTACAAATATATCAATACACTGTAACATTGTCTTTATGCTTAAGCAAGCATTCCAAATGTGCAGGATGCCCATAAGGTGCTGGCTGTGTCATATTACAGCACATGACCACAACTCACTCTGGTTGCCAAAAATTTGATTTCCCACGTGTGGCGGGGCTTGCAACATAGACCAAAAAGACAGATGGGAACCAGAAAATCAAATGAAGCAATTTGCAAACATTGTACAATGAAGGTGGTTGCAAAAGGTGAAAACACACCGAATTCACATTGCCTTACCTAAATGTGCAACTGAAAGAAACATGCAAACCCATCATATTGTCCGATTTTGGCCTTGTTTTGGGCTTAAAACTTGATTTCTCATGAGAGGGATATGTTTGAAAGATGTTATGATGCTAAAATACTGGAAATCTCCAGTAAAGGTTTTACAACGAATTTAGATTTTTTACAATTTTCATTTGATATTTGATCTTGTCTTATTATATATCTATGTTCATAATTTTCATAGTATAATCATGTTTTAAAGAAGAAACCCATTCAGGAGGAGAGTATATTAATCAAGGGTGAGGTTGTTCAAGTGATAAGAGCTCCGGTGCGGTGAGGTCCCAGCATCCCTCACTGCAGTGGGTCCGATAAGCAATCTGGGTTTATTTCGCTTCAAAACAAACAAAAAGATTATCAAGGAAAGTCCATTCGTTTCAGATGTTTCATTGATTTATATTTCCCCGCGAGAAAAGAGATTAAAGGAATTCATTTAAAAAAATGAAGATAAGTTTGGATACTCTGAATTTTGGGCAGTGAATTAATTAGAAAAAAGCCCAACCTGCACGGAAACCGTTTGAGGCGTATAGAATATATATATCGGTTAGGGCAGATTATATTTCATCGCTGTTATTGAAGCCGCCGCCTCTCGTGCCGAAGGCGAGGGTCTAGTTATTTGGCAGCCTTTTTAATCAGCCAAAAGAAAATGTTGTGCCTGGATCCCCCACGGGGCCCAACAGGCAGCAGCCATGATCAGCCTCCTTCCGCCGGGCGAAGGAGGGAGACGGCACTTCCATCTCCCATCAGAGACCTCCCTCAGCGTGGACTTCCCAAACCAAATTGAATGGAGAGAAGGGCCGATGGGCGTTGGAGATTGATTCGGAGGAAACATGAGTGGTGATCGATCCGGTTCCGTGTGCAGCCGGGTGGCGTCAGGCCGGCCCGCCCACCAGGTTTCCCTGGGCTGAAGTGGACTGTGCCGTCACAGCGCACAGTCCGGCGTGGAATTTACGATCAAGGTGTCGCTCCATGAAATATACTCTACAGACGAGGAAGCCTGAGCCATCAGGAAAAAACGGGAAAGTTGCTTGCTCCGTTTGTGCCGCTTTTGCTCTTAGTGTGATGGATTGATCAGGCATCCCATGAAAGAAGTAGTGGAGTGAGGCATCTGAAGTGCTTGTGAAGGGCACGAATATACTATAATGTGAAATGGTGCAGCAGGCAATAATGCAAAACTCACGCGTTTCAAATGGCGAAAATGCTTTTAAATTCTTCTTGAATATACACCGCAGCACCTGTACGTACTAACAGAATATCCATCCTTTTCACAAGATGAAGACGTTGGAATTGGAATGAACACAACAGAAAGCCTCATTATACTGATTATGTAATCATCGCAGGGTTATATTGCGCAAAGATAATTAGCGGCTACTGATAAGATGTGCTATCAATAAAGCTTCCTCCGGCCTAAAGGAACAGAGATAACGCTTCCATTAAAATGTCCACGCTGCACACAACCCCCGGTGACGGGACACGCTATCGCTACCAAAGCATCTTATAGGCGTATTTTTATATAGGTAACCACGGCAACTGACACTACGGCCGCTCCGCCCCAACACATGGCAATGATCAATAATGAATAGGTGGCGGGCTGCAACACACTTTGTGTATCGCCAGATAGCATAGAACATAAACACTCTTCTTTATCATGGACTGATATCGTTGCTTTCGCCAAGGTCGGCTCTGACTCTATTCTTCAGAAGTTAAGACTTGGCCATCAACGATCGCAGCCCAAATGAGCTATTAAAAATGAATGGAAGCAGAAGAGCAGAGGAGGAGGAGGCTCTGAGGAGCGCGTCGTGGCGGTGGCGATACCTGCCAGCGAGGGACCGGTAACACGGAGCCAGCGAGCACCGCTTCATCTTTGTGGTTTCATTTCATCCTTTTATTTCCATGCGTCCGAGCGCTGTCGACTTTGATGAATGAGAGCTGCAAGCGGCCGATTGTTTCCACGCGACGGACAAGTCTTGCACGCTTTGAACTTTATCGTCGCGCCTCGTCAAATTCACCACGCCGCCCCCCCCCGAAACCCCCCCGTCAACAC
This sequence comes from Zeus faber, assembly GCF_960531495.2. Classification (NCBI taxonomy): domain Eukaryota; kingdom Metazoa; phylum Chordata; class Actinopteri; order Zeiformes; family Zeidae; genus Zeus; species Zeus faber. The sequence goes on along the minus strand of NC_137203.1, from coordinate 26,209,838 downwards.
CCATCAACCCGTCCCTGCAGGGTTGCTTTTTTTTCTTAATTGTTCTAACGCACTCGAGGAGTAAGATCTGTTAGCTGCATGGCCCACAATGCCTCCTGCCAGATGGTGATTATGAAAACAGCTCCGTGTTTGTTTTTTTCTGGGAAGCACTGGCGACATGGAGGATGCCCTCTATGGCAGCATGTTCCAGCTGCCGGAGACGCCAGTTGTACGTTTATAGGTGGTTTCAATCACCGGGAACCTGCTCTATTCGCTTGCAAAACGAGTCATTTTGCTCTTCGTCCGCTGCATCAACCCTGCTCCAAAGTGGGCCAGAGCCTTTAATGTTCCTGCCAGAGCTTTTTAAAAAAAGGGAAAAAAAAGTCTAATAACAATAATTTATTATTTATGATGCTTTGTTTGTGTTCGGAAGCGAAAACTGATTTAAGCGAGGGCGTAAAATCATACAATTTTCCTTCATTATGTAGATACTGGAATAAATCATATTCCACGTGTAGCTGCCAATTTGGGACACAAGTGCCCCGTGGGTTTGCCGTGTTCAGTTATTTCGCTGCGCTGAAATCAAAGTTTAGCATTAGAAGATATAATCTAGGCTGCTGAGAAAATAATTGTATTTTATGGTTAACGTGTAGACTTTTATTATAAAACATCACATGTTATGTCATCCAACCTTGACGTTTGGTGACCATCTATTGCAGATCAACCCATGTCCCATTACTGACATTTTACCAATAACCAAAGTCATCCTATACATTATACCACAAGAATAATGACGTTTTTCCAACCACATATGACTTAGAGAGCAAAGGTTGAAGTTAATTTGAAATAATGTGACTAACTTTGTTTGTTTTTGTGACTATGTATCTAACAACCGTCAGAAACCCCTGACTCTGCATCTGAAGCCATTTGGTAACACGGAACTCTGTGTTGTTTTCCAGTAGTTTAGACACTGTTTTTACTTTGATTGGGACCCAAGGGACCAACGCTAGCCTTTCTGTCCTCAAGACTTTGAAGCCCAGAGGATCCTGCGTGGGCTTATGAGCCTATCCTGCAACAATTGGACAAAAATAAATAACACCTCAATATCAATCAGTGACAAAGAAACCAAGTTATGGTTCTGTCAGAAGTTTAACTTAAATCCGTTTATTTAATAAGTGTTGCGTAGGCGAGAAAGGGGATTTGGACTGTTATTATATAAATATTAATTTTCATATTTCTGAAATAATTAGGGAGTTTCCTCGGGAGTTAAAGCCTAAAATGGAAAGAAAATTGTGATTTATTTACTAGATACAAGATGTTAATGCAGTGCAATACCATGTGCGTCCAGTTAGCAGTATTGTTTTTGTTGTTTCGATTTGTCTTGTTTTTTTGTTTTGTTTTATTTTTATTTTTTAATTTTTTTAAATTTGATTTTATTAGTTGTTTTTTTGTTTGTTTTTTCGGTTTTGTTTGTTTTTCTCTACGGCAGAGTGCCGTTGTTTCCTATATTGCCAATTTGTGTAAATGTGCACTTCTTCCCTCAAAAACAATAAAAAATCTAAATATTTCTAAATGTTGTATATGTAAATGTTAAATATACATTTCCACTCTTTCCTCTTTCTATTCCCGCTGTGTTTCTACACTCGAAGGACGGGACATGAACGTGTCATCGTCTTACACACTTGAAGAGATAAGGCATTAGAACGCGAACCCATTATCTTCCCATCACCTTCCGCGGGAAGAAAACAGATCTGGGTTTTTGTTTTGTTGTTGGGGTTTTTTTTTGGGGGGTTTTGTTGTGTTTAAGTTGGATATTTGCGATGTTGTCACTGTTTTCCGTGACGACGGCGTGCCAGACTGAAGGTCGCAAAGAGCCCGTCACTCTGGAGCTCCGGTGGTGAAGTCTGCCTGCCTGAGTTCCCCTCACACAGCCGACAAAGAGCCGCCAAGCGGATCCCCGTTTTGTGGAGCGCTATTGTGTCGTCGTCTCCTTTCACGCCTCTCTTGTCGACTCACCCATCAGGCTTCTCATCTCCCTATGCCCAAATGAAAATGATCTGATCTTCCCTCCATGTAATGCACATGGATCCTTTCAGACCCAACGACAGCAGGAGACAGAGATATACAGTATGTGCCCCAAAAAGTAGAAGCTGGAAACCTATGCTGTTGACAAAGAAAAGGTTTGGTACTGCTGCTGTTTTAGTTTGGATCCCATCTCTGAATAGACAGAAATAGACAGACAGACAGACAGACAGACAGACAGATAGACAGACATACAGATAGATAGGCAATAATACTAAGATAAACAATATTTATGTTGTTATGTTGTTTAAATTGCCTATTACAATAACCTACTGATAGACAGTTAGCGTAAATCTAGACTAAACAAAAAAAATAAAACAAGGAATCAACAATAAGCAAGAAGATTAAATATTCTGATATAAAGGTATGTTTGCTTCAAAGGGTTATTCTTCACAGGATTGTCGTTACAAGTGAATCTCAACCTTTTTCACATCATGGACCCTCAATTTGAGTCCAGTTATAAGATTTAGTCTGGGACAATGTGAGAATATTTTTTTTGTTAGATATGACTTAGTCTTAAATCCCATACCTGTCTCTATTATTTACAGTATATATTGTGTGTATATATATATATATATATATATATATATATGTATATATATATATAGTTTTTCTCCAATAGGAATCCTATTTCAACAAAAATATATCCAACAAATGTGCCGACTAACTGGGGGATCGTGTTTTTTACAATATTTCTGTAGAAATTAATGTGATATGTGATTTGAAAAATAAAGGATAAATAAATAAGGATGATTTATTGTGTTGTAGAGAGGACATTTCTGAGCATATGGATTAAACAGAATGGGGGAAAGTACAGTAGAAACCTGTAGAAAGCTGTAGCTCCCAATTAGCCACGCCCTTCCACCAAAACTATATATATATATATATATATATATATATATATATATATATATATATATACAATATATACTGTAAATAATAGAGACAGGTATGGGATTTAAGACTAAGTCATATCTAACAATAAAAATATTCTGACATTGTCCCAGACTAAATCTTATAACTGGACTCAAATTGAGGGTCCATGATGTGAAAAAGGTTGAGATTCACTTGTAACGACAATCCTGTGAAGAATAACCCTCTAGAGACCTAGATAAAATGTTTCTTGTCTGCAGAGGGGGTGACACTCAAAACGGGATTAGTGCAATTGCCACAAATAACATAATTATTCAAAATAATAATTCTGTTTCATATAAACAAATAGACAGCTCATACTGTAGTTAGGGAGATGATAGTGAAAATATGACTAAAAGACACTCTTGTAAATTAAATAATGGGTCTAACTAATAATCATTTAACCGCGGACCCCCTGGACCTCTCATAAGACTGCTGGTAGGTCCCCGAACCCCATGTTGAGAACCACTGCCGTACATAAACACAAGTGGGCTAGTACTTAACCCCCCAGTAGGATGTCTAATAAATATTTTTGAAACATCTAATAGTTAATAAATTGCTCTGGTGATTTCTTGGCTCTCAAGTGTCTGAAGATTATTTTTTCTCCCCTGTGAAACTAAAGGGTAATTAACTTTTGGACGTGAGAAAAATGCACTGAGGTGTTTCAAACCGCTGTGGTTTGTAGATTGTGCAGGTTTTCAACTGGACCTCGTCGCATCCCACCGCGGCTTGTAAACAGCAAAGAAAGGGCCAAACCGGTGAACAATGATACTGTAACTCATCCACTGGGACTTGTATCTCCCGCCGCTCCAATACCATCATTTTGTCACCCTATTTTCTCAAATGTGAATAAAAACAAACAAAACAAAAAGAACGCAGCCCCTCTATCAGCTAAGTGGGGCTTTGAGTTATAATTCACCCTCGCCGTGATGGAAACTGACAGTCAGTTGAGTGAGTTTAATATGTTTTTTGTTTTTTTTCCCTCCCGTCCCCTTGAGGAAAAATGGCTGTTTGGGGCAAGGTGCAAGGTGTTGTGGGAATATGGAGCCCCGGCTGCACTTTGCAGATATACACGCCTGCGCTTTCATGCCCGGGCCCATCAAAATGTCCCCGTCAGCCCCGCTATCTCCTGGGACGCGGCGCCACGGTGCGAGGGGATTCTAGCTTTTCATGAAGCGTTTTCTTGGCCAAATGGTGTTTGCGATTGCATTCCATATGCTGTTTACCACAACAAGGGACACCTGTACTCAGTCAAATACCAGTGGATGGAATTGTGCGGGACGGAATTTTCGCAATCTAGTTTGGATAACTGAGTGTATTATAATTGTAATGTGAGGAAAATGCAAAGAAAAAAAAGGTAGAAAACAAATTCCCCGCGTATACCATAATTTCAACCATGACTTCACTTCAGATTTTGGGGCATCTTGGTGGCAGAATGGCCTAATGAATATGGACGCTGTCCCTCAGTCACAAGTCCATGAGTCTGCCAATTTGGCCCATCAGAACCCTTTTTATTTTATTATAGTTATTAATTATATAATATGATAAATAAAGTTTTGACAGAAAGAAACTGACTAATAATAAATTGTATGTGAAAAAGGCTTGTTGAGAACTTGGAAGATGGAACGATATGTTTCACCAAAAGGAAATGTTTGTTTGTTTGTTTTTCAGAACTTTGAATAAATCTCACGCCCAATATGGCCATCGGCCAATGACTTCCTGCACTCGTCATTTGGGACACAATCGCCCAAATGGATTTGGCACAGTTAATTATGTACTGCACCAAAAGATGATTTTGATATAAGAAGTTGTAATGCGGGCTCCTTTTATCGTTTGTTTACAGTTCAGTTTGGCAGCAGCCGCAGCAGCAGTTTCAGCTTTGGAGCCTCTGGGGGAAAAAGTTTGGGAACCGCTGATCGAGACACGCAAAGGTGCAGTTTGTAATTAAACATCACAAACAGAAAAAACATTAATAAAGCAGATTCTCTCCAACACAAGGACATTTTCAATATATGTATACAGTATATATACAGTATATATAGCCAACGTGCTCATTAGACTCGAGTCGTCAAAAGGCTGTACGCGCAAAGTTGCAACCAGACAGAAGGGTTTTATTTCACAGGAAGCGGTCCTGCCAGCTCTGATGATCATACGCTTCTTTTGACAACATTGAACGCTTGATGCCGAAATCAGTTACGTGCCAAAATGTATGGCAGCTGCCGTCGAAGCTATATAATTGCAGCGAGGAGTGCCATGGAAAACATTAAGAAAATTAAAATAATATATGCATACTGGAGGCAGCCTTAAAGCCCTACACACTCTCGGGATGGTAAATAACCGGTTTTACCCTCCTGCCCAGTTCAAGTTTTATGTACCCTCTCGAAAAATAGAAAAAACAACAAAAATATCTGATCCAGCCTCTTTTCCCACTGCACAAACAGCATTCAGCGCTGACAGCTGACACCAATTCCAGCAATAAAGACTCAGTGAGGATGTGTTCAGAATGCGTACATTATGAATATTCATATCTTGCCAAGAAAATTAATCTGCTATAGTCGTCCGGACTTTCTCTTCTCCTTGTTCCTACCAGCTAAATCAAGTTATTTATTCTGGAATATGTGATTCATTAAAACATTATTGTTGCTGGTTCTCCGTTGCGCTCCTGCCGTGATTATAAAAAATAACGTCAGGAAAGAAGTTATTGTGGGGTTTTTTCCCACTAATACCACACAGTGGTGCCCACATAAATATCGCTACTATTTGGGCTCATATTTTTCTATTTTATCCAAACTTGACAATTGATATTTGGATAAATTTAAATTAAAAAAAAAAACAATAAAATAAATAAATAAACGCTCTGCTCTTTGCGCTTACAGTCCCCTTGTGATGACAATTTATATATATGTCCTTTGAATAACCAGCGACCTAAAATTCAGGGATTTCCATTTTAATCAACAGCAGATGGAAATGTACTGAGCCCTGTGCCCTGAGGTAAATTGTATGTTGACATGATCTGTAGATTGTTATGCCCAAAAAACAACCTTCTGCTATCTCTTGTTTTTCACAATGTTCCTATTCTACCTCCATCGCCATCAGCCCCGCCCAAGCATCCGACTAAAACAGGAGTCTGTCGTCCTCTTTTAGTCCCCACTCCACAGTCTCTAATCTCCACGCCCACTCACGCTTAAATAATAATAAAAAATAAAAAATAAAACACACCTGCACATGCCTGTACCACTATGCCACCCGCAAAATGAAAAAATAAATCAGAATCTTCACATTCTAATGTGTAACTGACTTCAACATAATGTACTATAACATGGCTATACCATTTAAAAGAGAAGATAGAATAGAAGATTGAATGTAAATGTAAAAGCAAACAGACAAGAAGACTTATCCCGGACTATTAATTTTACATTCAATTCCTAAAACCAAATCCTAAAAGCTAATTTAATTGCTAAAGAAAAAGTGGTGGAGTCATGCCTTCTGCACGCTGATGGATGACAAAAGAAATGAAAGATGAAATATTGTTATATTGTATGCCTACCATCACACAGTGCATGAACTGAAAATCAGTAAATAGGCCTATGCTGTATCATGTTATGTTATGTTTTGTTATGTTGTGTTGTGTTGTGTTGTGTTTTATTGTGTTGTGTTGTGTTGTGTTGGGTTGTGTTGTGTTATGTTAGGTTATTTTGCGCAAATCGCCACCGCGAGGGGCCCGGAGAGGGAGCTGCAGGAAGGTAACCGCCGGGCACCGCGGAGGGGCCCACGCCCAGATCCGGTGCGGGAGTTGTCGCGGGACCGGCCGGTACCAGCGGCGTGGACCTCTCGGCCATCACCATCGTCCTCCCTTCCTGGGCCCCAGGAGGGGCCCACCTCCTACCCTGCTCCACCCCCCCGATTCTTCCAGTGTGGCGCGGCCTCTGGACCACCGTAAGCTGGGCGGACAGCTGGGCAGGTATGCTGGTGATGCGGGCCACTTGACCATGACTTTTAGGACCGCTCTATCATGCAGGTCGGCCAGGTGGTTCGGGTTGTCGGTCCACCAGATCCCTCGCCAGTTGAGAAGGGGCCTACCGTGTGCGGGTAAGTTTACAAGGGGGTAGACATCAGGCTTTGCCGTCGGGCTGTTCGCAGACGATGATTCAGCAACACCTGGTTCGACTGGAAGCTTTGGTAGAGGCATCATGAGTCGATATCTGCTGTGTGCATGGGGATATTCACACGTATCCAATAGTGCGTCTTGAAATTCGCTATAAGGGCAAAAAGCATAGCATGAAGGCTGCGGTTAGTTCCCGCCTGTCGCACTCTCTGTTTTTAGGCACAAATTGGGCGGCGGGGGTGCACTCACGGTCTGTAGAGATTTGTGAGTGTTGCGCGGCACGCGGCGACGCGGTGGTCGTGCGAGGTTACCGGAGTGGGGGAGTGGGAGCCCCAGGTGGCAACTTCCCCGGACCCTCCAGTCAATCCCATGGAGGATTTTACTCTGGAGCAGTCACAGGACGATACAAAAATGGATGGCGTGTTGGTGTGCTCAGGCGCTGCCCTCACTCGCTCGTATTTAGCGGTGATTAGGGATAGATTATATCGAGTGAACCCTGAGGCTCAAACAGGAGAAGAGATAGCCCAATTGTTGGTTCCTAAAAGCCATCAGGGTTTAGTCTTCCTGGCGGCTCATTATAACCCGATGGCGGGTCACTTAGGACACGAAAAAACACTCGAGCGGATAATGGCCCATTTCTATTGGCTGGGCATCTGGGGGGATGTGCAGCGGCACAGTGCCGAGTGTGGTGAATCCACCCGCTATTCCCAGAGTGCCATTGAGGCACCTCCCCTTCGAGATGTCGAGATGCCGTTCGAGAGAATCGCTAGGGATCTCATCAGGCCATCAGACTGCAGTGCTCAGGGCTATTGATTTGTGTTAGTCCTAGTGGACTATGCAACCCGATACCCCAAAGCAGTGCCCCTGCGTAATATTATGGCCAAAAATGTGGAGCAGGCGCTGTTTGAAGTCATCTCCTGGGTCGGGATTCCGAAGGAAAAGGAAGGGCACTTCATTTAGGTCACGCACACTGCGTGAACTGTACGGGTTACTGGGTTACTACGGTCACTTCGGTCCAGTGGGCGGACAGGCTGGTCAAGAACTTCAACAAAATGTTGAAAAAGATGATCCAGAAGTTCGTCCACCATGATAGCCGGAATTGGGACACATGGCTGAACCCCCTGTTGTTCCCGGTGTGGAATGTTCCCCAGTCCTCCACAGGGTTTTCCCCCTTTGAGCTACCATTTGGCAGGAGACGTCGTGGGGCTGGACCTGATTAAGGAAAACTGGCAGGAAGGTCCCAGCACCAGCAAAAACGAGGTTCAGTACGTCCTGGACCTGAGAACAAAGCTACACGCGTTAGGGCAGGAATCACAGGAGAACTTGCTCCAGGTGATTAAGACAATTCTCACCGGGAGACAAGGTGTTAGTATTGCTTCCTACGTCCAGCTCAAAATTACTGGCAAAGTGGCAAGGATCCTTTGTGGTCGCACAACGCGTGGGGGAGGTCAATTATGAAGTTGAATGCACAGATGGGGGGGGGGATCCGCCCAAATTTACCACCTAAAGCGTCTAAAAGAATGGAGGGAAGGTGTGCCCATGGCAATAATCACAGCGATAACTGAAAGGGACGACTTGGGGTCGTCCAAAATCAGCCGATCGCACCGCGGCCCTTTTAGCACGGCTGTGGCGGCACTGCAGCGGGGCTTTGCCGACGTGTTCTCTCCCCTGCCCTGCCGTATGCCCCTCATAACCCACCATGTGGAGACGACCCCGGGGTTGAAGGTGCACTCCCGTCCGTATCGCTTGCCCGAACACAAACGCAAAATGGTGCAGGCAGAATACGATGCCATGCTGGACATTGAGGTAGTAGACAAGCGAATTGTCCAGCCCCATCGTGCTAGTGGGTAAGCCTGATGGGTCGGTGCGGTTCTGCGTAGATTACCGAAAGGTGAACGCAGTGTCAAAGTTCGATGCCTACCTGATGCCCTGTGTCGATGAGCTTCTCGACCGGTTAGGTAAGGCTCGGCTACTGGCAGATTCCCTTGTCCCAGCAGTCCACAGAAAAAATCGGCCTTCTCCACTCTGCAAGGTCTTTACCAGATCCGCATGCTTCCGTTCAGGTTGTTTGGTGCCCCACCAAGATTAAAAGCAGATCTCTGTCGGGAGGATGTACTGCATACACCTAACTTTGCGCTTCCTTTCTGTCTGCAGACCGAAGCATCGGACAGGAAGTAATTTAGTTTCAGTTGTACCCCACGGTAAGGGAGGTGCGTGGGGTTTTGGAGACACAGGATCAGAACCAGCACAGACGCTAAGCACAACAGACCGGCCACGTTACTGCGGCAACGCGCCAACGCGCCGGACTCTCCCCCGGTGTGCCAGAGGGCATTTGATTTTGCCTTTGGTGATTAATGGGACTTCTGTTGACAGGGTGACCAGCTTTAAGTACCTGGGAGTCCACATCACAGAGGACTTAACATGGACTTTACAAACAGACACTCCGGTGAGAAAGGCGAGGCAGCGTCTTTAGCACCTCAGGCAGCTGAAGAAATTCCGGGTCTCGGTGAGGGTCTCTCAAGTCCTTCTACTGTGGACAAGTGGAGAGCATCCTGACAGACAACATCACTGCCTGGTTTGGGAACTGCACTGCTCAGGACAGGCGGGCCCTGCAGAGGGTGGTGCGTTCAGTTGAACGTACCACTGGAACTACCCTCCCCTCACTGCAGGACTTATACACCAGGAGGTGTAGTGCAGAGCCTGCAGGATCATGAAGGATCCTCACCACCCCAACAACGGACTGTTCCAGCTGCTGTGGTCGGGGAAGCGCCTCCGCAGTTACACAGTGAGAACAGAGAGACTGAGACAGAGTTTTTTCCCGCAAGCCATTAGAACTGTCAATGCTGACCTCACCAGGGGTCCTCACTGAGCTACACACATAGGCTCCACTACCTTACTGTACTGTATGTAGCATACTGTACCGCATACTGTGTCACTGTTCTGGGTTGTTCGGTGTTACCGTACTGCTGCGCCGTACTGTTTTATACTGTGCTGTATATCTCACAAACACTACCTCACAGTCTATCCCATATACATAAGCGTATTCCCTTTATCTATTTTGTACCCACACCCTGCATTACCCTTAAGTTCTTATTTTATTAAATTTTATTTAATTTTATTCTATATATTTTTATTTTATGCTATAGTATTCGACTTACTGCATTACGTTTTAGGAATCAGTTAGTTGGTCAAGTAGAAATTCTTAGGTAGCTACTGTGTTCAGTCTAGGACATACTGTGTGTAATCACCGGGTGCGTTGCATTGACATTTCACTGCATATATGTATGAAGGTATGTATATGTATGTGATGAATAAACCTCTTGAATATTGACTCTTGAATGTTGAATGTATTCAGTATATATTTTTAATGTTCTTACAATTAATATACCAAAGGTGTGTTAAACTGAATCCACTCGCACTTAGTGTGTTAGAAGTTGTACTTAAGACATGCTTGACTATATAAAAATATTTTTATTTTCATGTGTTTTTGTTTCCTTTTGGACAACCAAAATAACTCACATTTAGCAAGTATACTAAAGTACAGCTTATGTTAGGTTAATGTTTAAATATACTTTTTTCAAGTGTACTAACACTACACTTACAGGATTTTAATGACTAGTATAGTAAAACTGTACTTTAACTTGGTACATAAAGTAAACAACAAGTACCAAAAATATGCACAAAAAGTAGATATATACCTTTAAAAGACTTTTTATACTAAAAATACACCCCAGTATGGAAAAATATTAAAAAGAAAATTTAACTTGGGAGGGTATAATCAGGATCATAATTCTTTGATTTTATGGTCAATTTACTCTTTGTTTCTGTTCACTGATCTCAAAACTTTTGATTGTGAAGCGCTTTGTAAGTTAACTTTATTTTGAAACGTTCTATAAAAACAGAGGTGATAATTATAATTATCACAATGGCATATAACTATAATAATAACATATAATTGTTGTCGTTGTTATTTCGATGTAATAAATGAGTGAGTTCATGGAATTAATATCACACCTAATCATGATTATGATGGCTTGATGGTTCCTGTGTTTTAAATTAAATATTTACCTTAAATATTCTTTTTTAAATAATTTTACATTCTCTTTTTACATCGTCTGGCCTGTAATAAAAGGGTCCTACATACAAACAAATCATTTCCAAAGATAAAGGGAAGGGCTACTTGAAAAGAAAATCTCTTCCAACAGTAATGTTTTTATATTGGGCAGAGAAGTAAAGTCTAAATTAAAACCAAAGAGGTTTATCACCTCAAATTGCCTGCCAGCATAAGGGCTTAGGTTTTTCTAATTAATGATATTGGTTCAGGCACTTTCAATATTCAACGAGTAAATAAAGACTAAAATGGATTTAGGCAACACCATAGCAACCATCTCCAATAAACTGAACCAGTTCATTGCATCCTCCCTTCCTGATCATTCTGAGGAGCAGTAAACACAGTCTCTCCTACACTTATAAAAAAGAAAAATGTTTCAGCCAACGGCGAGGTTCAAGATCACTGACTGCATTAATAGTTACTGTTTCCAACTTTTACATGCAGATGAGATAGTAATTCTCATGGATATAACCCTCCCCTCACTACGGTAAACTGCAATGTGATACGATCCTCTTGTAATGACGCAATGAGAATATCGACTGTATGGTTCAGCATCAACATAGCAGTCAAAAGTAATGAAAAATGATATAGTATTGTAAGACTTTACCCCCCGCCCCCCTGCAAATCCACCGATGCGATCATGGATCCCAGAAGGGCCTGGACACAAGTGGCGGCAGCAATTTTAAGTGTTGTGTTAGCTCTTAATCTGTGACAATTAGAATCGCTTTGGCCGAGGCGTGATGAATTGCCTGCTGGAGAAGGCCATTTGTTACAGCCTTATCTCGCAGACTGGCGTTAAGAAGGCTGAATTATCCATTATCAGACAGAATTGAAAATGAGTGGAAATCAGACACAGATTTGGGCCATAGATTCCTGTTATTTCACAGGGGCAGACGTAATTTGCATGTGGCTCGCTCACTCCGGGACGCCATTGATTGTTCTACAGATCCACTGTCATCGTCACAGAAATGGTCTGGTCTGACATTTAGTGTCTTTGCTGTGGACAATAAACATCTCCACGTGAAAGAAAACGCTGTAAGATACTGAGTGAGTTTTTAAGCAAGTTTCCACACAGAACAATAATAATACTTAATGAACGGCTTTTGTGACAAATATATGTTTATAAAATATTCATAATCAAAATTGTAATATAATGCAAGATGTTAATGTCAGAGCAAGAGAGTCTAAAATGACATTCCCAAAATCTTTCATTCTTCAATCTTCAAATGACTGATGTACTTTTGCAACTGTTAGTGCATAACACAATGCATTTCTGTTTAGCTGAGGACATAAAACATAAGCATTTTATCAGGGCACTGTATTAGTCTTAGGAAAGATAATACTACATAAGGATTCTAATGCCACCCATGGGTATGCAGGCCTCATGGTGACTGTCCATGGTGCTGAGCAACATACTGCAGGCTCGGTCTGACCTCCAGTGGCTGTAATGAAAAAATGATGGTTGTAATCACACAAAAAGAGTTTATATATATATATATATATATATATATATATATATATATATAATTTTGTTTTCAACCTCAGCAGAAAAAAAGTTAAAAAAAATGTGTATGTATATATTCATGCAAACTTTCCTACTTTTGTGAGAATGTGAGTTGTTGCAGAGGTTTTTTTATCGTTGATATTTCGATTTTAGTGCATATTGCCAATTTATTTTCGATGTTTTGCTCTCATTACTTGATTATTATTGCCTATTGTTTTGATGTGAAATAAAGTATCTATCTATCTATCGAGCAGGCGGAACTAAAGCCCTCCATCTTCGGGAGTCTGTGTCTACCCGAGTCACAATGGCCAGCGCACCGCTCTGATTTCGTTGTATCGTGCAGGTGAGGCTGCCTTCTTGTGGAACTCTTTCAGTGAGTACTGGCTTTATTTGCAGCCGCCAAATCCCACAAACACGCAGTAGTAGTAGGAATGGTTGACTTTTGTATTTGACGAAAATATTTTCTGTTGCCAAGCCACAACTACTTAGCTAGCTACATTAGCTTGGAGTGATGCTAAATGACAGACAGTGCTGTAGCCAGCCCCCTCTGCCTTGGATGTCATTCGACTCACTGCATTGAAGCATTGGTTTATTGTTTATTTCTGTTTGAAAACTTAAAAAAATATATATATATATTTTCACTTTATTGTCATCGTCTATTTGATGTGTTCTGCTGTAACACAGCAATTGCCCTCCGTGGATGAATTGAGTGTATATCTAGTCTAATCTATATAACTAAGTACTTCTTATTGCCCTAAAATGACAATCTCGTCGCTTACCTTGTTCTCTACTATCTTGGTCCAGCCCATGGACTGAGCCCCACCTGAGAAGATGCTGCTGAAAGACATTCCCCGAGAGGCCCTGATGCGGCCCCTATCCAGGAACGAAGTGGTGGGCATGCTAGTGAGACTGACCATCTTTGGTGCTGCCACATACTACAGTATTAAATGGGTCGTGGAAGCTATGGATCCCACTTACAAGCAGAAAAACATAGCCAAGAAAAAGGTAAACAGATCTGTGTTCGTTAATTGTGACATGGATTTATGCCGCGTGGACTTTTGAATGCACAATGTCATTGCTATCTCATTTTCAATTTTAGAGGTGGGGTTTTATGCTCGTGACTTAATGTATGCTTTTTTTGGGCTTAACTTTCCCAGGCAGAGCAGCTAATGAAGAAAATTGGCGTGGAGGGGGTCAAACTCACAGAATATGAGCTGAACATTGCTTCACAACTCGTTGACCCACGAGCTATGAAGGTTTGGCAAAGTAAATCTTGAAACATGGAATATTTATGAGTCACCCCCCCCCCCCAAAATGAAATCCAGCCAGCGGTTTGAATAATACACACCTCCTTTCTGCAGGTGTCCTGGGGAGAGATCGCAGGTCTGGATGAGGTTATCAATGAGCTGCAAGATACTGTCATCCTCCCGTTCCAGAAAAGACACCTTTTGGCTGGCTCCAAACTATTTCAGCCTCCTAAAGGTACAACTGTCTGCAGTGTCCATCCAATGTATCCAATATGTATCAAATTTGGACTGTAGCAGATCCATTATATACAGTAAACATATTGGGCCTCATTGCCAAAACTTTCTTCTTGCTTTTCTTCTTGAGAAAATACTTTATGAAAAAGTACATATTAAACAATTAATTCACAATTCATTTACATTATTCATATATTTAAGCTTAACAGGATAATGTAGCATATTGGCACATAACCATTGACACATATGTCATGTTATGGTTATGGTAATAGTTCCAATATTCAATCAAATGATCACTCAAATAATTTAAAAGAATAATCAAATAATTTAAATTAATAATAAAAAAAAATTGTATTTAGCTTAAAATTTATATCCTCAGATCTGCCAACCTGCATGCATTTTGTGTACCAACCACGCAATTCTTGGTCAAAATACGCAGGTACAAAGGAAAAATAAAGTGTGTGTGTGTGTGTGTGTGTGTGTGTGTGTGTGTGTACACACGTGTGTGTCTATATATACTGTATGTGTGTGTATATATACTGTGTGTGTGTGTGTGTGTGTGTGTGTATATATATATATATATATATATATATATATATATGTGTGTGTGTATATATGTATACCGATAATAACGTAATGTAATTACCTAGTTGACGCTCAAAAAAGAGAGCAAAAGAAAGAATGTTGGCTGTTTGAAGGTATTTATCGACAGCGGAGCGCCTGCTCTGGTTGTTCCTAGTGCACGGAAAAGTTTGACTCTTTTTTGAGACTCAGTTCTGGACGAGTCACTCAGTGAAATGAGTCGTTCCGTTTGATTCAGTTGGTTTAATGCACGGTGAGTTCCAGTGAATCAGAGTCGGTCATTTATTATAATTATTATTATTTATTTTTTTTGCAATGATTGCAATTTATTTTGGAGTGGCAAGTACTATATAAATATAATAGAGTTAGATTTGCACTTAAAAGTGAAAGAGACTTTCATTTGAACTGGACTTTTTCATGTTAGTTATATGTTGTGTTCCATTAAAACTCAGTGAGAGTTACAGGTTGCATTCATTGAAACTGGGTGACAGTACCATATAATTCAAACTCAGTGACCGTTCCATGTTTTTATTGGAACTCAGGAACTGTTTCATGTTCTATTGTTGTTCCATAGTGAATAATGAACAATAATAAACTGTGTGAAAATCAGCAATCTCACTATTGTGGTAACTGAAAATTGCAGTGGTAGTCTGTATGTGCAGCTGTGCTATCACGTGATCAGGTCCAGGATGTATTTGTCATTGACGTACAGCTGGTATACCCAATGAGACCAAATGATCACAGATATAAACTCTAAATGGTTGGACCACAATGTAAAAGTTATTTCATAGTTATAGTTTTATTATGAATGTACAGTTGAATGAAAATCTATTATATACTGTGTATATATATCCTAATCAGATACATTTTATAAAGAGTTAGCCCTAGTAGCAAGCATACGATCGTTACAAGACGAGTAGATTACAGTATGAATAATTGATAGTCATTTAGCTGCAGTAACTCAAACACCACGGAGACTCCCTGTTACACTGTTGTGGTACTCAAAATATTTTCCCGAGGATGGCAGGTCTGTAACATGCTCTGTCTTTGCCTTCCAGGCATTCTGCTGTTTGGCCCTCCAGGGTGTGGGAAGACCATGATAGCCAAGGCAACAGCCAAAGCCTCTGGATGCCAGTTCATCAACCTGCAGGCCTCCACACTGACGGACAAGTGGTACGGAGAGTCGCAGAAGTTGACTGCAGCCGTGTTCTCACTGGCCGTCAAAATCCAACCCTGCATCGTCTTCATCGATGAGATTGGTGAGTCTATCTTGACGGCAAAGAGACTCTTAGTGAATTGTACAGTTGATGAGCTCTGTGTACAGTATGTTATGCCGTTGTTTTTTTTAAGTGACGGGTTGGAATGTAGCCAAACTATAGACTAGTCTACCCCCTACTGCAGTCTTATCGTAGCACATTAAAGTCAGTATTTTGATCAGGTACAATACACTTTATGTTTGTAATTAATGCCCCCTCCCCCTGTCAAACAGTAGTTATTAAATGACTCAAATTCAGTCCTAGATAGACTAATGTGCCCTAAAGTGTGATTTACTCACAGGAGTTCTATGTTTCAGTGCTATAAGAGCTGAATAAGCTTGGCCCAGATCACTTTCATCCTAACTCTGGGACCGCTAAACTCCTATTCCTAAACTATGCTATTCCTGCTTAAGGTTGGACTAACATGAAATGGATATTTCGGAATTCATACCTTCACAGGCCAGTAGACCATAGAGCCGCAAAAACATAAGACGTTCTTCTGGCTTCTTCCCTCAGGCCATACGACTTGACACCTCCCTTAACACACACACACACTCTCTCACACTCTCACAATCACGCCACCACACATACAGACACACTGTCTCTCACTCTCTCTCTCCCTCTCACACTTACTAGCATCACTCGCACGTCCACAGAATAACACACACATGCGTGGCTCACAATATGAGAGACACTTTATACTCTATTATTTTGAAATATTCACTTCAATGTAACATCTCTTACTTTATTCATTTGTTTACTTTATTGACCAAAGCTTTTCTGTTCTACAGCATACTTTTTATCTGTAAAGCACATTTATACACAAGATATTTTGATTTATTTTTTTATTGTGTGTATTACATTGTATGTAGTTTGTTTGTACCCACTTTGACTTAGTCTCATCTTTTACTGTTTTAAGTCCAATCATTTAATTCCCAGTATTGACTGCTACTGGCTGTGTTGTGTTGTGCATTTCACAAATACAACCTCCCTGTGTATATATTTCTCCCTTTTGTCGTCGCATTTTAGATTCCTTCCTGAGGAACCGCTCAAGCCTGGACCATGAAGCCACCGCCATGATGAAGGCCCAGTTCATGAGTCTATGGGATGGCCTGGACACTGCAACAACCAGCCAGGTAACCCAGTTCATAATGCTACTCATTAAGGCTGGGAACCATTGGAACCAGAGCTGGAGGAACACCTTCCAAGAATCACGATCCCTTATCGATTACCAGTGTGGATTCTCAGATTTTTCGAAGAAAACTATGCTACTGCAAAAATGTATACTATGACAATCTCACTATGCATTCTGCTTTTTTGCCTGTGTCATGCTGTGTGTCCTGCTTTATCATTCTATATAGAAAAAGGTGCACTGAATTACAAAGAGCTCCACCCAAATAGATTAATAAAATAAACTCCTTCTCTTGGTATTGACCACATCTGGGTATTGACCACATGAATGCGTACAGTATACTGTACGCATTAATGATGCATATTTAGAAAAAAAAATTCTGACCGATAGCCAACCCTTATTAACCGATCATTAACAGTTATCTAACAATATTAGGGCACTTTCCCTCATAAAATGAATTACGTTTTTTATTTTTTTATTTTAATTATTAATAATAATTATAAATAAGGAAAATAATACATTTATTTTTATACGTGAATGCAGCTTTCTGTGCGTCTGATCGTGGAGAGACATGAAGTCGTTCCGTATTTGGAGCCGTTCGTCCAATTAAAACAACTTAAAAACAGTGTGTTTTTAGTTGTTTAGACTGTTGTAGTTGTTTCATTTGGAGGGATGGGGCATCCCCGTGCAGGATTAGTAGTGCTGCTCCTCTTTAGGAGTTGGATAGCTTTGGAAGGCTGTAAAAGGAGTGTTTTTGATACGTATGATGGGATTAGACGGCTGTAAACGGAGTGTGTTAATGCGTTGTGGCAGGTGATGGTGATGGGAGCCACCAACCGGCCCCAGGACGTGGATCCAGCCATCCTGCGCAGGATGCCCACCACCTTTCATATTGGCCTGCCGGTGAGACTCACACATCATGTACACATACATGTATATTCACATTTATGTCGTCATTGAGTGTAGTATTGGGAGGAAAAAACTTTCAACTGCATTTATAAGAGTCGTATTCGAACGACAAGTTAACTTTTAACATTTCAAAAGAGGCAATTTGCCGGCTAAGTTTCCTGGTAATCTTATTTGCTGTGTCTTACAGCAACAAAGGAATAATTATCAAAATTAATAGCAGCCATTAGTGAAGATTCACTTCATGTTTTGTGTTTAGTTTCTACATAATTAAGCTTTTCGTCCTGTCTTTTCACAGAACACCAGACAAAGACAGGAGATCCTCAAGCTGATTTTGGAAGGAGAAAATGTAAGTCCTTGTTTGTTAAAGGTGACACTGTTCAGGACTGTGTCCCATTTCAGACGTATGTCTAATGATAATTACGCACGAGCCAAAATCACATCTCGTTGAACGCCCTCGCTCAGGGTCGGTGCAGCTGGAATTAACTTCCATTCCACGGTACAAGCTGCTCTTGAATTTGAAGCGCTTTTCATATATATATATATATATATATATATATATATATATATATATATATATATATATAATTATTTTTTTGTGACAATCTGACACTCTGCTAATTGTTCACTGACAACTAGAAAGGCTCTCGTAATAAAGACATTTACTTCCTTGTCTTTTCTATACTCAGTGTAAATAAAACAAAACAACGGCCCTCTAGTGCAGGATACGTGTGCATATGAATAGGTATTTTAAATTCCTTGTATTTATGTTATACTAAATAGAAATCTTTGCGACCGGATTAGCCGATTTGCGCTCCTTCATTAGTTTTGAATAAGAGAGGTCAGCAATCTGGCTTATTTCAGGGAAAAAAAACTGAACTCTCTTCCACCCCTGAACGTGACATCACTGGTTTAATTTGTCTCCCCGGTTCAGCTGAGCAATGCCATCAATCTGAAGGAGATTGCCGAGAAGACGCCTGGCTACTCCGGCAGCGACCTCAAGGAGCTGTGCCGCGACGCCGCCATGTACCGCGTGCGCGACTATGTCCGCAAGGAGCAGATGAGGCAGATTGCCCAGCAGCTGCAGGTCGACCAGGACGAGGAAAAGTACGACACCTTATACTTACACCTTGTGTCCATAAATCTCTTCTTTCTTCTTTCCTTTTTCTTTTCCCTAGAAGTGTGTGGTGTGGTGTGGTGTGGTGTGTGTGTGTGTGGTGTGGTGTGGTGTGTGTGGGAAGCGCTGGATATAGCTCCTGCTGTTGCTAAGCGACTCATGGACGCAGGACGGAGGAATATATTTACAAGAAATATCTTTCAACCCTTCTGAAGAATGTACAGTGTGTTGTCCGTTGCACGCTGAGCAGGATGACTTGGCTTGCTGGCTTTGATCTTCGAATGTCTTCTGTTGGTCAGGTGACGACTGTCCATCTTTTGGGTATATTCTCTTTTGTACTTTCTGGCTTTAAACGGGCTTTTCTAGGCGAGGACGGCGGGCCCCTACTTATAGTTGTACGGGGGGGAGTTGGGAGGGGGAAAATAGTGTTGCGGATTCCGCGCCTTCGAGAAAGAGCATTTTTTCGCCCGCAGACCACACCACAGTGTCAGATCTCAGGGACTTTCTTACCTTAATAATAACATTCTTAGTAGAAGTAGTATTTATATTTTATTTTTTATTAAATGTATTCTCTTTTTAGCATTTTTTTTCAATTATTTCTGATTAGAATGTAATTAGGATTAAAGATTTTGAATAATCCCCTTGAGCTTGGCTCAGCATCTGACGGAGCTTTAAAATTATCAAATCTCAGTTTGTAAATAAACATTTACAGAATAATGTGAACATTTTATTTAATATATTTAACATACAATAAATCGATTTCATAACAATGTTTCCTCTTTCCAAACAATAACTCCCTTTTAAAAGACTGTGTCTGTGCTTGGTGTGACAACATCACAGCATCATCCGTTCCGTTTTACTTTATTATCTCATCTTTAATTTTCACTGTCCAAATCATATCCACGTTAACTACTCTTACTGTATGGAGCGCAGAGCAATTCGGCACAAGCCAACTTGGTAAGGCCAATTCCAATACTAACAGCAGTGCTGTCCCAGAGAGGTTTTTTTTTGGTTTGTTTTTTTATGACATTGGCATCCAATTTGGTGCTCTAACAGCTTTGCTCTCTGTAAAATGTGAAGCCAAGTTCTTAAGCATATTGTGTAGTTTGAAATTTACTTGGCCATCACAAAAAGTTATTTTAAAAATCGAATAATGTTTTCATTTTGTGTTTTTCTTTTACACGTATCTCTCTTGGACATTTTGTGGCTTACTGACACAATCATTTAAACGAAATAAACGGGTCACGCGGTCCAAAAAGTTGCCATTTACGAAGGTATTGTGAGTCAACAGTTTTAACGTTGTTCGAAAACACTGGCACACATCAATCACCAAAGGCTTCAATCTTAAAAGAAACACTGGCTCGATTAAAGGAAAAATGTTTTAACATTGTAGCACTATAACAGTAGCAGTAAAAAAAATTATATTTGACCACAAAAGAGGCATTGCATGTATTTTTTCAAGTGCTCTAAAGAGACGTCTGCTGTGGCCGCGAAACCATGGCTCTGGAACCCGCTGATAGTCTCTCGTCAGTTTTCAAATCTACCCGCGTTCTTAGTCTGTGAAATGTATAATATGTGCTTGTAGTCCTGTCAGGCTTTCTTGGATGAAAGTCTCTTGTTTTATTTTAATTTTGACCTTGATTTGCTTGCGCCTTTGTTTCAGGCCGCTGGACGGGGAGCGCCTGCGGCCGGTCACCCACCTGGACCTGCTCTTTGGCCTGGACAAGATGCAGGAGTCAAAGCAGGCCACGGTGGCCATGATCCCCAGCGTCGCAGAGGTGCCCCTGGACTAGAACATGCCACGTGATTTATCCCCCCAGTCGGCCACGGTAATTTGCAGATCATCACCATTCTGATTTGAAGGGTTACGGCCGCTCCAGCCAGTGACAGGTGCCCTCTGAATGAGTAGACAGCCATCGGTCTATTTCATTTTTAATTAACTCAAGTTATCCGTGGAAGATCTGCAGAGTGTGCTTATGCTCTTTATTTGTTAAGCACAACTCTGCGTCATTGGTTGCCCGGTACAGTTCCACCGGTCCGGGAGATCCACTCCTCTGCTGTCGGACACGGTGTCTCTGTGTAGAGATCCACAATGACATTTTGTTTGGAAGCTGGGAAAATATTTAGGATTTTATCTTTTTGTTGTGTTTCTAATTCCATCCTCTTTTGGAATATTCCAACTGACGACCTTCCTGCCCCCAGGATCAGAATACGCTTACAGGTGATTCAGTTTACCTTCCTTCCTTCAGACTCCTACACATAACCTACAACCAGGGGAGAGAATCTGTGAATCATGACTGGTTCCTCTTTGTATTTCAGTCTGCTCAAATCAATAGAATCCTTTGAGAAAAGCTTGTTTGAGTAACTGGTTGTTTCTTTCATTTGGCACCTGACACAAAAGATCAGTGTCCCAAACTAGTGTGTGTTCATGGGTATGTTCTACATGCAGGCCAAACCACAAATACACACAAAATTTATTCATGGACTGTGTAGTAGGTGTTAAAGGTGATGACTGCATCTTTTTCTGCCCTAAATGTTTCCGGAGGGACAAACATTAGATTGTTGGTCTGAACCCGCACATGCCCCGCATTGGATGGGGTGCACTCACACCAGGCTGGGAAGGCTTGACAAATCCTCACATGGAAATGGAGGGCAATCTGCTGTTGCCAAAGACCTTGGTCCCTGCCGTTAATCTCGTTTCAATGCAATTTTTGAGAGATCTGATAAAAACAGATCTGAGACCTGTGTAATGACACCTTTCTTGCACCAAATCCCCTCTTAGTGCCGGCTTTCACCTTGACACATAATATGCAGCAGCCAGCAAAGGCGCAAGCTTGAACACCTCTGATATGAGCTGTCCAGGCTGCGCTGACGTTGGCTTTATTCTGAACAGAGTGGTCACTACCTGGGTCCATGCATAGGCATTACAGACGAGTGAGAAATGGATGAAATGTTCATATGAACCAAATATACACATAACGAGCACTTTATTAGGAGCACTATACTAATACTGGGTAGGGCCTCCCTTTGCTCCCAAAGGAGCCTCAATTCCTCTTGGTATGGATTCCACAAGATGTTGGAAACATTCCTTTAAGATTTGATATGATTGCCTCACCCAATTCCTGCAGATTTGTCAGCTGCGCACTCATGCTGCGAATCTCCCTTCACAGCCCAAAGGTGTTCTAATGGATTCAGATCTGGTGACTGGGAAGGCCAGTGAAGAACATTGAACTCCTTGTCATGTTCATGAAACCAGTTTGAGATGACTTTTGCTTTGTGAATTGGTGCATCATCATGTTGGAAGTAGCCATTAGAAGATAGGAAATTGTGGCCATGAAGGGATGCACATGGTCAGCAACAACACTCAAATAGGCCCTGGCATTCAGGTGATGATTGATTGGTTTAAACGGGCCCAAAGTGTGCCAAGAAAAAATTCCCCACACCATTACGGCACCACCACCAGCCTGGACTGTTGACACAAGCCTGGTTGGGTCCATGGATTCATGCTGTTGGTGCCAAATTCTGACCCTACCATCTGTGTGCCTCAGCAGAAATCGAGATTCATCAGACTGGGCTACGTTTTCCCAGTCTTCAACCGTCCAGTTTTGGTGAGCATGTGCCAACTGCAGCCTCAGCTTTCTGTTCTTAGCTGACAGAGGTGGAACCCGACATGGTCTTCTGCTGTTGTAGCCCATCCTCCTCAATGTTAGACGTGTTGGGCATTCTGAAATGTTTTTATGCTCACAGCAATTGTACGGAGTGGTTATCTGAGTTACTGCAGCCTTTCTGTCAGCTGGAACCAGTCTGGCCATTCGCCATTGACCTCTCTCATTAATAAGGCGTTTCCAATCAGAAAACTGCCGCTCACTGGATGTTTTTTGTTTTTCACACCAATCTGAGCAACCTCTAGAGACTTGTGCGTGAAAATCCCAGGAGATCAGCAGTTACAGAAATACTCAAACCAGCCCGGTACCAACAATCATGCCACGATCGAAAATACTAAGGTCACATTTTTCCCCGTTCTGATGGTTGTGTGAACATTAGCTGAAGCTCCTGACCCGTGTCTGCATGATTTTATGCATTGTACTGCTGCCACACGATTGGCTGATTAGATAATTGCATGAATAGGTAGGTGTACAGGTGTTCCTAATAAAGTGTTCAGTGAGTGTATATCATAATTTCCTAAAAACGTATCGTCTTTCCTACAGACCTGGTTATATGCCTAGGAAAAGGGCTGCATAAAGAATAACATTATACTGTCATTGGCAATATCATACAATTTACTAACAACATCATATTTTAGTGTTGTGTGTGCACTGTCAATCTTCCCAGATGTGGGAAAATGTTTTTATATGTGTAGCTGTATGCATGTCTGTGATTGTGAGAGTAAAGTGTGTTTTTAATGTTGCAACAATAAGGTCATCAACTTTGAACTGCAAAGGGAAGGAGTCAAGATGTCAATGATGGTTGTCTGTCTATTTAGTGGCATTGAACTTAACACTGTATTGTTTTTATTAGAGGGGTAAAAAAAAACCAAGAGACTGCCCATTGTGTCATCTTGGCGTCCCAAAACGCTATCACTACCGCTCCCCCTCACTCACTCACATATCAGCGCTAAAATGGGTCAGCCTTAAGCTGATCACAACCTGCACTTCCAGACGAGACACAAGTCTGTCCGGCACCCAATCACCTTCTGAATAACGGCACCATTGTAACTTTACCAAGTGTACTGTACTACTGTGGTGGAAAAAAATTGACGTCTTCTCCAAGAGGGGAAGGGTGGCAGATGAAAGTCGTCTTCTTTCTGTGACCTCAACAAAGGAATCTCAAATGCACTCCTTGGAAGGATGCACCATCATCTGTCTGAAGTGGCGTCTGGAAGACAACTTCTGGAGCGGTAGCAGTGGCTCTAACTCCTCAGACATTTGTGACCCACCCTCCTGTTGAAAAAGATTTTTAGTTTATTGTAAAAAAAATAATTTCATGTGGCATTTTCACTGAATACATATTGAATGTTTTCTCAGCGGTATGCACTGTTGAATCACTTGATCTGGAAGACAAATTAGTTCTTGCACATTCAACACTTTGGTTGGTGTTTGGAGAAGCTGCAAATATATATATTTCTAACGCGGTCAACTAAAATTCCATCTGATTGAGGAAAGAAAAGGTCTTCCGTCCATCACCATCATCTGCGCTCAGCGACTCTTCAGAGAAACCACAGTGGGGCACTGTGTCCCCATGCTCCGAGGGGCGGCCATGACCAATTTAGGTGGAAACCTCCTTAAACAACATTAGTTTTCTGTTTCAAATAAGGTGCTTGTAAGCACATTCAATAATCCTGGACACAAAATCTTTTGCACTTTGAAAACAAAAGAGCCATGGCCACAGACTTTATGATTTCTCCTCCTCTCTAATGTATTCAGCAACATCTAGTTGGACCTCTACAGGTCCACACGGACACCTACCTCCTCTGTGTGTAGGTGTGTTTTGTTTTTCTTTTATTGAAATGGCTGCATTCTTGCAAGATGTTGTCACTGGGCTTTGAATGGCATGGGGACATTACAGTTGTAATTGGGTTTCGTGGAAAAATACAAAGTGCACACTCTTGGTGGGCACCAAACCCGTCTCCAACCACTGTCTTGCCTATTGTATATACAATTGTCTATATGTAAGAATCTTAATATTTAAGTATATTTTGCTTACAGAGTAAAATAATAAAAAAGGGTTTTCTCTGCCAGTAAAGTAGCACCATGTACATTTCTTTCCGTTTTTGTTACATGTCTTTCCTTCCTTTTGTTTTATATTTTATTGGATGATGTAATTAAATTTGTATAGACCTTCAAAGGTCTTTACAGGGCCCGCATTCAAAGGACAATTTCATGATCCCCCCCCGCTAACCCACAGCCATCAGACAGGCATGGTAAAACTCTCAAGAAACCTTGAGAAGAAACAAGCCTTCTAGATGCCAATTGGCAGACACTGTATACGCAGCAGGGAAATTAGCATTAGGTGAATGGACACAGTACCGGTCATCCATAGAGGTCAGCAATACATCAACTGTTATGTGGTTTAAAATGTTCATCATTTCTGCTTAATAAAATTGATTCAACCTGCCGCACTGGAGTTATTAAGCGCACCGTTTTCTCCCTTTAGGTCTGATTCTTCTTCTGATTGTGATCTTCTTTTGTTTTAATTGTTTAACATTTCTCATGAATAAATAAAACATTGGCTTTTGTAATGAGTTGCATGCAATGGGACAGATTTGTGCCAGCGGTGCTCTTAAGGTCATGAAATTTGCTCCATTAACCCAAATAGTCCACACGGGGCCGTGGGATGTGGGAGCATGTAAAAATAGGCTTGAATGGTGTGTCGGATAACTGCAGCATTTTGATAATGATAATAGCTCCGCCTCTGCTTTCAAGCTGCAAATGACCGCAGTCCAAGGTCACATGGAGCGTATTTCTAACCAGGACATAATCTCCGCCACATTAGTTATTTTTGACCGGGACGCATGAATCTGTCTGCTCTCACACCATTCAGCATCTCATTCATTCAATGTTGGAAGGTGTGTGCCTAGAAGGTGTATGGACAGGTGTATTGAGTTGTAAAGGGAAGGCACGGTCCTCCCTTGCGGTCATTCGCTTTGCTTATACGGGTTTGCCCACCTGATCTGCGAGGATTCTTTCTTGTCCTCTACAGAAACATTACCTCCCATATTTTCGTCCCACCATGTAATTCATGTTTCAAACTAACAATGAGGTAAAGCAGATCCTTCCGGGCACCTTCCCCTTCCTTCTCTGTGCTTTGAGCCGGGGCTGACAATACAAATAAGTCATTTTACCTACGGCTTGGACCAAATGGTAAGGTGATATTTACAACTCAGGGTTTAATGAGGAAAGTCTGGAGTCTTCTCCTCCAACATGGTTTCTCCTGGGCTTTGTGTCTGATCTTTGACTCTGACCCATCGATTAGTTATTCATAAAGCTATTGATGAGTTATTCATGAGAGGAGAGTCAAAAGCAGTCTCTATTCGGGCTCTTTTAAATTCGAGGGCTTCTCCTGCCTTCGATAAACACGATGGAAGAGGCATTCGGCGCAGCTCTTAACATTTTCCCGGCCGTCCCGGGGATGTCGAAGAATTCCTGCAGAGAGATGAGGGTGGAGCACGGCAAAATACCACTTTTGTCCATGAGTTTCTGTCAATATTGCGGCTTTCAGCACTTGCCTGATGGGCTCAACCTTTCATCCGGTGTCAGATATGAGCGGGGGAGAATCTATAATGGACCCGGCGCCTACTGTAGTTGTTATCTCAAGGGATTTGTGTGTATCCAAACTGATCGGCAGAGGCCAAGTATTCGATGGCAGCTGCTATCCCTGCCACATTTCCCAGCAGGATATCCTGTTAGTTCAACCGACCATTACCGTTTTATAGCTGCAGTAAATAAATTATAAAAAACCATATAGCGTGACAACGTCGGCCACAGAAAAGTGTGTGAGAGTATTCCTCAATTCAGCCAATTCATATCCGGTATAAATTTACCAACAGATAAATACAAGAACAATTTTAATATTTGACAATAGGCATGAAAAATGCATTTTGTGTGTCTTTTATCCTGAAAAAACAACGCTTTAAACTTGACTGCCCCACCACTAGACTGTATGCTGGTGTATTGTTAGATCAGACTGTCCGTATTTACCGCCCACACCGTCACTGAACCTAGAGGTCCCGAATTCACCAGCAGCAAGTTCTGCACACATCCTTCAACAAGCTGTGGCACGGCACCAAGAGGGATCGTTTCTGAATCGTTTTGAGAACGAGGCAGTTTCTCTGAATTTAAAGATTTTCTATCTAGGCTGATTAGAGTGTGCGTGAACTAGTGGGTACTCCTTGACGAGCGCTCTGCTTTCGTATTTTTTCTTGATTGGTTTCAGTTCAGCGGGGCCAAGCTAGGTAAAGAGGCTCCAACCACTCCTGAATTAAAAGATACAAAGTTTTTGGCATAAAACTGGCAGCACCAATTCATCACATCAAAAAACAAAAACTTCAGATGAACTTTTCGATGAACACTGTGATGTGCAGTCGGTTCGACTACTGATGAAGAATGACGCGTAGCTTGTGGAGCTAGTTGTCAGACAACTCGACGGTGCCACACGCTTCCGCGCCCGTCTGGGCTGGCCTGTTTAAGCAGCCAATCCTGCCTGCTGCCGCGCTCCCTCCAGCTCCCCTTCATCCATCTGGTGGGCTCTACTCTTCTATCTAATGGATTCAAGCTCATCACTCCTATATTTCTAGCTCACTAAGCATGCCTATGTTTTCTGTACATCTCGCCATTAGATCCCAGACGCCAACTATTTGTTTCGTTCAATAAGGAAATTGAGTAAAATAAAATACATCTAAAATAATACCCAATGTTTTTATTTGCTTTATTCCAATGTCACAATTATGCATGGAGAAGGAGACGGGCACATATTGCACCCCAATCGCTCCCTCAGAGGACACACAGAGGACCCAAACCGTACTTGCGTTTTTGATTAACGATATCATATCATTTTCGAGGGCTTTAATGCATGATGATGTTAACAGATTAATAGATCTAGAGAAAGAGGGACCTCTCCCCTAAGCTGTCGAACCAGTGGGCCGGCCCTTGCACTGTGCTGTAACAACTGTCAGACATGGTGTTCAGGGTACGGCTGGTCAAGCAGAGAGTGTGTGTGTGTGTGACCACCGGGTGGTGGTCCTCCACCGTTACCGGCTCGCTCCCTATCGAGCCTCTGGCTCCAACCGAGGAGGTGTCGGGTGCTGGGGACCACCTCCGAGCAACCACTACTGTTGTGTAGAAGACCGCCAACGCCAGTGCCGGTGTTGTCCCATCTCTCTGTCGGCTCTGAATCTGTGGGATAACCACGCCCCCATTTACAAGGAATGGAAATGTGGCATTATGAAATAAAAGCGCCACAAAATAAATAAATGTGGCATTATGAAATAAAATTCCGCTTTAATAAATGAATGTGGAATTATGAAATTAAAGTCCCCTGAAGTCAATAAGAATTGTCTTTTGAAAAATCCTTTAAAAGTCCTTAAGCTGCTTAAAAAGTGTGTGGTTTACGCAGCCACACCTGTCTTGGGTCTAGGTAATTGGGCCCAGGATCAGAGGTGGCTGTGCGCCTGTTACTTGTCAGAGCAATCAACGAGCAACAGGTAAAGCACCCATCCCCCCACACACACACACACACACACACACACACACACGACATGTGTCCATCTGCACCTCTCTTGTTACACCTCTCTGCAATAACTGGGTGTATTTGCAACATCTCTGACTATGTCTCTGTATCGGAGGGCCCTGAACACCACTCGGGTGGTGCGTGGCAGGCGGAACTGCCACAGTCCCTTTTAAAATAAAGATAAAAAGATGTATTTATTGATCTATATTTACTCATTTCTATTTCAATGTATTGATAGATTTATTGCCTCATTTATTTTTTTCAGGATTTATTTCATGGGCATATTTATTCGTTTATTTATTTATTTAATATTAACTGATATGGCATTCCATAGAGAGAGAGAGAGCGCGGGGCAAGAAGGGGCCGAGCGAATCAATGCGCTGCACTCAGGTCTACAATGAACTAAGATTTCAACCATTTTGAATAGTAAAAAAAATAAAAATAGAAAATCAATATGTGGCGGTCAATGTTGATATTGTGATGGGCCGCCACAAATAAATCCGTGAATGGGAAACACTGCAAACAATGCCAAATAAATGCACATATTTAAAAGTAAATCAAAGAGTTATCTGTCAGAAATCTGTGAAATTATACAATGCAAAGTTTTATATCATGGCCCCTTGAATGTTTTAAAATACGCCATGGTGAGCTTTTGTATTGAGAAATCTCTATGGAGCAGTAACCCGGTTGTCAGTCTTTGTCCGATAATCTTCCCACAGACTCATTGACTGAAAAACATCCACGTTCAAGTCTCCATCACCTTGGCAACTATGGATAGTTCCACACTGCAACTCTAGCTTGGTTGTGGTAAACGCCTTCTAAAAATGTATTATGGAATCACGCTACCTCCTTTAAATGGAATCCTTTGATTAGGGGAAAAGACCACCTAGTTCCCACCCAGTTGTGTCATATGTTGAGTCATACGTGCGTGGTGCATCTGGGCCTGATTTCCCACACGCCGTTCGAAGAATCCAACCAGGTTCTTGGACCGCACGTGACATGTTTACGGGTAGCTTTGAAGGAAAAGCTCCGGCTCTGCAAATCGTTTAGCCTTTGCACATGCAACGGGATACATCCGGCGCTCTGCTTCTTTTTACCTCTCCGGAGAGGCGAATTTACGAGCTATTCAGAGCATTCACCCAATTTCTAACAAAAAAAACCCAAAACCTTTTGCTTGTGCTGTACCCTGAGCTCCTTCCCCCTGCTTGATGGAGGGCTTGGCTTTGAAGAGAGGCCGTTCCATTAGCAGCCGTAATTGGGGTATTGAAGGGCTTCGGCGCGGCAGATGAAAGGTAATCAGGAGGTGTGTGACTGTCAGCGTAGGTGTTAAGAGAAAGGTCGGCTCTTTTGACCTTTTTTTGCTGGTTCACCATGTAGCTCTTCCTGAGAGCCCTCCACCACCAGAGGGACGCCGTGATTTCTGTCGTGAGTCCAAAAACGATTTTGAAGGGTGTGTGTGTGTGTGTGTGTGTGTGTGTGTGTGTGTGTGTGTGTGTGTGTGTGTGTGTGTGTGTGTATGTGTGTGTGTGTGTGCGCTTGTGTGCTTGTGTGTGCACTCATCACTTTTTTTTGAGCAGGACACACAAACAGGAGTGCACACACTCCACGTACAGCACCAGGAGTTCAGCTTTCTGGTCATGTGGCATTTGCATGTTCTCCTTGTGGTTGCCAGGGTTTCCTTATTATTATTTTTTTTCTGAACCCTGCTCTCCCCTCAAAGGTTTGGCAGGTAGGCTAATATTGGAATGTCAGAATTGGGAGTGTGTGGGAAGGAGAGACATACTCCTGCCACCAAGTAGCATCCTACTCTCATGGTCCGCGTGCCCATAGGAAAGGCGGAAATTATCATCTAGGGCAGGAGTCGGTAACCTATGGCTCGCGAGCCAATTATGGCTCTTTCGATGACGGTATATGGCTCGCAGACAATTTTGAGCTAACATTTTTCATCCCAATTAACAAGTAATAAATAATTATTCTGTGTAATTTTAAAGTAAAACAGGTAAGAGAGATTTAAACTTTGAAAATAAAATTAAAAATATAAATGTTGTGGACAAAGGGGCCTAGTCAAGCACCGGCTGCGGACCACAGAAAGACTCCGGGGACCTTTTACTTGGCGCCCTGCCCCTCCTGGGTCTCTGCTCAGGCGCCACTTGTGGGACTCTCTGCCCACAGGTAAGGGCTTAGGGAGGAAGACGGAGTCTTTCTGGCCGTGGTGCGCCGACATGGCCAGAGTTTTATTGTTCATTTCAATATGCGGCACATCATACAGGCCACAATTATATATATCACTGAGGATTATTATAATAATTGTGGATGATAATGATCCTCTCGGGCGCAGGAGGAATGGCGTTCCACTGCTGTGCGCCGAGCCCCTCTGTAAGACAGACAAACATTAAGAAAACTCCCTGCCTCGAGTCAGACCAATCAGCTGAACACGAGTGGACAGAAATGGAAAAAACGTCAATATGTATGTGACAAATAATCTCTTGAACTTGAACCTGAAGACCAGCTGATTCTTAAAACTTGGAACAAGCTTCCCGTCACATACCACACAATGCAGCGTGTGAGTATTGCCGTAGTGACCATGTTTGGCTCTACATACGCATGTGAGCAGTCTTTCTCGCATCTGAGAAACATTAAGAGCAACCTACGCGCATGTGTAACTGATGGAAGCCTCAACGCAGCATGAAGCTTAACCTCACTACGTATGAACCAGACTACAAGGCCACCAGCAAAACCATGCAGCACCACAAGTCGCATTAATGGTAAAAAAGTATTTCATTTATTATTGGTTAGCTACAGTATAACAACAATATTATTAAGAAGAAAAAAGCGCTTTTTTAAGGTACTCGGCCTTACTTAAAAAATGCACGCGTTAAGTTGCATTAGATTTTATTAAATATTATATGGCTCACAAGGAAATACATTCAGAAATATTTTGCTTTAATGGCTCTCCCTGGCAAAAAAGTTCCCAACCCCTGATCTAGAGGCTAATAGAAGAGCCACATGAAGACAGATAAAGCACCCAGGGACCATGTCTTACACCCATACGTGTAGGACACGGAGACTTGTATCTTCTCAATTCTTCAAATTCCAAAGGAGTTGTAATGTGACATGAATTCCAGCAGCTTTGTAATTAAAGGTTAGCTTCCCTCATTTTGAACCTATACATAAAGTACTCTACTGTATAGACATAGATATGGTTTGTCAATGCAAGACGAGTGTTTGAATGACCCCTCTTCCAAACATTTAAAAAAAGAGGGAATGGCTTTTTTTTGTTACCAGTATATTGTGATTTCCGCATCCACGGCAGCAGACCAGCTTAGCAGACCGGCAGAAGCTCCAGGCGGAAGTTTCGGGCTCAAGCTGCGATGGGCTCAAGATGGGCTCCCATACGCCGTGCCATGAAACGCATAAAGGAAAACAAACTAATGAATGAGTGAATGAAAAACAAGACGCCGCACGTGACGTATCTCCTCTCGTCCTCTTGGAGAACATCCTGTCCTCCTTCTTCTGTTTGGGCGCATTTTTTTTCGCGGGCGAAGCAGACCGCCGCCAAGGCACATGTTCCCCAGTTTCCCGAGCGACATCAAGAGGGGGATGATGGATATGCATTATGCTAATAAAGCGCCGCCAAAGAAAAGCCAAGATGCGATAATGAATGTTAATTAATCTCCCACATGTGCCTTTTTCTCCTCTTTTTCCCCATGCGGGGATGATTCACATGGTGCTCGGAACCATGGGAATGCACGAAGACATGCCAGCTCAGCGGGGTGCCCATTATCATCGCCCGCGGCCCGTGCACATGTCTGAGTCGCTGTGAGGAAACCGCGATCGGATGAGTCCAATGACCCTGCGGCGATGTCTACACCGCCCCCCTCCCCGCCTCCCATCAACCATCCCGGCCATTGACCAGTCTATTGAACACGGTTGCTTTGTTTGAATCATCATGCAGACACTTCCTCTCCCTTAGAGCTAAAGAGGCCACTTTGTCCGTTTGACTCGAGAGTGACAGGAGAAACACCCGCCCCCACTTCCTCACCGAGCGAGGTGTCACTCAAACAGGCCGCCGTCAATGATTATAGGATTGTTCAAAAAGATGACGCGTCAAAGATAACGTGCAGGTGTGAGATCAGACCTGGGACCAAATCTGATCCCGGTGGTGCTTTTTCTCAGACTGGGACTGAGCTTTCTAGACAGATTTCACAGCAGACGTTGATTTTGCTGGAATTGAGTACCTTTCCATGGAGGAATTCCGTTATGTATTTCATTATATTTGGACTACTCTTCTGTCCATCGTAGGATCCTGGCTCATCACTCCCCGTATTTCAACACTGATGTTTATTCAAACCGCGATGTGTTGAGAAGTGGAGCCCAGATGCGGTGTGACCCTTCCTATGACCATCTCTATTCAGACATGGACCTTTGCAACAATTGGGTCTTATAACTTCCTTATTTAAGTATAAACGTATCTAATGTTTGCATATCGAAAGTTTTGCTTTCCATACAGTTATTTGTAAGTTTGGGCTGTAAAATCCTTCACAAAGGATAACAACCTCATAATGCATATGCTGAAGTATAGTTCAGCATATTATATAATAAGTACAATTCAGGGAATATCCACCTCAATGTTCAATATATATTTTGCGAACGGATGTAATACTTTGTTTGGTAACAACGTGCTTCACATATCCCTCCTGCTCTGAGAGTGGGTGGGAAAAAAAAACTCCAAAAGGCTTTGACAGTACAGTGTATGTAAGTTTGATTGCCATATCTAAGGAGGCGAGATTCAAAGCAGAATATAAGCCGTTGTGATGTCGACAATGTCAAATGCTCGAGATAATACAAAAGGCCATCCCACTCCTTCCTCCATTGTCCTCAAATCTCGGCATCTCACATTGCATTCAAACACAGCGCTCGGATGTGTTTGAATGCAAGTTGGGGGGTCGTGGGCGGGTTTGGGAATCAATGGAGGAGATTTAACAGTTTATTTACAAAGCGTGTGTGAAGAGCTCCAATATTTGTTTTGAAGCAAGCTGCTGGCAAATGCTTTTGATTTACATAAAAACTGCTTAAAATCATTCAAATCGTCATAACTTAATTAACTGCAAATATATAAAAAATGACCCTAATAACAATTGGTGATGTATTCCTGTCATCCAGTCGGGTGCTCGATCACCGTGGTCTATTGATTTAATGGAATACAATTTTGCGCGGAACAGGATGTTGAGAAAATTTGGACTTTTTCAAAACATGAAAAGATGCACCGGCTGAAATATGAAACCTGATTCATGCCGTTTTCTTTGAAATGATGTAACGTGTTCAATTTGAGGAGTGGCGAACCAGGCACTGCTGATGGACAATTTGTGTCTTCTCTTTTATTTTATTTATTTTTTGCTGTTTACCTAATGTTGAGTGAGACTAATTACCAATGTCAGAAGCGCGTTCTGGTGGTCTCACTCCAGCGCGTGTCGGAGCCAAACCCTTGAGAAGATCTCTGCCGTGTCCAACTGTTGCGACCATATTCAGCATGTTTTGAGATTATCGGGAGGCTTTCAGTTTGGCTGCCGCAGTGCACGTGAGGCTCACTGACATGTTTTTCTAATCCCGCGCTGCCAAGAGCCCATGGGCTGGGCTCTCCCTCGCTGCCGTCGTTATCTCTCTATCATGTCACAGTGATTTATGTCCGACAATGTTCGGAACAGGAGGTAAATGACAAGAGATGACAACAAAAAAGGTCCGGCGTGAGTCATTCAATATGGGATGCAGCCTGATTTCCAGTCTGCACAGAATAGTGGCAAACAGTGCAGGGACACTCAGTAGTATGTGAGGCTACATTAAGCTGAATATCTACTGTATCCTAAACCAATGTTATTATACAAGTCTGTGGAATACTCAATTCTGATTGGCCAATAGCTCTAAACAGCGCTCACTTATTTCTGAATAACGGCCGCTGTCTGTTAATGACTACGCTGTACATTCTGGAGCCGTGAATTATTATTATTACTTTATTTTATTTGATTTTTTGTATTTCTGAATGTATGTATTGCAAATTTAGTGTATATCCGCTTACTCTCCCTCTGTACTTCAGGTTTTTCCCACTGAGGTGCTGCAGCGCCTGAATTTCACCTTAATATGATTAATAAAGTGCCATCTTATCTTATCTTAATAGTGACCGTTGTCACTGGCAACCACTTCTCTGCCGGGATTCACGTCCCTCGCGCCTCGCTCTTAAACTAGGCATACTATTTTTAAAACAATTTCAAATCACTATCCTGTCTCAATGTATTCTGTTATTTTGTAAGTAGCTGTTCAATGTGCTGCAAGACCCGATCAGCCTGTCCGGGGGGTTATTTTTTGATAATGACCGGCTGGCCCTACATTATCCCATACTTAATCAGAAAAACACACTTCAACTAAGAAATGCGACTCTTTGCCAACAGGAGCAGGACATTTGGTTGAGCCATGAGCTGGACATCAAGCCCGCGGTCTGGTGGTTGGTGGAGGGTTTTTAGGACGCCACGTCCAGTTGGCGATAAGAGGGATCTGGCATTAAAAAGGAGTCTGATTGTTTTCTGGTTTTTTTTTTTGCCCTGTCTCTCATCTGACGCTTTAACATGCACAGATGCATGATGCTTACATTCTTGCACAGCTGTTTGAGGGAATGGCGAATAGCTCCAGTTGTTTATGACAGCGGTATCCATGTATATGTTTCCCCATCATTAGCGAATGTTTGGACTGATGCGGCCGAGACGGAAATTCTGGGGAAAATGCTCTGGTGGCTCGAGAGACGTCCGCTGTTTTTGACAGATCAGAAGCTTGTTTGTCAAAACTCAAAACAGATCGCTTGCTCTTCGGATGCTGTCGAGATGGAAGGCTTTTGTCCGTGCAGTGGAGATCAGGGTATTACAATCTGGCTTCCTTCCCGGATGTTTACATTCATAATGTTCCTATTTGCTGCAAGAATAATATTCTTTAATTTCGGGCTCCCATCGCCTCTGAACAAACCTACGCGTCTAAATGGAACAGACTTGTTGTTTTGGGGGTTGAGAAGCCTGTTGTCCCAGAGGCTGCCGTGGTAATCCCTTGGAACTGCCATGATGGGCGGAGAGGCTTTGTGCCGGTCTCGTTTTTCTTCCACTTCGCTTAATTTTCTTGCAAATGTTTCCCTCGCCCTCACTCTCTCAAGACTCAAGGTTTGTGAATCCTGAACCAATCTGTGAAACCCCTCTCCAGAGGCGAGCGTTTTCGATTAATTACACGTTGCAATGGAGACATAATGTTAATCTTTGGACTGCTTTACCAGTCGGGATTCGATTTGGGCAAACCTCACTGGGCATGGTCTCTGACATTTACGACAGATAATGTTGGCACACCCCGAACATCCTTCCCTGAACGCTTAAATAGGAGAAACAAGACGCCTACGTGTAATTGACGGCAATTAAATAGCGTGTTTGGAGAGCTTGCCCTGTGGTGGCCTGCTCTGCATTCATTTACACAATAAGTAGAAGGCCACAACTTCATAGATTTAGGCATCTGCAGCAAAAACGTGAGTGAGTTGTGAAGTTGATCTGTTTGGGCTCTGCCTCAACACTTGGTCGTCGTTATCAAATATTCAAATATCTTTGTCTCGGATGACTCACTGGATAGTCCCTTTAGGTGAATATGACTTTTGATGTTAAACACTTGTTTTATTTGGACTTACGAAGCCAAATTAAAAGGTTCGACAAACCATGACAGTGAGCCCCATCCAGCCCATCCAAAGTGTCTGTGTGCTGGATAGCTACACTGGCAAGAGATAACGCAGTATTGTCTACTGAGAGTTGAAAGCCGAAAGGGAAATACAATGGATTTCAAAAACACGGATGTCATTACTGGTGCTGTATTGGATCAGTGGAAGGAGTTGAAATATTGTCATGGACATCAACACATGCCCTTGCCTTTTAATATTTTGTATTTACATAACCAGAAAGCCGCTTTGTCTGCTAGGTCGTTATTTTCAGCTATATTGACCACTAAATCATTTGTGGAGATTGGGTTATTAACAACATTATTAGACATCGTAGGACAAAGAATTTACAAGATTTTGGAGATTAGTGCCGAGTCGTCTTACTTTGCCTTACCAATAGAAACCTTGCCTTTGAAGTAACTTAATCCCATTGCAGCAAAAACTTCTTCCGCGGCCGTTTGAATTAATCATGCTCTTTGCTGAAGAGGCACTTTGTCCAGAGCTGAGCTGAAGCAAATGAACACTAAAGCCCTTCCTCAAGAAGATTTGGATAGCAGTAATAATTTGGATTTCCACGTCGGCAACGAGCAAAGGACTATAACGCATTGACAATTAATTTCCTCTTCGCACTTCGGCAGCTGTGAAATTATAGCATTCTTATCCTTTTAACCCACGATGTGTGAAGATTAAGGAAGCTACGCGGCAATCGCTTTCAGAGAAGCAAGTAAATGAAAAGCTATGACTGTTCGGCAAGAAGATATCATTGGCTTCACCTCAGATTTCATTTCCTGTCCCCATGTTGCTTCAATGTATTCGATTTCCCCTCTCTTTGTGCCATTCACGCATCTTGGATGTGCTGTGGCGTTCCCCATACTGTATGCTGAGCTCCGTCGCCATGTGCCCGTGTGTTAGCCCCGTTTGTCCCCTTGTGTTTCTGTCTGTCGATGCTTCAAAACCACTTTGAATAGAATTACAAACTTGTATTTAGTTATTATTCTAGTGGCATTTTGAAAACCCACTTGTCCTTGCAGGGCCCAGCAGTTAGTCATACGACCGCATTGAACAGAACATCTGTCTAGCAGCCGACGGTGTGAAGGAATGGAATCGTGACAATGTTTCGGGGGAAATGGCAACGAAATGCTTATCCACCGCGACCGCGGAGTGACTGTGGGATCCCAAACGTCTGACATGATCTGACCTTCTCAGCTGGTGCTGTGTGGGTAGGCACCAGGGGTAACCGGTGGTCATCTTCCAAAAAGCCAGACGTGACTTTCACCTGGGCATGACTCAACCCTTCTTAAGAGCCGCTGCGCAACATTCCGAGACATTAAAAAAAACAGCCGGCGGGGGCCCCCTCGCTCCGCGGCGAGGAGTCTCTCCGCCTGCGTCTCCTCCACTCCTCTGTTTCTGCTCTTTCAAGGTGTTGCTTTGAGTGGTGTTCTTTTTCAAAAGTTTCAACAACAAACCGGAAGTCCATTCATCCCTTTGGAGAGTCTGACTCCGCATCGGTATAGATGTGCCGGGATGCGTTCAAGGCTCCAGGATGCGTTCAGATTTTTCCACTCTTGCGACAAGTTTCGGGCTACTACAACCGGATGTTGCATCAGTCGTGTCTTTGGAACTCGGCTTAGCACTATGTACTGTATATAACTCACGTATCCAAGTTAATGACATTATTGACGTTATCGTGGATGTCATCATATTCACTATCAACACGTCTTTTTATACAGGTGAATTGTGTGTATTTTTTTTTTTGCATTTTGGGAACGCTATATCAAGATGGTATTATCTCCCATTCATGAAAAAAAATGGTAAATGTTGAACTGGAAAAACAAGCCCTCCCATTTTCCCTGGCAAATTTCTGACCCGCACCCCAGAGGCAGTTGATCCGACAGCCTCTAGGGCGACTGTCAGATGCGTTTTGGGATTCGGTGTGAAGTCTACTTCAGAGTATGTGAGGGGAGGGGAGTGAAGAATCCTCTGTGTCTAGTGTGGTGTGTCCACACTAAAAGTTCCGTTTTATTTTATTCCGAATCAGGGCAATAGTTTGATGATATCTGATCGGAATAAAGATCCGAGTGACGGACCTTGATTCTTCGGTCATATTTCGGAACACACTTCTGGCATGTTCAAAGGTCAGAGATTCACACAACACGAACTTACACCGGGAAATTTTCCATTGTGACCGGCAGCAGGCAGCCACACTCTCGGAGTGATGATCAAAGTAAATTCATGCTCACCCAAATGAAGGAGCGGAATGTTTTAAATATAATAAATGAATGAATAAAATGTTTTATTCTCAGGACGTGATGATTCTCGGGAAAGTCTCACGCACTTCCTCTGCTCCCAACCCGGTTGAATATTGAGTTGATCGACTGAAGAATGAGTCGTGTAATCTCGGTTGGTTGGAGGAATCAAAATAATGCAAACACCTTATTCAATCATCATCTCATTCTGGTGACGCACTTTTTTCTGGTCTGGTCCACCTTAACTTGTGAATGTGAGCACGCTACGTGACTGTGCTTTCTTTGTCACTGGTTGGGGAATCATCACATGGGCTTTTGAGAACTGCCTGCAGATGTTTTGTTTCGTTTTTTTTCCGTGACAAATACGGTAATTTACATTCATGCCTGGCCATTTACCACGCCATGAGAACGGCTCTCGGCAACTTGAACGGCATGGAGGAAGACGCAAACAATGGTATTCATTCCTGGCAATCACACGACGAAGTGTGAGTCGCCGTGAAAAATAAATGGCTGCCTGATTACCGCTGAGGTCGTGGATGCGATAATGATACGGCTGTTGTCCCGAAGAGCCATTGTTGGTAATAGAAAATAAAACGGCACCAATAAAAATGGGAGCATTTGCGTCACAAAAGGTTATTCTGATATTTCTATCCACCACCTTGAGAGTCAGTTTATTTCCCTGTTGTTTTCTTAGAGGAATGAAAATCACTCAGCTTTTACGGTGTAGGCTGGAAGGACTAGAAAATATTTGGGAGCAAATGCAGCTGCTTCTTATGCATACCATGACTGGTAATTATGGGCTTAAATATGCAACGTGTGTGCATATTGAAGATGTGTGTGTGTGTGTGTGTGTGTGTGTGTGTGTGTGTGTGTGTGTGTGTGTGTGTGTGTGTGTGTGTGTGTGTGTGTGTGTGTGTGTGTGTGTGTGTGTGTGTGTGTGTGTGTGTGTGTGTGTGCTCGGTGAGGAGACGGCCTGGCAGCGTAGATAAAGCTGCAGGCGAGGCTTCTTGGAGAGAGGAGTAGGTGTAGGGTCCTGCCACCGCAACCCAAGACCTTTTGGAATGAAAGCCACTTCCCCCTGGCGTCCTGGTGGGCGCACGATTATTCTCTCATCGGGGAGGGAGAGAGAGAGAGAGAGAGAGAGAGAGAGAGAGCGAGAGAGAGAGAGAGAGGGAGAGACTCACCGATGCAAATACCACTCCTTCCAAGTCGCGCGTACGTCTATAATTGTTTTATCTTGCTTTAATGGAGACAGTCCGCGTGGGGTGTTGCTTCGTGGCTCCTCTTGTCTCTCTCATTGGCTCTAATCCTCCTCGTTTGAAAGTCATGTCGGGGCTAGCAATATATATATAAATATATATATATATATATACATACTATATACACACACCCATCAGCCACAACATTAAAACCACCACTGATAACTGCTAATATTGTGTAGGTCCCACTCGTGCCACCAAAACAACTCCGACCCGTCAATGCATGGCCCGTCTTGCTCCACAAGACCTCTGAAGGTGTCCTGTGGTATCTGGCACCAAGCTATTCGCAGCAGATCCTTTAAGTCCTGTGAGTTGCGAGGTGGGGCCCCCATGGATCGGGCTTGTTGTTTCAGCACATCCCACAGATGCTCCATCAGATCAGACCCTAACCCGTCCATCCACATAATGTAGAAGAAAATGTGATTCATCAGACCAGGCCACCTTCTTCCATTGCTCCATGGTCCAGTTCTGACGCTCACGTGCCCATTGTAGCCACTTTTGGCGGTGGACAGGGGTCAGCATGGACACTCAGACGCAACAAGCTGTGATGTACTGTATGTTCTGACACCTTTCTATCATAGCAGCATTAACTTTTTCAGCAATTTGTGCTGCAGTAGCTCTTCTGTGGGATTGGACCAGATGTGCTAGACTCTCCCCACGTGCATCAATGAACCCATGGGCGCCCATGAACCAGTTGCCGGTTCACCGGTTGTCCTTCCTTGGACCACTTTTGTTAGTTACTAAGCACTGCATACCAGGAACACCCCACAAGACCTGCCATTTTGAAGATGCTCTGACCCAGTCGTCTCAGATCATTACGCTTCCCCATTTTTCCTACTTCCAACACATCAACTTCAAGAACTGACTGTTCACTTGCTGCCTCATATATCCCACACTTTGACAGGTGCCACTGGACCGAGATGAGTAATGTTATTCACTGCACCTGTCAGTGGTTTTAACGTTGAAGCTGATGTTATAGCTGATGAGCGTATTCATGTGGTGCAGCAATGAGCCATGGAGAAGTGAGACAGGGAAACTGGGCCACTTAGGGATTTATTTTTTCCAGGACGAGTGAATTAGCCTCTAACTAAACTGGTTGATTATAGATCCACATCTCACACTTGAGTGTCAGATGTCATTATACTGTGAACAGTAAATTTAGATCTCTTTATAATAAAACATTCAATATAGGGGAAACCATGCCTAAGATCTTAAAATAAGTGGTTCAGCTGTGGTGTATCACTGTGCAATTTCAGTCTTTTGTAATCGTAGATCTTCTTACCCCTTCTACACTACTTTGGCAAGAGTCTCCTTCTCCGTTATTCTCCGATAGATAGATCGGCATTAAGCCACAAATCCTCCCGCACCCACACTCACTTCTCCTGGGGGAATTTCAGAGATGGACCGGCACAGTGGGGGGCGGCGATACACAAATCAGACATTCACTCGCATAGTCCCCAGGGTGGGAATGCTTCTGCTAAGACGGTGTTTAATCCGCAACTTCATGAGAAGGCTCCATGTTGTGTGTGACTTTTTTTCGGTTGTTTTTTTTTTTGTGTGTGTGTGTGTGTGTTTTTATTTTTTTTATTTTTTTTATTTAGCCATTCATGTGTTGAATTTGATGTGTTTGGGTGTTCACGGGTTCAGTGTGTAATGGAGCGTGATCATGCTGCTCCTCTGGAGAATGACCAGATGATTCATATCCAAACAGTATCCCGTGCTGCATCCCGCTTTTACTCCAAATGGACAGGTTTTTTTCTGGAAGGAGGACAGGGCATCACCCCCTGGGGGTGTCCACCACCTGCGGGGTGATGCCCTCAAAATGACAGGGTGAACTGCCCAAAGACATTCACAGATTTTGTTCCGCGTTCCCCATGAAGATCCGTAAGAGCCGTGTGAATTATATCTTTTTCCTGATGTGTGAAGATTAATGTACGGTAATTGTTGTAATAACTGCTGTAGGTTCTATGAATCACAGTAAAGTGGAGTCCAAAAATTTAGACACAAATGATGCTCAGCTTGCGGAGCACGTTCTGTCGGACAACTTGACGGTGCCGCATGCTTCCTTGCCCTTATGGGCCGGCCCATTCAAGCAGCCAATCCCTCCTGCCCTACGTGCTTTTCTGCCTGGTTTGCTGCCTGCTTGCTTGCTGCGTTGCTGCGCTTCCCCACCTCGCCTGCATGCACCTGTTGGGCTCTACTCTTCTATCCAATGGGAGCTTCTCCACCCCAATATTTGTAGCTCACTAAGTATGCCTGTTTTCTGTACACCTTGTCGGGAGTGAGGAGCAGTGGAGCCCAGACGTCAAACTCCAACGATGCAAACTAAATAAAGATAATTTTAAAGTAAATCTATGAGTTGTCTGTCAGAAATATACACAAAGACATTCAGAAATATCTACGACATACATGGATCACAGAAGAAGGCTTCCCCTTAAGCGCTTCACCGCAAATCCTCATCCCCACCGTATCCCCGAGATCAAGCTCAATGAAGGTCCTTGACTTTCTCATTAGACTCCCCGAAATATGTCTTTCACTTCAAAAGACGAATTTCCATTGTGAAAGCGTATTGCTTAATGGATACGAGCGACGAATACGGCTGAGCCGTTCGCAATCCTATGCGAAAAAACAGAAGATCCGGGAAAATGAATTTTTTGATTGCATGATGAAAAAATGTAATCCATGACAAGAATGAGCTCAAAGCCTTTGACATTCTCCCATACGGCGACCTAACAGCAATCACACCAGGTATTATAAGTATTGAAATCCAGCGACTGGTGGTGAATAAAGGCTTCGGTGCCTCAAGAAAGTCATTCCCCAACTCAGCCAGGTTTTTGTCATGTATATTTCAGAAGAAAATGCAACTTGAATACAACTGTGCCTGGGAAATGAACAGGACAATTCAGGTATAGATGTCTATATCTATATATGCATAGATATATCTTCCTTGCCTGTCAGATATAACCTTGCATCTAAGTCATATCAACAGATCGGTGGACCCAAAAGCAACTATCAAAAGGACCTCACATCTCAAAGGGATTTCATACTTGAATCAACAAATTTGTTGATTTGTTGATAAAGGCTTTAGGGCTGGAGGTTGTCGTCGAGCTGTGATGTGATTGTGGATACTTAGAGACTCAAACTGTGATAAAGGAAAATACAAATGAACTTGACTTGACTTGACTTTTCACGCAGCCCTTGTGATTGCAGCTGCACTGCTAGTCAAGCAGCTGATGATGGTAAAGAACTTTGCATGAGAGTCGCGGCCAAATGACTTACATTTAAAAAGTGAATTATCAATGTAAAGAGCCCGACAAGAGGCTATGGCTGTTTCATTGCATTTTATCAGCGGAAGTTCTTCATTAAACATCCATGTGACATAACCGAATGGCTCTCTAAACATGCATGTATTTTCTATTGGTGCTTTTCAGGAGGAATCACATGTTTTCTTTTCTCTTGATTATTAAATTCCAATGTCACAAGTTACACTGTCGCTAATAACTGCAAAAGTAATGGCATTTCTGCAACTCTTATTGGAACTGCTTGCTTGCATTTGTTTCTGAATAGCATTTACATTTTTGGTATGTATGTAAAAGGAGATGTCAGGAGTCACAACTATGAAATATATTGTAATATAATTGTAATAACATTGTGACAACATTGTAATAACATCATAATAATTTTATTGTAAAAATGTATTGTATACATACTATATTTGGTTTTGTATTTTGGCTTTTTTTTACATTATGCAAATGTTTTTTACAAAATGCAACAACCTTTACCAAGACAAATTCTTGGAATATGAAAATGTACTTGGCCAGATAAACAGATTCTGAATCTGATTGTGATGGACACTAGAGCTGCCTGTTACTGCCCAGTTAAACCCCGACGACCATCTTCCACTGCATCTTGTTTTCTGTGGACAACAATATCTCAGAATTGACGTCTTTGAATTGTCAAGATTCATTCCGTGATGTCCATGAGAGCAGCCAGCCACATACAGCACTAAGTGATTTTCGTGACGCTGTACTTTGAAATCCTACAAGACAAAAGTGTGAAAAAGGAGGGCGTCAAACATGTCACTCATTCAGAGGTGTGATTCTTTTTTTTTTTCTCTCTCTCTCTCTGCGATTGTGTCATACTTTTAGCAGTTTCGACAATCTAATCCATCTGCGGGTGCCAGCAGTAGCGATGAGTTTTTCAAGCCAAGAATCAAAGTGTGCAGCTCCCCTATTTAAAAAGCCGGCCTTTATTCTGCGCCGTGACTCAACTTATTCACGCTGAAACAATGAAATTGGGCAGAACACAACTCAGGGTTGAGTCATAAATTTGTCTGTTTTTTTATGTTCCACCACTGTTTCGCCCTGTACCTGCTTGGGGAAGTTCAAAGTGTAGTATCACAGAACAGCTTCTGCAGAGTGGGAAGTTCATGGGGTCACAATGGATTAGAATACGGAGCAATCCATTATTTGGGTCGGGTGGGGGTGGGGTAAACAATAACCATCAAGTTGTTCTACAGTCCCATTGAATCATTCACATGCTTCTCCTTTTACTTGGATGCCAAGTTATTGGTTTGTGCTGGGTTTTCTTTCACATATAAAAAAAATCTCTTATCTCCCGCACACGGAGGATGTGTAAAATGTTTTGTGGGCGGTGTTGCCTGTAATAAATAGAGAGACAGAGGGAACCTTTGGTGCCAAGTGTGCTGTGGGGGGGAAAAAAAAAAAAAAAAAGAAGGCAAACCACTCCTCCCATTATATGATCCTCATCCAAAATCAAGGGTGCACTTAAAGCGACGGATCGCAGCCCAAGCCCGTTTCTATTTGCATTGTTAGTTTGGGTGAGAAGTTTGTCAGGAGGAGAGGTTTCAAATAAATTCTCTAATAGA
Source organism: Zeus faber (assembly GCF_960531495.2). Lineage (NCBI taxonomy): Eukaryota > Metazoa > Chordata > Actinopteri > Zeiformes > Zeidae > Zeus > Zeus faber. Next base: position 26,165,324 of record NC_137203.1, on the reverse strand, counting down.
ATGATGATTTGAAATGCTGTTTACCGGCTGAATACTACGGGGGCCAAACCTTCGGTAGAGAAGATCTCGACTACTACATTTTCCGAAAAAATGGAGACGCAGCCGGCGTAATTTCATTTTGATTCTGAGGCGTCCCCCGAAGATTGCAACCTCGTCTTGAATGCCCGGTAACCTTGACCGGATAACACCACACACCTCCGACCAAGCCGGCAAACCCCCCTTTCTCTTAGGATTTTATCGCCGTAATGGATGTGGACATCTCCGCTCACCCCGCTCAGGAAATGGTCTTGAAATAGGCACATTAATGAACGGGTGGAGGTGTAAATTGTGACGCCAGATGGAGTTGAGTTTATCTTGTGAGGCAAACCCGCCCTCGGCCCTCTCGTCTCCCTGCTGCCGTGCACGTTGTGTTGGTTGTCCAAGCGGCTTTGAGGGTTAATAGAAACAGCAGCAATGAGCAAAGAGTGGAAGTCTGTACGCACAGAGTGGCTCTCAGCAATTATTGCCACTCACTCACTCAGTCACCCACTGATGAGCGATGTCATCTTTATCTCCCCTTTATTATAGAAAGTCATTTTTAGAGTCATCAAGGAGTCTAGTTTGTAATGTATTGTGTGGTGTGCGTATGTGAGGGGGCATGGAACAACAGGGCAGATAAAAGGAATTGCAGCCTCTATATTGTTGATAATAGGCTTCAACTCTATATTGAATTTGTGCAACAGGCACCGGGCTCTCCACACAACGACCGCTGTCAGCGCGCGAAGTGCTCTGCGCTCTGAATTGCGGAGCCGGTCAATTCCATATTAGAAACTCGTTTTTTTCCCATCCATGCCTGTGAATGTGCACACGCCGCGCTTTTAAAGCAATTTCACCAAACAATCCCACTTGGCCCAATGGCCCAAACAGCCGTTAGCCACGGCGAGTGTCAGATTTTTCTAGTTTCTGATTTTTTTATTTTTGTCAGAGAGACAGCCTCCTCGAGGAATGTAAAATTCGCAGATGATTTGTTTAATGAACATTGGTGGGTCTCGTGTTTGCCTTAAGGTCTGTTCATCTTCAAAAAATCAATCGGCATTCCAGCCAAACTTAGAGAACCAGCATCTCGCCTCGGCGAGCACCGAAATATCCAACTGGTGTCTCTGAAGGTCATTTAGCCTGCATGACTTGAGTCCTGCCTCTGAAAAAGGAACACAAGCCGCACAAAGGTCACAAATCTTAATGCGTTTGCTTTAATGGGGAAGTCTGTCATCAGCGTCTAAGTGCAGAAGAGAACACGCACAGTAACAGAACATTAATGCAAATCCAGAAGGAAATGACAGTTGAATGACAGTTCTGATGAAAACATCCCTGGCACATATGGTCCCTGGTACAGGAGGGATGTTCTTCACACTGGAATCTTTATTTCCTTATTCCTGCATGGGAGGGCCTTCTGGGAGTCATCAGCGGCAAACCGAGCAGAGATTTGATGAGAGTCGGGTGAGGTGTCCGGGTGAACAAGCCCTTGCTCCAGCTAAGCCCAGCGGATCAGCAGAGACGCGCTGTGACAAGAGGCAGGTCCAAATCGACTGCTGCCGTAACCGGCTTCGACAACGCAGGAACACCTGGGTGTACTTAACTCCGCACACACCGACCGACTGGCTCTGCCGTCGGCCCCCGAACCCAGAGCCTCGTGTAACCAGGCGGCCTCAGCGAAAACTGACAAAGCCAGGATGTTCAGCTACGTGGAGGCTTCCACCTGACTTCACAGCCGCCTTTGAACATAACGTAGCTCGTGTGCAGCATAGATCAGACACTTTGCATAAGGCGGACCAACGTATGATGTGCTCTATTTCTGGAAATGAACCTGGTGATGTGGGGAGTAGCCGGCGATTTATATAAAGGAAAGAGGATGGTTGGAGGATACCGTACTTGAGGATGAAAGGCTGTGAAACGTGCACCTCGCTTTCCGTTTCTTATGGGCCCGTACAACTGGTACACTCAAAGCGCCAGGTCCTACAATTATTACATTTTGGAAGGCAGTGCCAGTTCATATCCATATTTACATTTGCCATTTTACAGCTCTTTCAGCTCCCGTTTCAGTTTATTTCATCCTGCCTTTGGACCCTCAACAGTATCTCCCTGTCATCTATTTTGGCCAGCACATATTTTTTTCTATTCTTCAAAGAACTGAAATAAACATGGCCTCGGAGAAGAGGAAGAGGCTGATTGTGAGGAATGGAAAGTCTTCATCAAAGTGTTTAGTCTTCTTTGCAGGCTCTGCCTCCAAAGGAGTCCGGTGCAATGGAGAGGAGTGAGCAGGGGCGAAGCTGCAGCAAAGATGGGGTTATCGCCACAACTGTGAACATATGTTGCTTTTTATTTTGTTCGCTGATAAGCCTGGTTGTTCTTGATGTGTGATTGGGAGATTAATGTTGATTTTTACTGAGATAAGTGTGTAGCTGTTGGCGAGTGCAGGCTTTCACAATATCTGAGCAGAACCATACTATGCCCGAGGAATACTTTTTCCAAAACAACATTCATAATAATAATTACGATGGAAAATAATGCTGTATGATGAGGAGAATGTTATAAATAAGTTATATTTTGCCTTCTCAATAGGTTTTAATTTAGGTGCTACTATTGTTATTATTATTATTATTATTATCATTTTTATTATTATCATTATTACTGTTATTATTATTATTATTATTATTATTATTATTATTATTAGTTGCTTCAGTGAAGGGAAGAGTATGGGATGGGTTGTTTTTTTTATAATAGGGGGTACAATACTGTATTTTTTTAAGAATAATTGTGTCCACCTCACACCCCAAATAATATTTCTGTGGCCCCTAATAACCATGTGTCAATATTGGTAAAAGTGATAAATGCATTATTTGGAGCACATTTTTCATCTCATCTCATCATTTGCATTTGGCCCACATTGTGTAGCCTATGATTCATCTGTAGGCAGTAAATAGGAGCAATAAATGGAATATAATCTGTTATTTACATTCTAGAGGATAGTGGTTCAACGCTATTGGCAGGCTGAGGAATAATCGACTCTACGCTCACATTAACAGTCGTTAACTCCTTTAAAGCAGAATAAATTACTTGTGATCAACAAAATGTTTATGCAGCTCCATTAAATGCTTTTCTTGAGAGGTAGTTCAAATAGTTCTACTGTACATTGAGTAAGTTGAAGACACAAGACAAGAGGGACACAAACAATGAAAATAACGTAAAGAATCATTCACTCTCTACTGAATAAAGATGTAGTATAACCAAACTCACATATCACGGCTGCCCTCAAATGTTGTCTGAAACCTAATAATTCAGCGTTAAAAGTACACGACCATATAAAATTAAGAAAACCAAGAGACTCAGATGCATTGGCCCCGATATTGCATCGTCTCTTCAATCTCAAAGCTTCGTAACCATCCCACTTTTGTTCTTTATCATCTCAATAAATCCTTTATTTCAACCTGGAGGAGTCGAAGTGCAATCGCATCCAACTTTTATTGACAATACGACAGTTTGGAGGAGAACAATTTGTCGGTGTAGATGAGCTGGTGCCCACCCCCCCACCACCACCACCACCACCACCACCACCAAACACTAGCATCAACACGCTCACGCAGCCGCATGCATTTAAACGGCAGATGCGGCGCTCAACGACGGCCGCGGTCATCTCGTGTTGTGAATGTAGGAGGAGCCCTTCTGGCACCGATTGTTGTGAATATGTGCGGAACGCACAAGGCGGTGAGTCAACGCCCTCAAACTCTTCTCTGAAACACAAAATGTGTGTCAGCAAAATCAATAGAAGCGGAGCGGGGGGGGGGGGATGTCTACAACGTCTTCTTTGAAGTGCATTTTAGGTGGGGTGGGGTGAGGTGGGCGGGGAGGGACCGGTGGTGCCGGGGAGGCTATCGTGTACAGGTCCTTTGGCAGTGGTGAAGATGCATGCGTTTACCTTTCAGCTTTGACAGAAGCTAATTAAAGCAAGCAGCCTCCAGTGGATGGAGGGAACTATTTTGGCTGTCACTTTGCCACCGCGCAAATAACCTCTTTCAGCGCGCGGAACCTGCCAGGGGTACGACGCCGCGGGAGGCGGCACGGAGCAGCAGACTATCCTGCTGCGATTGGCCGGCAGCCGCCTGTGGGAGGAAGTTGATATTCCAGGTCACACCGCGTAAATTTGATTACATCATAATTGACATGTCTACCGCGGTATATATAACCGCTCTTAGGTTTGAAAGCTGGGTTTCGAGGCTACGTCGATGCTGCAAATACCTCTCCGTTGGTGCATACGATAACTGTCGGGGTCATAGTCGGCCTTTTGCTTCACCGTGTGCTCCAACCTGATTCAAATTGTCAGAAGGTGACCTTCCAAGGTCCTGGTCCAAACCATGCCACCATTTAAATACCATCTCGTTGTCCCCGCGACTGATGCGCTCGCTCGTCCGCTCCCCTGAGGCTGTGCAAATAGACAATGCTTTTTTAAACTCCCGCCCAATTTTTGCACATTTGTATTTGGGGGCTGCGGAGAGAACATTACCAAAAACTAGAACGTAAGATCTGTTTTGCGAAATGTTGTAATCAAAGCTTCACCACCTAATTACTGGAGCAAACTAAAAATAGTGTGTTTTCCCCAAGCACCCCTCCCAACAGACAGACACACACACACACACACACACACACACACACACACACCACACACACACACACACACACACACACACACACACACACACACACACACACACACACACAGAGCCTGTGATAATTGGCAATGGACCCCTTGGGCATCATATGGAACTGACTAATCTGTCACTACCGTTTTATTTTCCTTTGATGAGTATACCACATCACATGTGAATATTTCACCCCGTTCTCCCGTGGCTGACAGCGGTGACACACATTGGGACATGCACAGGAAGCAAGACTGCGACAGCCTCCGTTCAGCCATGGCCGTGCTCATCCCACATGAGTAACAACTGCTGACATTTGTGCTGGAAGACTGGACACCGCAGAGGAGAAGGAAAGGATTCGTCTTCCTGCTACTTCATGTTCCCACCAAAGGCCCCAGCTGCAGCATTTTCTATTTTCTTCTTCTGTAGATTGCGTTCTGCCCCGTTTTTTTCAATATATGGGGAAAAAGAAAAAGGGCTGACAATAAGTGTCCCATCCCTTCAGATTTAACGATGACTATGGTTATTTTATTCTAAATAAAGGGGGAAATCGGTTAAGAATATTTACGCACTCTCATCTCTCGAAGAGAAACCATTGCTGTAATTGCCGGCTTCTTGCCCGTCCCCGTCTCTGCTGCGCTGTCTGAGACAGGCTGCCACATAAGACAGCTGCCACCTAGGTTTTGAATAAAAGATTTTGCTCCGAGCAGGTGGAGAATAAAGGCGTCTTTTTATTTTTTTGTCTTTTTTTCGTCTTTTTTTGGGTCACCATCCCGAGACGACTCTCCCCGGAGTCAATGTCATTTCACAGCAGCCTCTTTTATCCGGGCGCCTTGTTTCACCAGTTCATTAAGAATGTCAGGAATGTTTCAAAAAAGCACGCGGCGTGCCTGCGAGGTGCGTCTACATTATTATCACAATGGACCGATCAATCCACTCGACTGGGCTGATGTCATTTGCGCGAAAACGCCGTACAATTCCAGGTTGTCTGATGCGACGTTTAATGCGGTGCCATGGAGGGGGACCAACGGTATCGCTGAAAGAAACATTACATCGAGTGCTGTGTTTAAAGCAGTTATGTTTGCAGGAGTCTGTTCTGCCACTGACATGAATAGGAGTGACGTTTTAACCAAGTGTTACTTTATTTACAAAGTGATCCATGTGGCTTCTGAAGGCAACGACAAATTGGCCATATCAAGCAGCTTCACACAATGCCTATCATAGTGGCTCATTTCAATACAGTGCAAGGTATAAATACTGATATTTCCAGAAAAGAAACATAATTTTTTGCAAAAAATTGAGGTAGAAAAAGCACTCACTGCTCGGATGATTCCCGATTTGATTTGGATAGAAGGGAGTCACGGAAATGTTTAGCCGTTTAAATGGGATTGCAGTCTTTGTTTTACTCACAGTAAAGGGAAAAAACCTTGAGCGACGGCAGCAATTGGAGCAAAACATTTTCATGAACATGTTAAAAGTTCACAGATTTTCCACCTTTTTATAGACTTTCATTTATCTGTAATCATTTGATCCACAGACAAATGGCCACTGAGGCATCCGATGTTAAAAGAGGCCGGGTGCTTAGTGTTGTCAGCTTGTATTGAGGGAGAACAGCATATAGTGAGGATGGTTCCCCAAAAAATATTGAGAATTTTCGGTGTTTTCGAAGTAAATTTTATTTTAAAGGTCGCTAAAAAAAAGAAAACTTACTTCGCCCAAACTCCAACTTTGGCATTTCTAGCATTACACGGTGCCATACCATTGTTCCAACGGCCTATTGGTCCGAAACCCCAATAGTCTGAAAAGGCTGACGACACTGGGAGCCGCGGCAGCGAAGGTCCGCGAGTGTCCCACAGGTGTCCCGCTCGCATACGCGGACAGTTCCAGTGCGGAGGCCTGCGACAACCCCAACCGCGGTAGACTGAGTGAGCGTGATTGCTCCCCCCCCGCTGCTCGCTTTCCCATTGATTGCCAACTGTGAAACCCCAAAAGTCCGAAAAATCTCCCAGTCGTGCATTTTTCATACTATTGGGGTTTCAGAATAATGGGCCGTCGGAACAATGGGCAGTCCCTCATTACATAACATAGCATTACATTACTGCTCACTATAGGAATATTAAGCAGTTAATATTCAGTAAAATTCTCGTTGCCTTTTCAAATGTCAAACGTCTCAGTGGTCAATTTGATCTGCATTCATGATATATGAATAATATATATTTGTATATTTGTTTTGGCACACCTGTCTTTTAATTCTATGTGAAATGGAACCAGTATTTTGCAAATTGCTTCATAAACTTCAGCAGAAAGACGGCGGTCAACTGTCGTCAGATGGATCGCAGCAGAATAACGGTTTAGTAGAAGAGGTCCCAACATAATCTGGTTTCCTGATAGGCATTCTATGAGTACAACCGTGCCAAGCTATGTCAAACCTACTTGCACCTAGCGCTGGGCGATATGGACAAAAACGTTATCACGATAAAGTATTTCATACCTTTTGATAACGATATTTATCACGCTATATATAAAAATCACAATTTATTTTAAGCGTTTTTTTTTTTTATAAAGACATTTTTATTGGTGAAATAACATAAAGATAAACATCTGCATTATAAAAAAAAAATTCCAACAAAACGTACCAGTATTCAGCGTCCTCTTTTTTTAACAAAATAAATATCAACGAAAGAGAGGGGGAAACTCTAAAGATAAAATGCTGAACAGTATTTTTATACAATGAAGATTGCACAGCACTTGTAATGTACGTAAGAAGCGAACAGGGAGTAACAAGTGCAGCTGCTGTGATTAACATTTCACTTAAATAAAATTGAGATGAAGTCAAAAACAAAATAAATATGGAAGTCGGCCGGAAATCAAAATAAATAATAAAGTTTGTGGTGTTGCCCCTGTTGTCGACATATTTGACACAATTGATATTTACCGTCTGCTTTGGGTTGGAACTTAAATATCCCAAAAAACACCAAACTATGGATGTATTTGGCCCTCTTGTCAACGATGCATCACCTTTCTCCTTCTCCGAGTTACTCATTCTGGACAGTCTCCGCTGCGGGGCGGGGCTTCTTTCCATATCGACAAATGTAATTGGCTGGAGGTGAAAGGTCATCGTTAGCTCGTCCAAATTGATTAGCTTTCCATTGCTACTTGCCTAACGCTTCTATCAATTAAGAAATCTGCGGGAGACATTGAAATTATTGACCCGGTTGTATTTCGACATCGAGGAAAGAAATATTGGGATCATTTTTGTTATCGTTTTATCGCCCAGCACTATTTGCACCTTTTTTGTCTCCTGATTGATGCAGGCAGCAGCATCGTTAGAGAAACGTGGTTCATGCGGACCTCACTCAACAGAGATCCTCGTAAAGGTTTTGATTCGATTTTTAGGGGCGGTTGCAGTGGTTTTAAGAAAATAATCCATTTAGCTCCATCTGACACCCTCCCAACTTTTCTTGCCATTGTTTTCAGTAAACATTTGTGCTACACTTAGAGGTATTTTATGAGTATTTGTGTTTTCGCCAAGGACCCAAAGGATTGTATTCGGTGGGAGCTGATTGAGAGATGGGAAGATGAAATGGGTCAATAATCCCTCCTCTAGGTGGAACAATGCTGTTCTTTTTATTTATTTATTTTCGGTTTTGAAAAACATTAGCCTCCAGTGGTTAATACATTTATGGATACCTGTACAGAATGTGATTTGGCCTGAAAAAGTCTTGTCATCTGCACGTTAAGGGTGTAGCGGGAAGTTGAACCAACAGTATCCGCGGCTTACCTCGCTCAAGCATCCTTTGAGCAAATACACCGAAATCAATTCACTTTTTTCTCTTCTTGAATGACTGACCGGTTGCTTGTCATTTTCTTGGTCAGGCCGGAACAAAATTGTGGCATATACACAAAAGCAGTGTCAACTTGAATAGCCCATCAAGTACGCTCAGTGATTTTCCACCTCCCCCCCCCCCAAAAAAGAACTGAGTCATACAGACATTGAAGTAATGTCTCTCTGCCTTTGCGGAGGAGCAAGAGCACCATTAACGGTGACTCCTATTCTGTCATTCCATGTCTTATCTACAGGCCCCCTTCGCACAGGTCAGCCTTTAAATATCAATCATACAAGAACACAAGAAGCGTCATCATCCTCACACCTTGAGAGCCTCATGCACGCCCACCGCAGACAGCCGGCGGTTGATGTTGCGATAGCGGCAGCGGAGCAGGTCACGATAGGTCGAGCGCAGGTCTCGGTTGAAGAAGGCGTAGATGAAGGGATTCATGAGGGAGTTGGCGTAGCCCAGCCAGAGCAGCGTGCGCTCCAGCCAAATGGGCACGCAGCTACACTCCACACCGCAGATGAAGGGCCTCGCCGTGGAGAGGATGAAGAACGGCAGCCAGCACACGGCGAAAACCCCCACGATCACCCCGAGCGTGGTGGCTGCCTTCTGCTCCCTCTTGAAGATGGAGATGTTCCTGCGCTCGCGGCTCAGCAGGCGCGACAGGGCGGCGCACTCCTCAGCCACGCCGGGCGGCTTCAGGCCCTGCATGCGCAGAGCCTCGCTGGCCACCGTTTCCAGGCGCTCACGCCGCACAAAGTCTGTGAAGCGGTGCTTGGCTCCGCTCTTGCGCGCCGCCTTAAAGATCTTGTAGTACATGACCAGCATGACCAGCATGGGGATGTAGAAGGCTACGGCTGTGGAGTAGATGGTGTAGCCAAAGTCTTGGCTGATGAGGCACACACCGGCTGTGTGGACGTTCTTGGCCCAGCCGCAGAAGGGCGGCAGGGTGATGGATGCTGACGCCAGCCACACTCCCAGGATCATCTTTGCCATTAGTTGGCCGTTCTGTCGCGCCGGGTAGGTCAGAGGCCGCGTAATCCCCAAGTACCTGGCGGGAGAAAGAGGGAAAGGAATTAATGAAGACCTCATCTTCAGGCTGTTTTCAGATAAGTACTATCTTTTCAGTGGCTCTGAAAGAACCTGGATGCTGGTCTAAGAGCCCCTTTGATGCCTGTGATTGTTCAACACAGCTTGATTCTTGTTTTTTTGCTTTGTTTTTCTGGACAGTCCTTAAGTACGAATGCTGCATCTTAATGCGCCATTAAACCTTATAAAGCCAAATTGGCGCCTTAAATCAGAGTACAGTCACGTTAGGGGGGCTCTTCATTTATTTCATGGAGACGGGCATTAAAATGAGAGGTTGCGTCGAGTGTCGGATGTGTTATCGCCTGGCGGTCCATTACTGTAGCTCTCTTACATTAGCTTTTGAAAAGCCGTACAGAAGTAATATTAATTCAACTGGGCAGCTCTAGAGTGAAGTGCTGAACCCAAAAACCAAAACATGATACACTTGAGTGCAAAAGGTTTCACATTTAGTAAAAACTGGGACAATTCCCAGCTTTCTCCAAACATCAATCATCTCAAAACTAGACTTGCCTTCAAACGACATTTAGCTTTGTGTCCCTCATGAATATCATCTTCATTTCATATGTACAGTATAGCATATATAGATGTAGATTGGAGAGAGACGTAGATTTGAACTGAATTGCTGGGTCACGGGCAGTGCAGGTAAGGTCATTGGGCCACGCGTCTTTTGTGTGTATTACCCGAGCGGAACTTTCAGCAGGGTCCCGGTGTGCACTCGCACGGCACATGGCGAGGAATTATTCTTTCCTCCTCTCAGAGAAAGCCTCCGTTTTGTGTGGCTGTTGCGTAACAATTTGCATGTACCCGGCCCCCAGCCCCCAATCATTACTATGCCCAGAGTACAACTTTCACTTAACAAGTGGTTTGAGTTTGCGGAGTGGACGGACTGCATCCAGGCAAGCAATGTCAGATAGATATACGTGACGGATCCCTGGGATGGGCGCGTTCCATGCTGGGGGAACACGCAGGAATACATAATGGATACACAGTAATGCAACACTCCTCTATGAATGCATTATTCAATTAGAGAGGTGGCTGGGGGTGGAGGGGTTGGGCTGTTGAGGGGGTTGGGGTGTAGTTTTCTGCAGCCTGTGACTCATTTTTGGCCTTTAGAGAGAGAAAGGGAGAGAGGGAGAGAGAAATAGAGAGAGAGGGAGAGGGAGAGGGAGAGCGAGAGGGGGAGGGAGAGGGGGCACTCTCAGTGGATGCTAAGTCCTCTCACCAACTTTACCGGGAGATACCATTGTCAGGTTGTAGGAGACTATGTATCTCATTCTCATTTATCCTTTATCTTTTCATGGTAAGAGGATGAGGGAGCATGAACATCGATTTGTTGTCATTTCATTTGGGGTGCTTGTGGCTGCGACACGGAAACAAATACACGTTTATTATGTTTTGTGGAAAGAAAGATAGAAGGAAAAATGACAAATTTGACTGCCTAAGGAGCAGAGTATTTGAAGGAGAGATTAACATAATCGTATTCAAATATCTTGGAAATGATGTTTTGCTTATGTAACAGTAAGTGAGCACAAGTATTTAACTTATTTAAATATCTACATTTAAATAATGTTTAATTTAAACTATACTCTTTGGCTGTAGATTTTAAATGAAAAATTCCTCTGCTTTTGAGTAAATTCACATGACCCCGGGGAATTGGAATGTATGACCTGGGGTTGGAATGTATGTTGTTTATTTCATATACTGTAGATATATATATACATATATATATATAAATAAATAGCATATATACTAGCCCTTAGGGATTGCTTGGTCCCAGACAAACAGTGCACCCGAGTTAATGGAGAACTCTATTACTTCCGCTAGGCTACCAGCGAGGGCACAGTATTCTATTTCTGCAAATGCCAAAACAGCCTCAGTGTTTGCAGTGGTCCGCCAGTCAAGTCCAGGAGCACCACTCAAACCTTTTATGTCTGAGAGAGGACACACGGTGAAATATTTACTAAGTTACAATTGGGCTGGGAAGACGCTGGGGCAAATTTAGAACAGTTCTCCCTAAAAGGAAGGAGCGTGAGAGGCAGGCCACGGCTCCTCTGTGACATCGCTTGCTTCATTTCTTGTTTTTTTGTGGGGGTTTTTTCCCCACAGAAACTCTGTTTCTGGAGGATTCCCTCGCATTCTTCCCCTGGATTGTACTATATACGGTCTGCGTGATTGTGAAACAAGCGTATTCGGACACACATATCATCTGAAATCAAGCCGCACGTCTTTTACACAACTGTGAAGTGCACTTGCAAGCTTTTGCGGACTACATTTTGCCGCTTTCATGTTTGGTCTGTGTAAGCACAAAGGAAAAGGGAGACTGCTGAAATGTACCCAATCCTTTGCCGAGAAGCTATTTTTATCTTGTAGTTCCTGTTGGACAAAAGCTCTGTGTGTGTGTGTGTGTGTGTGTGTGTCTGTGTGTGTGTGTGTGTGTGTGTGTGTGCGTGTGTGTGTGTGTGTGTTTGTCTGTGTGTGTGTGTGTGTGTGTGCGTGCGTGCAGGGCTCCATGTTGTCTCAGCGCCTTCAATGTATTTTGATCAATCCACTTTGTGTAGGGAACAAGGGCTCCCAGGCCGCCGCGCTTATGTAAAACGCAATCGACTGTGAAAACCTTCAATTCTAATAAGTCGAAAGGAGCACGACATTTACAGTTACGTGCTCACCCCCCCCTTTCAAAAAGCAAAAGCATCGACACTCAGGTAAAACGTCTTCATCGTTTTTTGACAGGGCGAGCTCAGTGCCGGAAGGGACGTTTCATTAACCTTCCCTCTTTCTTTTTAACGACCACTATTATTAAGGGCAATACTGAGGCTACTACTCTGGCCGAAAAATGAAACCGCAATAAGTGTCGGGACAAGCAATTTCCACCTGTACGACGAGGCGAACCCAGTGGAGTTCACCAACTTCACCAAGAGTCCAACCACTCTTTATGACTAACTCCTGCTCCTCATCAGTTAGACTGACCTTTAACCAGGGTCCACTTCTTCTCACTTCTCGTCGGTCAGCATGACTAAGCTATGGAGGGATCGTTTGTTTGCAGATCATCTCCTGTTAAAATAGACTCTTATATAAACATCCTCAATGAGTCATCGCTGGACGGTTATGCTTTCTCAGCTGACACTTGTCGTGTTGACCTCCGCCCGGGCCGTGGCCCCGGCCTCGCCTTGCCATTCCCACCATCAACTACCCCCGAGTGGCCGACGGCGTGTTCCTCCACGGCCCGCTCTCCACCGGAATCAATACACCGTTCGAAGGGAAGTTGATTACCCAAATGTCAACCTGCGGACGTTTCGGTCGTGGCGGTTTGGGGGTGGTCATTCCGTTTGGTCTTCCCGGCCCCGGGAAAGGCAGTGTTCTCCTTTTTCGGTTGCGGAAACGATTTGACCCTCGGATTTCATTCGTTCTCGATTGCGCGGAGTCATGCACGCTTGGAGTTTCAGAGTTGGAGTTTCAGAGTGCCGCGCGCCAATGAAAAATCCAACAGTCAACCTCCGGCAACCTGCCAAGGGACCGTGGAAGAAGTGAGAAAAACTATCCCCTGAATTAAGTTACCTATTCCAAAACCCAATTAAAAAAGAAAAAAGATCCATCAATGAATATCAACATATAAAATAGGGAGGAAACAGTCCTTAAGTAAAGATACTGTATCTTTATGGAATCTTTATTACTTCCTCCTAATGGTTGTAAAGTGGTCAGCTTCAAATTTCACAACCTCAGCGGCAGAACACAGAGCATGCGTATTGTCACGGTTCTCACAGAACTCTGATGGAATAAGTAGATAATGACTTCACGTGTTATACAACATCCTGCCATGCTTGGGATATTTAACGGATGTTAGATAAGATGAGTTAATGCAATTCTCAAAACGAAAACAAAACCCTAGAAGAGTTTGGTTATACAGAGTAGTCGTCGGGCACTAGAGCTTCAATTCAACGGTTCTATGAACCGATGATCAAGTAATGTTATTTTAAGTCAATTGTAATATAATCTTGTAATTTACTCTGCCAACCAAAACGGGCCCTTTAGGGTTTCATTAAGTAGCAGAGGTTTGACAAGAGTAGTTGTGATAATGACCTGCTGGCTGCCAATTATCCAGCTTATTCCACGGCTACTTTCTAAATAATAGAATACATGAAGACGGAATATTGACTTGAAATGGTTTTAAGAACTACTACGCCTAGTTTAAGAGCTAAGCCGCCAAGAAAAGTAGTCCACAACAAGGTAGCTAACGCTGCAAGAACATTACGAACTTATTCATCCAACAAAAAAACCTACACCCTACACCCTGATGAACCTATGTCACCTACAGTATGTACATGGGGCCATTGGTGTAAAGTAAGAAAGTAAAATAAAACTTTGTTACTGTACATAAATATTTTTGCTGAGTATCTGTACTTTAATTGAGTTATTATATTTTTGCCGACGTTTACTTTTACTCAGCTACATTACTCAGCTACAGCCAAAAAAGTATACTTTAACTCCAATACATTTCCCCTGAACACTTTCACGGAGTGAAAGATGCGTCGTACCGAATGACATGCTTCTTGTGCTTCCTGAAAAATACGGAAATATTGGCAACCAGAATAAAATCAGAGCAAAAAAGTTTTTTCTCCACAGCATTCACTTTTACTTTTGATACTTAAGTCAATTGAATACCTTATAATTACTTTTGATACTTAATTACTGTTAATATCAGCTACTTTAAAGGTGCAGTGAGTGTCGAATTTAGTGGCATCTAGTGGTGAGGTTGCAGATCACAATCAACTGAATACCCCTCTCCAACATGGCGGCCTCCGTGGAAGAGACAGTGGCCATGAAACTAGTGATAAAATGCGAAAGGCCATCACTAGAGCCGATGTTTGGCTTGTCCGTTCTGAGCTACCGTAGAAGAAACATGGCGGACAACATGGCTGCCTCCGCGAAACGTACACGCTCCCTATGTAGATAAAAACGGCCCATTCTAAGGTTCTTATTTTCATGAGATTATACACAAATTAAAACATACTTGTGAATATTATATTCCATTTCTGCCAAGTCTGTTCCGTAAGTCCCTAAGCCCCTTTAAGACTTTACTCAAGTAGTATTCTAATGAGTGACTTTAGTTTTTTAGTAAGATATTTACTGAAGTTTGGCTTTTGAGTGCTTTTTCCCACCACTGCACGTGCAGCACCACCCTTCCACTGCAGTTTCTATGTAGCGACACAACATGTCGCCGCTATCTAGTGTAAGCATTAGCAAGTAGATGGAGCAATACGAGGGGCGTGAAACCAGGCAGAGAAGTGGTTGCCCGCGACAACGGCCATTACTGACAGACTGCGGCCATTATGAAGAATAACTGACCGCTGAGTGCCACCATTGACCATGACATGATTGAATGAACGAATGAACGAAGGGGGGAAATAGGTGACTGACCAATCGGAATCGCAGCTCGATTCCGATTGGTCAGTCACCTATTTCCCCCCTTCGTTCATTCATTCAAACATAAACTAGCTAACTTAACACAGGAGATGACCTTGTTTCTAAATGACAACAATTAAGTTAACTGCTCTCGCTCTCTCTCGCCCTCTGTTTCTCTCTCTCTCTCTCTCTCTCTCTCTCTCTCCCCCTCTCTCCATTATCTGTATGTTTACCTTAGCCCAAATGTCTCCCACGGTCATAAACCACCTCTGGAATTGTCTGTTTTCAAATGGTGACAGTAGCTCTACATGTTTTCATGATGCTTATATTGTGTATGAGTCAGGGTCAGCATTACTGTAATGTATATAATATACACATGTGACATGTGACATGTGATTGCGCCCCGTATATGCACATATTCTGCATCCTGCATAAAGTTGCGTTTTTATAACCAAATTATCACCGGGATGCGTGCTGCGGTTAGAAAGCCCTGCTCCCTGCTGACCCGTTCGCTTACGCCACAATATGGCTGCGCCTCTGTGTGCCTCAAAGAGCCGTGCCAGAAAGGGAAGAGTGCAGAGAGTGTGTTAGAACCCAAAAAGGGGAAGAGAAACTCCAATCCTGTTCCCCATCACATGCACGCCAGAGCTCCAAATCAACAAACTCATCTTAGTTAGGTCAGTCCAAGACGCTCGCTTGAATATTCATCAGTGCGCTTAACCCCTCGCTTCATCATTATACAGCCGCTAAAGTCAGCGGTGGAAAATAAAATAACGTAAAAAAAAACAAAAAAAAAAACTGCGCTCCGGCCCGTCTGTCATTTCGGTGCGAGGAGGAGTATGAAAGAGTGTGGAGAAGGGCGTCCATCTCCGTTACCTTCCCTTCGGCTCATGACGTAGTGCACTTTGTCTCAGGGGACAGTGGCCTCGGTCGGCAAAAAAAACCTCAGAGGAAATCTCAGATCTTGGAGGAGGGGGGCATTTTCTACCTCCTCTGGTTTTACTCCTGACCTTTAAAAGATTTAAGAAGAAATGAATATATATATATATATATATATATACACAGTAAATACACACACATATACACACACACATACAAACACACATATTGTGTATACAGTGTCTGTGTGTGTGTGTGTGTGTGTGTGTGTGTGTGTGTGTGTGTGTGTGTGTGTATATGTATACATATATGTGTGTGTGTTAAGTATGAATATATAACACTTTATCATATATATATATATATATATATATATATATATATATATATATATATATATACACACACACAGTGGCACAGTGCCTGTTGGCACCACGCTCAGGTGGGTTCTCTCGATTAGGGGCCTTTCTGTGGAGTTTGCATGTTCTACCCGTGCTCACATGGGGTTTCCTCCATACAACATTGGTAACGACCCCCACCAAAAACATGCAGAAGATCGTCGTCTGAGCAATGATGGACGTTTGGAGTTGGTCCCTGTCTGCTGCCCGCTGCTCCTGGCTGCCCCCTGGAGGAAGGACAAACTGAGGCTGGGTGGAATGCAGAGAACAAGTTTCAAGCAAGTGAAGCACTTGAGTGTGCCGCTGTCGCCGCATGGGTGCACGTGTTGTGGTGTGTGACAATAAAGAATCTTTCCGTTAGACATATATATATCAAATTGTATAATTTTTAAATTGTATAATATATAATATATAATCTTTAGAAGGACCATGAGGATGTCTTACAGCAAACTAGCAAAATCAAGAGGTCTTTAAATGTAAAATATAGCCACTTGGTATTTACCTGCAATTGATTTACTGCCCTTTTACATTAGGACTAAATTAATTTTGTCAACTAATATTGTAGGTCAAGCTGTTTTATAGATACCCATCGAGACATGGGTTTGGTACTTTTGGCACGTTTTTTTTCAGGTGTCAAAAATGGAGTTCCTATGCACATTGTGTCTCGTCCTATATACTGTAGACTAGACGCTTTGTCTAGGTACTTTCCCTGCTTACTCCCTTGTCCCAACAAGGAAGCAAACAGGTTTTTTCTTTATTGTTCGGATCATGTCTAATAATCGTCCATATAATGCCATATAAGTCCAAAAAAACCTCCTCTGCGCGAATCAATACCTATAAATTATTATTTATATGTAGAGGAAGATAAAAACAACAAAAACGTCCTTAATCAGAAACCAAATATCCACTCCAGGTCTACCTACACCATCACTACACCATCATTCCTTCGAAGTGGGGAAGGAACTATATGTAAAGTCGAACAATATCACACCAGAAATTGACGTGCGTCAAAAGTGTACATTGGCACAGACACCAAATATAACACAAAGATATAACACTCAAATGATTGACACTGACGGGGAAACCACAGTGACACAGTCGAGAACTTCTGACTGAAAAGACTCCAGCACATCACGGAGACGGCGAGGCGAGGAAAATCCCAGAAGCCACGGTCCACAAAAAGCGGCGGGTTTATGGGCCAACGTCTACTTACTGGTACAAGCCCAGTATCGTTGCTTTGATGTCCATTCACTTGAAACTTAAAAAGCAATCGGGGTTATTTTGTGGGTTTTTTTACAAAGGCTATGCCACAAGAGAGAGATCAGAGCACAGATTGGCGTGGCGTCGAGCCACAAATGGCATGCAGTGCCCCAAAAACCCTTGAAAAACACGGAAAAAGCTTCTTTTTTTTTTTTCTACATTTCTTTGAAGGTTGGTGCCGAGAATCACCAAGCAATGGTAGCGGGTGACCAAATTGAAGCAGAGTAATAGCAGCAACCCCCCCTCCTGTTCTCAAAATCAAATGTGAAAAACTGCAGTGTAAAGCCGACAAGTCCAGCCCTATGGATTTTCCAAATCTCCAGTGAAAATGCTGTGTTGTCACTTTCGGCAGCCTTGGACGCTGACTTTGAGAAGGGGCTGTAAAAATGGCCCACACATGCAGGTCGTTCAAAAACAGCGCTGGAAATACATCCATATACTGCGAGGCATTTGTATTAATGGATTGATTTTATGGATTCTATGCTTATAAAACTCGATGCAAATCTTTACTTCAAATCTCTACTGCGAATGGGGAAACTTTACTTTCCAAAGTCTCCAGCAGCTGCAATGCCCTAACAAGCCTGACGTGAGAATGCTGTCACTGAGCTCAGTCAATGGGAAAGCGATTATCTGGGTTCCTGGTGAACCTTTCTCTCGCCTTTTGTTCGCTTAAGACAAATAAAGGAGCCCTCCTTTGTCATTTTCAAAGAGCAGGATTTATACGATGGCAGCGACTACATTTTGAAACAGAGTCAATAATTTGGCATTTTCACCTCGCCTCTCCCAGGGGATGGCGAGGGAAAATGGTTGACATACTGGATGTCTGGAGAGAGACGGAAAATGACAAGAGATGGCGATCTGCTGAAAGACTAAAGAATCCATTATCCCCCTTTCTTCCGTCTGACGGAGAGCGACATGCAAATGCACTGTTATTGGAGGATGCTCGTGTCTCCTCAAATGGGGCTGTAAGAAAACGCCTTGTTTCTTTGTTAACCCCCATCGACTCCATGGGATCTCGTCAGCCCCAAGGCAAAGAACATTTTAAACGGTGTGATTTTTTTGTTTTGTTTTGTTCTTTTTTGACACAGGAGTCGGGATTCAGCGGGGAAATGCTAATTAAAAATCATTGCCGAGCTAAAACCCTGATTTTATTTCGAACTCTGAATTCACCCCTGCGATTGATTCTCTTCAGACATGTTACATCACAGTAATACATTAATCACTGAATAATTATTCAGCAAGTCCACTTAACACATTTAGCGTGTTGAACGACTATAAGCCGCTGTATTTGTTGTGCGTCTTTATCCACTGTGTATTGGTTAAATATGGATACGCTACCAGGACGCTCAATTTCAGCTGATGCCGCTCAGGCCCAGCTCCTTTAATATTGTAGTAAAACAACCAACGGAGGCAAATAGAAACCAGAGCAGAAGTTGTCTAACGCAAACGCAGTCTCATACCAGCATTCTCAATGAGCAGAAAAACCCTCGTTTTACACAGAGAGGGGAGATAGGGGAAATGCGTCGGTCAGCCGGCGAGATGAGAGGGTCAAGCGGAGGTACGTTTTTTCCAGCAAAACCAACATCGACAGGCGTCGGGGTGGGATTTGAGATTAAGGATCAACCTTTTTGCAAGAAAACACAATAGAACCACAGAGCCGATAATAATGAAGCCTTCATGACGTTGAAGTCCAGTGGTGGTGGCATTCCAGCCCGAAGAAAAACCTCTCCGAGGTTAAGTTCACCCCGGAGAAACACCTCGAGAATGTTTCGGCGCCGCACATCACAAGGATGGCCTCTTTGTTCTTTTTAGCATTCCTCGTGTGCAGCGTGTGCTGCCTTTGATCTGGCTGCACTGACTGGGGAGGAGGAGGACGATGATGATGGTGGTGGTGGTGGTGATGGTGGTGCTGTCCATGTTCCCGGGTATTCCAGCCATGCCGAGACACTGCGGCAAGCTGGGGGGCGGGGGGCAGAAGTGAACGGGGGCCAAAGAGAGAGTCGCCAAAGTGTCACATTGCATTACATGTGCCGCGTCAGCCAGGTCAAGTCATCTGCTGTGGGAAGACGTTCCCATCTCCACTGAAACAAGCGCCACCCCTCCTGGGGTGCCACTCGCCCGCCTCACAAAATTACAAAATACACTTGTGGCAGTTTCGCCTGCCACACGCCAACCAAGTGGCGTTTCCAGGGCCCCCCGGCACAGAGACACAAACGACGATGTGTTGTAGACATCAGTTTATTGTAGAGAGGAGGCTAGGTGGAACTAACCTGGAGCAGATGGAACATGCCATGACAGGGCTCCTATCCTGAGTGTATCCTGGGGATGGGGTTTTAACCTGCTGCTCCTTAGCCCAGCCAATGAGCAACAGGTATGCAGCCACCCTGACCCAATTACCCAGATCCAGGTCAGGTGGGGCTGCTCAAACCATCCCATCCACACGCCACACCACAACACTCTCTCTCTCTCGCTCTCGCTCTCTCTCGCCCTCCCTCTCTCCCCCTCTCTCTTCTCGACACCCCAAGGCCGAGGACTCTATCGGGCAACGGGTGCTGTCAGGGGGTTAAATCAAGGGACTGGAGCCTTCCGGCCAAAGGGGCATTTCTATTTTAAGCCAGACATACAGTATCTCCATCCATTCATCCATCCTTCCATTCAGGGTAAAACCGTGTGTTTGTTATTTGTAAATTGAATGGTCTTGCCGGAGCAAAGCACTATAGTTCCCTTTTGTGCTATCTGCCGTTTTTTACGAGGCAGCGGGGCAAGTTTAAAAAAGAAGTATCCTTTTTCCCTGATGTTGGACATGAATCATTTATATATGGTCATTGAATTATTAAAGATACATCATATAACTCTCAGCAGGGTAACAACCAGTCACATGGGAAACAAACTTTTAAGGATGGAGTCAGGTACTATGTGGACTAGGCAATGGAGCAAAGTTGCTCCTGGCCCCAGAGCAGCTTCCTTTATCTGAGAGGTAGAGGTCTCACATGGTCTCTGACACAGACTATGGGGATCAAGATCTCGAGGGTTTATTGCAGGCCATCTACTGCTCAAGATCAAGAACATTTTTATTTTATTGATTTTTTTTGTGTCTATTTTTTCCTTTTCGTCCGTGAGTCTTGCTCTTCACTGCATTGGATTCATTTTGCATCCAAGCGATCAGAGGTGATGAATGGGCACTCATCCAAGAGCGCAGCTATCACAGTCACAAATCAGCATCTGCAGACACAAATTCTGCCGCGGTGAAGGAAGCTCCTCGATCGGTTTTAAAGCCAGGCCAGTGATAAGCGGCAAGTCTTTCAAACCGCTTAACGTATCGTGGACAACTTCTACTAGACACTGATCCATACAACTCCTTTTCATTCATATATAAAGTTCACAATACACCATAAGACATACATATCTCTCACAAGAGACAGTATGATTTGTTTACAACTGGTCTTATACTACTCCACTGTAGTGTGACTTCTGTGGAAGAAATTCTTCTGCAATGATCGGTGAGGTTGTCTGCCCGCTACAAGAAAACAAAAACTGAGTATATTCAAGATATTTATTCTGCAGAATAAAGAGAAAGGTTCAGTACTGCTCCAAAGCAGTGTTCTGACCAATCTGCTCCTGCTTCTGACGAAGAAGGCTTTATACCGATGAGAGGTTGTGTACCTTTGTTCAGGTGTCGTTTACAAGACAATGCCCCCCCAATCATCCATTGATCAAATCAAACAAATCATTAGAGCTCATACAATGGGTTAACAGCCATAACCCAGGTCACAGGTACGCTCTGACATCATACACTCAATGCGCTGTCAAGTTACCCTTATCTCCACACAAGGTTGAGTGAGGATGAAATGTGATCTCGTCTTTATACTACAATAGACAAACATAGTTAGAAAGAGCAGTCTCTTCACATAAACAAAACTCTGAGAGACTAATTCAAAAAAACCCAGAGGCAAAGTGTTTTAAAAGCTAGGTAACATACGTAAAAGGCAATTGTCCTATATAAAACAGGTAAGACCTCATTCAAATAATTGATCATATGCATTTTTCTCTCACACTTCCTATGCCACCGTATCACGACAGTACAGACAAATCCAACACCACTTACAGAGAGTGTAATCCCCCCTCGCTGTTCTTGAGTCATTGTTCTCACTCTTCCACTCATGTCACTCTGCTCCTTCCCACTGGTGGCGTCCCATGCAGCATCGTAGAGGATTTGAACTTAACACGGTGCACGATGCCTCCCTGGGCATTGCTCAAAGGCCTGTGTTTGACATCATAGCCATCGTAGTCCACGTGTTGGCATTTGTCCCTCCCCTCATTCCCTCAAAGTCATACTGCAGCTACTGCTCCTCAGTGAATTTAAAGGACCTCTCTCAACGAAGATCAATAGCACAGCATAAAGTCGAGTGTCGAACTTTTAATGATAAGGGGACACAGTAAGCCGTGGCTGATCGATACCAGGCCTGTGCCACGCTTAATCTTCTCGACCCAAAAATTGACAGCTTGAATTTATGTATACCACCGGGAGCCCCGTACAACAGCAGGAGAGCTAACACCCAAAAATCGTCCCGCATCTATGTACAGGGTTGAGTCCAGTGCAATTCCGAAATAATTGTCTCAGTTTGTCTAAGCTATCACCAAACACGATCCCCAAAGTTTAATATGAACCTAATATCGAGGAGATCAAAAGCATTTTTTAGGGGCTGCTCGAATCGCGGATCCCACAAGCGAAGCAAGTTATCATCATCATCGTCCTGGATTTGACCGTCACAGCAGAAGGTTAATCGAGGTAATGTGCATTATATTTTATTTTTTTTATTTTTATTTTTTACTCATCTCGAGTATTTATTTCTAATTGACACAGAGCCGTGCCTGGTCACACTCACAATGCTTTCATTTGTTTCATGACAAATGAAAAATGCTAAAATAATCTCTGGCTTGTGCTCTCTGATTGATATGGCGGGTGTGCGCATTTTAATGCCAAGGTAACAAATTAAGTCGGAGCCACTTGAATGGCCCACTTCATCATTTAGGACATGTTTGCACCAAGGGGGGAGGAGGCCATTTCTGACCACATGCTATGAGTCATTTAAAACTCAGAATTAAAGAGGAGCTGATGAGAACGGCGATATCGATTATGGTAAGGGGTCCAGGGGTTAAGCGACCAAGGTTGCCAGTTGGCCCCCTTCCCCCTGTTTAATAGTGGAGAGGGCCAGCACAGGGGTCAGAAGAACGTTCCGTTTTCACCTCCAAGGCCCCGGTGACTTATGTTCTCTATAAGGGAAGCCGTGGGATGAGTTCAGTACAAGGTGACCACTGATAGTCTACACCAAATCATCCATCCCGGGCTCTGTAATTACTGTGACCCCTAACCTCCCGCTGGTTCCTGAACAACGTGAAGGCAAAGAACGTCTCACCACACCATTTTTCCACCAACACTTGTTGATATATATACAGCGGCTTATTGGGGTTCATATGTCACACTTATCCGGCTAATTTGGAGCCAAAGCATTTTAATCACAGTCTCATATCCATGTTCCGGTTTCCTCTCCTAATAGCATTAGCCGCTCTGCATTACCTCCTGTCCACTTGTTTATCAAATTCACGACGGCCATAATCCGGGTTTAATGTATTGAGTTAAGAATGCTTCATGAGCTAAGGGAAAATAACCTGAACAGAAATCCAGCAAAAAAAAAGAAAGCACGATAACTTGTTTATTTCAGGATTTTGGCGAGAACAGAGGATGTTTTCCAATTGCTGTCCCTGGCACATGACACCGTGCAGCAGCAACCCTCAGGTTTAGGGTCTGTTATTCTAAGAAAGTTGATTCTTTTAACTCGATCTTGACGGAAAGGGAGTGTCTGTGAGCTACAGCGTAGAGTGATCCCTTTTATGCCCATTTTGATCATATAATGAACTTTAAGAGATCCGTTTCAAAGCAATTAATGGAAAATATTGGGGGTGGGGTTCAAAGCATGGACCACAAATGCGGCCTTGAAAGCGTTCTTGATAGATCATTTTTAAATCATCCTCTTTTTGGTGCTTTGTGGCTGGGCGGGGGCATCCTGTTTTTGAGCCATATGAAGGAAAGAAAGGTTGTTGTTTTTTATTTTTATTTTAGTGATGTGAAGTTGAATATGCACTCTGCATGTTGTTCTATTCTTTTATAAAAAAAAAAAAAAAGAATAATAATCACATTATGATCTGGGGAGATGTAGCTAAATAGGATTACGGCATTTCCATTTTCATATTATGCACAGCTTGTTTGGAAATAGCCCACACGAATAACAAAATGTGGATGAATATAAATATAAATAAACAAAACTGTAAGCATGTCAGCCAGTCAGAAATGTAGCATGAAGAAATAACGAGAAGAAGTGGTGGCTAAGCAGCCTTGTGGGGGGGATTCCCTCGTTCTGGTTGTAAATTAAATGCGAGCTACACATAGATCTTTTCACTGAATCCCTGTTTAACCACAGCTGGAGAATCCCACCGGCTCACCTCACCTGCTGCTCACACACCCATCGCAGCACTGCCTTCTTGCGTCCGCGATCTCTTTGCTATCGGACAGTGATCCTCAACCCTCTTTTCATATCAAGGACCCTCGATTTGATATGGGCATTGATAAGCCTCGGACACCATTTGATCAGGCATTTTCTCTGGGACCACCCATCTGATAAGATTTATATTGCTAGATATGATTTAGACCAGGGCTATTCAGCTACATTCTAGTGGGGGACGGATTGTTTGCTTGCCGCCAGCTCAGGGTTCATGATTTATTTATAAATTGTATTGAAATAGTCTGGCTACGCTTTAAAATGCTTTCTTTTCTTTTTTTTAACTGACTTTGAGCCATCAGGTATTTCTCCTAATGACACTGTGAACCAGAAACATTATGTAACTCGTAACCAATGTAACCAGTTTGTCAATAGATGTTTTCCCACTCAGCCCCGTGTTTACTCACCAAACAACACTTGAGTAATATGCCAGATTATTTAAATAATTACAGTAGTGAGTAAGCAAATTATGATTGGTCGAGACCGAAATGGGGCTGGACTACAGGGAAAACTGCCTCTGGAGGACATTTAATTAAGTTTCTGGGGTTTTTCTTTTCTTTTCTTTTTCTTTCTGTCTTATTTAATGTAATTCAAAGGGCCAGGCTACACTACACTGATAAGTGGCCCACATTTGGCTCCCAGGCCACCAGTTGAACAACCCTGATTTAGACCAAACATCCACACTTAACCGAGATAACAGTGACACAAAAACCAAGAAAACAGTCATTATTGTACATTTTATAATGGGGCAAACGACTTGTCAGTTAAACTACGATTTTCCCGAGGACCCCCTGGAATCTCTTGAAGGACCCCACAGGGGTCGGTAGTAACTCTCTTAACTCATCAGTACATTCACAAACTTGATCTGAAGACCCACTGACGTCCTGCAGGTTCTACAGTCCATGTTTCCATGATATTATTCTTATGTTACAGGTAAGGGTCGCGTTTCACTCTGAAACTTTTGGGGGGCAGCTCACCTGTCCACGCTGATCACGCACAGGGTCATGATGGAGGCGGTGCAGCACATCACGTCCATGCCGATGAAGATGTTGCAGAAGACCTCACCGAAGAGCCACTTTCCCCCGGTCAGATCGGTCACGATGACGAACGGCATGACCGCCACGGCCACGGAGAGGTCCGCCACGGCCAGGGACACCAGCAGGTAGTTGGAGGGCTGTCTCAGCTTCTTCACCACGGACACGGCGATCACCACCAGCGTGTTCCCCATCACGGTGATCGCCGTGATCATCGCCAGCATCACGCCGATAACGATCTTCTCCGGGCGGCCGAAGTCCTGCAGCTGCTCCCCGCAGGACTCGTTCCACGCCGCAGTGGGACCGATGGTGACCAGCGCGGCGTGGAGGAGCTGCACGGTGCCGTTGATCACCTCGGAAAGGTCTCGCTCCTGGTGGTTCTTGGGAGTGAGTTCGACGCCCGACGTGTTGAACATCACGGCAGTGTGGTCCCGGCCAGGCTCATAGTGGATCCACATGGACCTCTGGGCTCCAGTCTAGTGGCTCTAGTGGGAGCGGGGTCTCCATCCTACCCACCTCCTCTCCACGTCCACACTCTCCAGTGAGTGGGAACTGGTTTATTCTAAGCCCTGGGATGAAGTGACGCGCACTACGGCCAAATATGCGCGCGTTCCATCCAAGGGACATTTAAGTCCAAAATAAAAAAAAGAACAAAAAGAAAGAATATATATCTATACGTATCAATATAAATATATATTTTTTTCTATATAAATATCTTTGTATTTATATATATAGAAATAGAAAAAATGTCGTTTTTTTAAGTCGCGGTGAAGATCAGCGCTCCTCCTTCAGCACAGCGCGCTTGTTCCGCTTCGAATACGAGGAGCGACGAGACTGAGCCGCGTCTCTTTCAGACGGACTGTGAGATACCAGCAGGGGAGGGGGGCACCTAACCAGCAAATTATGTCAAAGAAAATGCAAGGCACAAAATGTATGAACTGTGGGAATAAATTAAACCAAAAGCCAAAAAATACCTTTGAAGCTTAAAAAATGAGTGACTTCAAACACCACCGTTTTTTTAGTTTTTTTGTTTCAAATTGTGCGCTTGTCAGATGGCGGGGCACACAACCGACATGGCAAAATGACCAATGGGAATGGGGAGAAGTGTGTGCGTATATATTGCGTTCTCATTAAGGCTCTAGGACATACAGTATATGTATGCAAACTTGCACGATTTCCTTTTTTTTTTGGATTGTGAGTTGTTGATACATGGGTTTATTGTTAATTTTTAAGTTTATTGTGTATTGCTTTTTTTATGTTTCTAATCTTTAATGTTAATGTTATGGCATATTGGCATTCGTTTCTTATATTAGGAACAAAAGTCCATTGTTTTGATGTCTATCTATCTATCTATCTATCTATCTATCTGTCTGTCTGTCTGTCTGTCTATCTATCTATCTATCTATCTATCTATCTATCTACCTACCTACCTATCTATTTATCTATCTATCTATCTATCTATCTATCTATCTATCTATCTATCTATCTATCTATCTATCTATCTATCTACCTATCTATCCATCCATCGAGTAGCATTAAAGTGTAGAATTTCAATGTGGATCTGCATTAGTGCACATTTCCTCCTCGATTTATGTCCATTTTGTTTCTGTTTTGGAACCAGGAAATGAGTATCCTGGCAGCGTGCCAGTAGCCTAGCACTGGCAGCAGAAGTCACCTTATTATAAATAGCTTTACAAACACTCAAAAGCGAAAAACCACTGAACTGGACTGCACATTAGCTCGCATGCATGGTCTACAGCGATTTGTTAAATTCTTAGTCTATTCCAAGTTTGTAATCGGATGCCATTCATGGTTGATCAGTCCTCTCATCTTTTAGAATGCCTAAATATTGATGAAATGAGGGCAAAAAAAACCAGAACTATGCAGGAGGGGAGAGGAGAGGACATATGGGGAAAACATTCTGGGGACATCAGGCTGCTTGCATCATCATCCGGGCAGGAACAGCTGTGGTGCAGTTCTACAGTACCCTCTGGCTGCAGAGGGGCCATCTCAACTTGTAAATCTCCAACACGCCCCCCGCCCCCATCCCACCACCATGCATGGGATCACCAGGCTGCGGCCTTTTTATTCACCCATTAGCTCCCACTCATCCCCGTCCTGACTGTAGGTCCATCGTGCTGATTGTCACATCAGATTAATACCTGTGGCCACTGGCCCCTTGCCGATACCCCGGGTTCTGCTGTCAGTCTTATTTTCCCCACATACAGTTAAGACATTACAATTGCAAAGATGTCAAGGAGGACATCTTTGCAGGGTTTACAGTCTACCAAGCCGGAGGAGAGGCCCCGGGGGGCTTATGCAAAACCACTTGTCAGCGAAGTGGGTCTGCTTCAGCCCTGTGAGGCTGGAGTAATTACGAGGGACAACCAGGTGTAGGATTATACTCGCATTGGGAGCCAATCATCCTCGGAAGTATGCAAGATGTTTAAAAGTGACAATCTCAAACGGGTCTACTGTTCATGATTAAAGGGGACATATTATACTCCTTTTCAGCAACTTAATATAAGTCTCTGAGGTCCTCAAAACATGTCTTTGAAGTTTGTTTTTTTTGCTGAAAATACCACTCAGATTATGCATTCTCGCCATTCTAAAATGCTTCAAACCCCCCCCCCCCCACAATGTACAAATAAAAAATGCGTTATATGCAAAATAACATAGTTTATATTGTAGTTACCCAGGTCGGCCAGTTCCATCTATTTGTGGCCTTTAATTGCCTATTCACACAAGAGCACAAAGGTGGACAACGAATGAAAATAAAAATAAAATAAAAAAGAATCGGGCAATTCCTCCGTGCGCCACTAGGGGGGGGCTGCACCCAGTTTGAATACCACTGCTTTAAAGGGTCCTGGGTGAGAAGTCAACATACAATATGGTCAATAAATTGTTCAAGGCCAACCTTTACTATAATTGCCAACCTGATTGGCTAATGACCCCTGTTGACCGTTCTTTCTGTGGATCGCACTTGACAGGTGGGATGAGAGCGTCTGCCTCCCCGTGGATGTGGCGTAAACAGTGTTTAGTTTGCTTTCCTGGCAGCGAGTTGAGGATTTCTAAACAGGGCCTTTATGTACAAACATTACCGAGCTAAGCGGGGCAATAACTAGTAAGATAGTGAAAGTGAAAGTGGTGAGCAGGACCAGAGAGAAACAGTTGTTCCAGCCCCCATCGCATAGCGAGTCAGCGGGGCAGCGCTCAATACAAAGGCACAAGAGCATTTTGTAGACACTGTAACGATGCATTTTGTTTCTGAAGAATCAGAACATTTATTTTAATGGAAAAAATACAGAAGCAATATATTTAATTATATGCACCGAGGAGAAAAATGTGAAATGGCGAAACAATTTGCATAAATTTGAGGTTTCAGGAGTTGAAAGTCAACCCCCACTCTCACTATGTGCCCCAGTCATTAGCGGGTTTGTGTTTTTTCTTCTTTTTTTGGGTATACATCATTGATCCCTCTGCGGGGGAAGTAGTTATCTGCATTTGCCTACCATAGTGTCTGACCTATCTCAGAGCTTTTCTTTAATTTAAAGAAGTCATGTCCAACTTTTCTATTCATAAGCAGGTTCTAACACAGAAATAGCTGGCATCATAAATAATCCAGCTCTGAGGCTTGAGAAAGATGAGTTCTGAGAGAAAAACAACAGGAAACATTTACTATGTTTACATGTTAGTTCAGAGAGTGTTGACAATATAGACTTGTCATCACCTTGGCTTTCTCTCGTCCTGCAGTTTGTTTTCAAGTGACTTTCCAAAAAATAAAAAAATAAAAAATAAAAATAGTCAGAGGAGCAATATAGCAATAAGCTATGGTGTAGACGTGTTCTAATCCTCTCTCTGAACCCGATGCATTAGTTAGGTTTGGGGAGAACCTTGGGCGTCTAAATGTTCCTTCTGCGCAAGGTTGAATTTTATACAGTGTGAGTTGATCTGATGGAGTTGTGTGCGGATGCTTGCGACTGTTCAAACAGTCGCAATGTCATATACACATGTGGTGTAAATTGAACATCATTCACTTTAATATTAATATCTCCCCATAAAATGTGACAAATACGACTGTGCCACAAATTTTTACCATCTATTCCGCGACCGGATAGTTTTACCTGTCCATATATTGTCGTCCTTCACACAGATAGATAGAAGTATTGCAGCATTGTTCCATTGAGTTAGACTTCTTGTAAAAATATATATGTAAAAAAATATATATATATATTAAAAAAAAAAATATATATATATATATATATATATATATATATATATATATATATATATATATATATATATATATATATATATTCACGTGATCAGGAAGTCCTATATATATTTATATATATATATATATATATAATTCTAATTATTACAAGAAGTCTAACTCAATGGAACAGAGCCAGTATATATTTTTTTTCTACTTGCTTGTTGAACTTTATATATATATATATATATATATATATATATATATTTATTTATTTATTACTGCTTTTCCCCTAACTCTGTGACCTAACTAAAATCAATCTACCAAGTTGTTGGATGGTTGTATGGCTTTCCATTGTTTCCATTGTTATTCTCGACTGGCACTGGCTGTTCCATTGAGTCTGACTGCTTGTAATAATTGTCGAGAAACCGGTCAAATCGTTTTGTGTTCCACAGCAATCATATCTGTGTTGAAAACACCACGTGTTTGGTCGCTCTATGTAAAATCATCGAAATGGAAGGAAGACGGGCGGCGGAAAGACCACTCTCCGCAACGTCGATTTAATTATTCTGGCCGAGTTCAGGTGTGGGGAAGAAAGTTATCTACTTAATGCTTCCGGGAAAGTTTCTGTCATTACGGCGAGGCTGGAGCAGGCCTAGGTCTAATTGCCAGTGTGCCTAGCCAGTGACCAAAAACAACAAGTTAAGTTACCGTTCAAATTCTAGATCCATTCTGGAAAACCTTAGCTGCCATATTACACATGTACACACAGAAATACACTGCATCATCTGACCTGACAGAGAACATCTATTGAGTTCTATGCTGCTGTTCTAATGGTCACATATAGTATATTGTGGCATATCCGTCCCTTCAGTCTGCGTCATTTTTCATCTCGCCGTCCTGAAAAAAAAAAGGAAATTCCTCTTAAGTGTCCTTATCTGTCTATTTTTTTTTTTTACCTGTGCTGTCAGCATGCTGGGCATACAACACAAAGTATTTGTATGCCATTGTATTCAGGACAGAGTTAGTCTGCAAGTGGAGTTCAACTTCTCAACCTGCAATGCAACTCTTAAATAATTCTTGAATCATCAAAAACTGCTGCAATAACTCTGTCCTGTGGATGACCTGTAGAATGACAAGAGCACAGTTTTTGATTGTATTGAACCACCACCAAGCCACCCTCTTTGGAGAACTATTGAATCACCATGGTGAGACAAATAAACATAGAAACAAACAAAATGTACACAAAAACATGAACGTTGGATGACAACATGTATTGAAAAACAGTGAATTAGGTCCAGGAAAACTGGAACTACAACTGGTCACGTGGCCTCTTCCAGTCATAGTTATGGCAGCAAATGAGGGAGGAAAGGAGAGGAATGCAACCAGGAGGGTGCACTCAAGGCAGGTGTGTGTGTGTGTGTGTGTGTGTGTGTGTGTGTGTGTGTGTGTGTCCACCGGTGAGTGTACCTGACTTATCCCCATTGGCATTGGTGTAGAAGGTTGGTAATATGTCGCGGCGCCTCCCCGAACTCCCCAGCCCCGTGGAAACCCTACGGCCACAGGAAAGCCCCGGGTACCTCGCCCTGCAGCCACAGAAGACCCCTGGGCCCCCAGAGAAGCCAGAGGGCCGTGGAGCAACTCCCATGCCCAGCCCCGAGGAGCATGACCCAGTCCCAGGGAGCATGAAGAGACCCCGCACACGCACAACTAACCCCTGGGTGCAGGCACAAGACGCAGCCGCCGACACAGAACCTGGGCCATGGGTGCAAAGCACGGACCGCTGGCCCAGATCCTGGCCCCACGGGAACAGACCGACACCCCGCCCGAGCGGCCCGCCCCATGGGCGAGCCGGCAGGACCCCCATGCCCACCCACGCCCCGCACAAGGGGGAGGCCTGCCCCACCGCAGCTGACCAGACCCCCACCTGGCGGGAGTGCCAAGTGCCCACACACGTAGCAGTGCCGCCCCCGACAGGCTGCCAGGTATACAGGCCCCCCGCCACCCCCAGGCGCCCGCCGCAGAAGCAAAAGGCCAACAGCCGCCCCCCACACCCCAACCCACACCCACAAAGGCAGGCAGTCCCCCCAAGGGCCCCGGAAAGCACCCGGCAGCGCTCTCCGCAGCCCAGCCAGGTCGCAGCACATCCCAAGCCACCAGGCGCAAGCCGTCAGGACTCCAGCCAGGCCGGGAGGGGGGGCCCACCCAACCACCCCCCGGCCAACCACGCCCCAACACCGACCCGCTTGCCACTGGCCACCCCGGAAAAAAAAAAGCCCCAGTGCTCAATGTGTGCTGTTGGTAATTGCAGTTAAAATTGTGGGGTTGGGGGTGCGAGTCCTTCAGGCAAGTCAAACCTGAATCACTCGCACCCCTCCTGTCCCGCAGACCCTGGTCCAATGGAGTGTTGTTCGGAGTAGCCGTTCTGAATCCTAAGAGATGGATGGATGGATAGATAGATAGATAGATAGACAGACAGACAGACAGACAGACAGACAGACAGACAGATAGATAGATAGATAGATAGATAGATAGATAGATAGATACTGTTATTCAACCCTGGAGGGAAGTTTCAGTGTCACAGCAGTTAACGTAAAAGATAAGCAATAATAATAAAGCAATGGAATAAAAATATGAAAAGAAAATGGCAATATATGGAAACATATAAATAATAAAACCTGGCAGTTTACTGTACACAATAAAAAAAACATATGGCCATATCCACTAAACCTAATGATAAACAACAAATCTAACCTAAACATTAAAAATAATTGGCAGGGCCAGAGGACATAATGGTCATGTACAATAACTACAGAAATAAACCCGAACAGTGAAGCAGAAAGATGAATCTTAGAAAGAAATTGATAATGCACAACAAAACTCAACTTAAGCCCAAAAAAAATAAAACGTACAAAAGCAACAGAAAAATAAACCTAAAAAATTTAAACAGTAAACCGAAGTCAATATTGGTAATACATTCAAAAACAAGTTTAACAACAAGTTCAGAATCTCGCATGTCATGTCTTGTCTTGGCTGCTGATAGAAGAGCGCCATGTTCCAAGCCGTACCCTACAGTCTGAGCTCATATCACTACATTCGCTGTCACGTTGGATTAAAGAGTCCATGTCTGTCGCTCTGTAATACATTTTATTAGCTGTCTGTTTAATGTGGCTTCCGACGTTGTCTAAGCAGATTCATTCTACAGTTTTGTGGTATATTTCTTCCACGGCAGGCAGGCGGGCCGGCTTTTTTTTTACCCCTGGCATTCTAAAGTGCTACATGAATCGGACAAAAATGCCTGAGTGATGCATAATGGCTTCCACCAAAAAAAAAAAAAAAAAAAAAAAGCCCAACATTTAACAACAGAGCAAAGAATTAAATGTGACGATCACAGTAGTGGTGCTCAAGCTAATTCCAGATAGCCCGCTGATGCATGCACCCCTTGTTGAAGGACATTTCAGCACGTTCTCAGCCGAGGATTGAATTGGCAATCTTCTGATCACTAGACGACCTGCTTGACCGCCTGAGCTGCATTCCCTCACTCCTGCTATCAATCACTACTACAATCAATCATGAAATGTCAGCGGCCTGCTGAAAAGTAGAGTAGTCGGATGCGTCAGAACGTAAAACCGAGCTTGACAAATGCACGCGATTCAGATAGGAGCAGAGACAGGCTGTGAATTTGCACATTTCTATTCCGTGGGAGGGAATTTTCTCCCGTTCCTTAACCACAGTGCCGGGGTGCTATGAAGCAAATGATATGTGACAAATAATCTCTTGAACTTAAACTTGAACTTGAACTTGAACTTGAACTTGAACTTGATATGAGTGTTGTTTGAGCTTGTCTATTTTGTCTGTTACTTATTTTGTATTTCAATTGATAACCGTATCATATACTGTAGGGGGCGGCCTCACAGATGAGGTTTCGTCTATATCAGAACGGTTCATCCAGAATTTCAAAATTCCTTTCTGAGACGTTGCTTAGTTTCAGATGAATTAGTTCTAGACTAGGAAGTCCTAGACTAAGGTCATGAAGGACTAGCCATCTCCTTCTGTCTGGTCTTGGTGCTGGTCTTAGTCCAGATCATCCATGTTCTATATTATCAAGGTTGATCTGGACGCCACATCCATTCGTCCAAAGATAAACCTGCCTCTGGCCAGGTTTATTTTAAAACTTCACTTACACCTCCATTACCTCTAATCTTCCATCTGGAAATCCTGAACAAGTCTGATATTATTTTAAACTACAGCTGAGAAAGGCCATTTCAGTGAGTCCAGATTAAAGAGATCCTGATTTAGTCTAAGATTAGGCCTAATCTGTGTCTAAATCTGTGTTTTAGGCCTAAACCACCCCATGAATTACACATTATTACACTCCAACCCACCCTGCAAGGGAATCAACACTATATTTTCTTACCTCCCAATTCTGACTAAAGACACTGTTACATATGCCTTGGTGAAAAAAGACAGATTAGCTGCATTGCATCAAATTCAATATGAATCAATAGGGGAGCAATAGTGGAACGGAAAATATCAATGTACGGCGCTGTTTGGCGGCCGAAACCTGTTGAGAAGTGAATATCTGACAGTTTCCCTTCATGTAGCAGAGCATGTTGAGACCAAACGTGTCAATGCAATTAATTGAGATTCATAAAGAGCAAGCTGGCACATCTTGGATTGAAAACACAGTGTATAAAGTAAACCCCTCAAAACTCGACATCGATAGATGGCACGTCTCACAACTACCAGTGAACAACTGTTGTCGTCATGTGATCATCCTACTTAGCTCATTGCATGGGTTCGATTGAATTACTGGTGCAATAAAAAGATTTATTATGATGGATTGTTCAGTTCTGTGAGCGTGAAGCACCTGGTAGGGATAAGGATAAGCCCCAGATTACCCCACATGGATGTACATAAACAGTTTAGAACAGGGAACGCCGCACAAAAAAATACTTTACAGCTGCTGTCGTTAAAAGAAAAAACACACAAATAACAACCCGTTGTGTTTGCCATCTGGGCTTCCAACCCCTTCTCGGCCACACATGCGTTGAGCAGAAGAGATGATCCTTTGCCCCTTCACATTTGATGATAGGGCATCGGGAAAGATTACAAAGAAATCAGCACCGGAGAGAATAGGTTTTAGTCTGTGTCGTGGATACAAGGCTGTTGTCTCACAATAGGAACATGTTCTCCGTGGACTTTTGTGAGAAGCTCTTTATTGTTAGATGTGATTTTGTCTCAAACCTCCATTCATGTCTGTACTATAGGTAGAGACCCCACATTGAGAACTACTGCTTTTGGGTACCCATGACAGGCACCAATTACTTATGATTTCAAAGGGTTCTCATTTGTGTCTGAAAAGTGATGTCGTTTCTGTATTTAACATGTGGATATGATATATAATGGACATTGTGATTTCCTCTAAAGGAATTCCATTCGTGTTAATGGCAGTGACGTGGCCTGTATCGCTCAGTCTACGTTAAACCGATGCTGCGTTCAGTTGCAATTAGGAAATCGGTAATTCCGACGAGGCGGTCCCCGTTTCGGAGCCAAATGTGTTCTATCGCCTCTGTTCGGGGAAACATGGACAGCACATTTATTTTAGTTTGACGATCTTGTGAATACTACAAGCTTCAAAAGGTATGTAAACATTACAATAAAAACGACAACGCCGTTCCCATCGAAGGTAACCGTGTTTTCGAATCAAAAAAAAAACACGCAAAGGGCACCTTTGTTCACCGTCAACGGTGTGTGACACCGTGTTGCCGTGACGTCAGGAGTCTTACCCCGGCAAACTCGGACGCACAATTCCAAATTGGAATTCTGACTTAAATTCCAAATTGGAATTCTGACTTAAATTCCCTCGCACCTTTCAAAGTACGACATCGGGTTTTTCTAAGCGGGTCGAATCCGACGCGAACGCGGCACAATCACAGGTACGGACGCTGCCAGGTGATTGACAGGCGCGGCGGACCAATGGGAGGCCCGCGGACGCCGCCCCCTCGCCGCACTTCAGGGCCCTGTCCGTTAACGGCCCGGTCGCTCCCGGACTGGTGAGTATCGCAGGACGGCGCGACGAGACTATCAAACGTATCCGTGGAGTCGAGCGAGTTCACGAATGCGTGTAAACCGAAAAAAAAACCGTGTCCCTCCGTGCGTGCTTTTGCTTTGTCAACATGAAGTCGCGTTTTACTCCCGTCGGTGGTGCGTAGCCTGACCACGTGTTGAAACTGCCGTTAGAGCGTCAAGTGGGAGTTAAGTTAACGAGCTGGATAATTGACAACCATGTTAGGTTACCAACATTGTTTATTGAATTTAAAAAAAAACCCCACCATTCATGTTTAAAGCCTTGTTTTGTTTTGTTTTAATTCTGCCGGGCATTTGTTTGGTCCCTTTGCGACTACCTGCTAGTGATACGAGATGATTCAAACGCAGAGTCGAAGGCAAAATATAGATAAAATAGAGGCCAGCGCCGTGATCGAATTCATCGAACGTGATCGGTTTTTCAGCATCTATTTCACCCAAAATAAATGTATTTTTACGGAGTGAAATGATTCTGGTGAGAATTCCGTTCACGACTCGCAGCCGACCGCTGCGTTACACCAACTGATTGAAATGGACGAAGAGTCGTCAAAGTGAACGAACCCTCTTTACTGGGTGACTCGTTAAGAACCGACTCTCAAAAAGAGACTCAAACCTTTCAGTAGTGTTTCACTACCAACAAGCATGTCCATTTTGGTAAAAAATAAAATAAAAAATAGAAGACTGATGTGGGAAGTTAACAAGTCATTTGTTTGTCTACCCTCCAGACTTAGTGTTGAATAAACTGTGCTTACTGGTATGGATTCTCCTCCGCCCGGTGTCCTGCCCTGGATGGCCCGGGGCAGAGGACTCGGGTCCGAGCAGCCAGTGGTTGGACGTGGAAGAGGCCTGCCGGGCTCCGCAGCGGGGCTTGGCTTCAGTCAATCCAGAGGGTTCATCGCTTCTGCTGATGCAGGGTTGATGCAGTTTGGACGAGGGGCAGCGCCACCCGCCAGTGAGCCCCTCCCTTGGTTGGCCAGAGGCCTGCCTGTGCTACCTGAAAGGGGGGGATTTGGCAGGGCCAGAGGTCTGCTCTTCTCTTCCCCCGAACCAAGTTTTCGGGTAGCGAAAGAAACGGCACCGCTGGGCTTGGAGCCACGAGTGGGACGAGCACGGCTATGTGAAACGACGACGCAAGGCTTGACCGAGAAGAAGCCGCCTGAGGGTCTGCCCAAAGGAGAAGTTGCAACCCAAAATGTTTGTCGAAACACTTTTGATTTGCTGAAAATTGGTGAGATACCTGTTCAAGCCATCACCGGTTATTGTTCTTTTTTCAATCTTCACAGACTCTCATATCGATGTTTCGAGGTATGGGGATCGAGCCGTGCAAGAATGTGTTTGGCCGTGGAGGACCACCAGTGGGTGTGTATCTAGTGAACTGTTTAAATCTGTTTGATCAGATCTAGCATTTCCTCATAAGGTGCTAAGCACCGGGCAGTACTCCACCCGGTTAGAGCCATAAAATGTCATGTGGAATTTAGTTTCGAGCTCCTAGTCTGTCCTTTAAACAA
The DNA here is from genome assembly GCF_960531495.2 of Zeus faber. NCBI lineage: Eukaryota > Metazoa > Chordata > Actinopteri > Zeiformes > Zeidae > Zeus > Zeus faber. Next base: position 26,128,399 of record NC_137203.1, on the reverse strand, counting down.
AATTAAGTACTTTCCTCTTGTACAGACAGGTGGGAGTTGCGCTCTAATACACCGTGTAACTACTACTAAAATGTGTTTTTAATGATGAAGGAATTTCAGGAACACGAATGAATTAAGAAAACATTGGGTAAAATATCTAAATATAAGCTTGATTTTCATGCGTAGTCTTGCTGAAGTGTGGTTAAGACTGAAAGGCCAATTTGGACAAAAATGATTGAGACATGCAAGAGAGATTCAGCCTTTTGTCATGGTCCAGTTACCCGACCCTGCTAGATGCGTCCAGAGACCCCACGAGAGACGTCCAGTCGGTTTACTTGAGTGGAAACTGTTCACAAATCAATGAGATGTAACATAGTTCCTGAGTTCATGGCTGGCTTCCAAGATATTTTAAACATGAGATTTTTGTTATTAGGATTGCTCACTGAAAATAAGCATTTCTATTTGTTTTTATATACGATATAACAAATATATAATTTGAAATGTATGCCCTCCTCATGAAGCAGATTTTAACTTTTTGTATAAAAAACAACAAATAAAAGGCGTAAAACATTTTTATTGGAGAGTTGCAGAACCAAACCAATGAATAATTACAAACGATACAACTTGATTGACATTACGACTTTGATTGGCATGTTATATCAGTTTCTTCCCCAAGTAAACTATTTAAAGTAAAGTAGGGGTTGGCGATGTAGCAAAAATCTATCAATTTTTTTTCAGTCAGGATCCATGATCTTATCGTGATTATTTTTCATGTTGGATTTTAAAACTATTTTGCAAGTCACTGAACAATACAAACAAACAAATCCCCCCCCCCCCAAATATATATATATATATATATATATATATATATATATATATATATATATAGCCCTACAATTTAACAAAACATAAAAGGGAAAAAGAACGACCTAATGTTTGCTATTATTGGTTATTATTAAAATCTGTAAATACATTTTGTCTGTTATTTCTCGGGCTGCCCCCAAATAAAGATTTTCCTAGTCGACTATTTGTCTTCAGTTCAAGCCATTAGTGGGCTTTTTGTCGCACGTTTACAATATTAATTTAATTATTCAAGTTATGTCTTTGGCGCCTAAGAAAATGGTTTGAGTTCCAGGGCTGAGAGAGAATGTTATAACTAACGTTAACATTGCTACAATACTGATATATACAAAACCTAATAACCAGCCTTTAAAATATTAATTTAATTAAAATGCTGTGCAGCAATGCAACGCTGCCTGGAAATGACACCGGTAAACATTACATCAGTTAAACTTATTAAGCCCTATTATTATTATTATTATTATTATTATTCTATTAATGTACACATTTAATTTACATATTGACATAATTGCACTAAAATATGGCTTACTGAAGATTTTTTTCCCGGTGACTGCGACCCCTCATTTAGGGGCCCAACGGGCGCATTTCCTGGGGGCCGCGGATCCCCGCCTGTAAATCCCTGCTGAAAAGCTGGTCCACCACCAGCTTCACTGCACCTTCCCAGTCCCCGGCCTCCTGGGGCTCAGGTGCACTGCCTCATTGGGGCATTCAAAATACGATTTTGTTATTGAAGAATGTGATTAACGGTTTCAAATGGCTCTTATAATATAAGCAATATTGTTTTATAATATCTGAAATATTTATCCAGAGTTTTAGACTAGTTGACTTCATGTAGCGCGTCGGCTGTTAATTGCCCGAAAATGCTGCTCATTCTCTCTAGGTCGTCCTCAGACGAGCCTTCCATCGTTGTTTCCAGTCATCCCGGTTCTCCATACATCTGGCCAGCTCGTTGGTGCTTTGTGCTCCCGCATCATTCTTGAGTACATCCACATATGTTGAAGTGGGACATCCTCGTGACCGGTGCCCATGTGTTGGCTCCCACAGTACCAGTTTGCTGGCTGGCAGCTCCTGGTGTCTTTGGCAGTGTCCTGCTAGTCTCATTCTCCTTGCAGCAATCTTCTCGCCCACCCTTGGTATTCCCTCATACAGAATTCTGTTGGTTACATGTGTACTCTTGCTGATGTTAAGCACTACACGCAACATCCTGGTGTAGCACCTGTCCAGGGACTTCTCTAGGGTTGGCTTCAGGGACCAGCATTCACTGCCATAGAGGAGAACGGACTCTACTGTCGCATAGAAGAAGCTGAGTTTGATTTGGCGGGGGAGGTTGGCGTTCCATACACTGGACATGCCGTTCAGGGCCCTCCATGCAGGTGCCTTCCTCACTTTCAGATCTTGCTCAGTTGAGTTGACCCATGAACCCAGGTTCTTGAAGTCATCGACTTCTTTCAGCACAGTTCCTCCTGCTGTAGTCAGAGGTTGATGTTCTAGTGGAACGTTATAGGTGATAACCTCAGTTTTCTTGGCGTTTAGCCTCAGGCCTACTTTGGCGCACTCCAGCTCTACCCTTTTCAGTAGTTCTCGTGCTTGTTCCACATTATTGGAGAGCAGACTGATGTCATCCGCATAATCAAGGTCTGTGAGGACCACTGCGGGATGTCGTCTTGACCTCCTTGGTGTGAGCGTGAAGCCAAGTTCCTGCTCTCGCCCGCTGATTGCCTTCCTGAGTGCGTAATCGAGGACTATGATGAAGAGGAAGGGGGCTAGTGTGTCCCCTTGCATAACGCCAGCCAGAATGTCAAACTCCTCGCTGTTGCCATCTGGGGTCATCACCTTGGCCCTTGTTCCTGCGTACATGGTTTCTATTGCTTGGAGTAGGTTGGGAGGAATTCCATATGCCCTAAGGATTTTCACCATCATGCCTCTGTGGATCGAGTCAAAAGCCTTTAGAAATCAATGAAGCACAAAACTGCAGTCAGGTTGTCCTTCCTCACCTCCTCAATTATTCTCCTGAGTGCCAAGATCTGGGCTGTTGTTGTTCTCCCCTCCCGAAAGCCGTTCTGGTTCTCCCTCAAATGAGGGTCGATGGCAGGTCTTATCCTGTTCAGTATCATGCGATTGTAGATCTTTGCAGGGATACATGTCAGGCTAATGCCTCGGTAGTTGTCCGCTTTCGAGAGATCTCCAGCTTTGGGCACTGGGATGATGTTCGATAGAGACCACATATCAGGCTGCCGATTGTGCAGCAGAGCAAGGTTGCAGAAATCTAGAAAGATGTCGTCAAGATCACATTTCTTCAGGACCTCTGGGGGTAGACCATCTGGACCGGCACTTTTCCCCACTTTCAAGGTGGTTTTTGCCCTGGCGACCTCCCCAGCCGTGAAGGGACCATCATCAATTCCCAGGTCTTGGAGGACTGTTGGCACATCTTCCTCCACTGCTTCCGCAGTCTCTCCCAGCAGCCTCTGAAAGTGCCTGGCCCAGGTTGTCACCCTCTCCTCAGGGCTGTGTCCGTCGACCTGTCCCTCCTTGGTCCTCTTCCTCCCGGTCATTTCATTGATTACCCTCCAGGCCTCCGTCATTGAAAGCTGTTATTATTCTTCAGTATGTGTTGGGACAACCAGCAAGGATACTGAACATTTTTGTTATAATTTGCTTCAAATTAAAAGCCTTTTAGCATTTCATACATGAGTCTAGCCATATAGGCTCGAAGTTTAATTTTGACAAGACACAACTCCAGAATGGAGTTATTTATTTTTTCTGCGACCAACTGACCAATGAAAGACTTGGTAGACTAAGACTCTTCTCATCGACTAACATTTGGTCGACTATATGGAGGCAGTCGTATTTGCCATTGAAGTTACCCATAAATCGCTTGTTTGCCTATTTTGGATGCATTTTAAATCTGATTTATAAAATAAAGACACTCCGGCTCAAGCTGCGAACTCCGCCTTACAGTAGGAATACACCAGACGTGTTGACACAGTGCACACTTACTATTAAATAAATGTTAATCCACCGTTGCAGCTCCCCTGGCCATGTGAGCCGCGTGGAGCTGCTTAGCATTTGTCTATTTTTGCATTAGAGGTCTATTTGATTCAACTGCGTGTGGCTTTGTGAGCCTCAAGATAAAACTACATGGAAATGTTTTTTTTAAGAATACAATCAATTTAAGTGTGTTCTATGAGCCTAATTTGTACCAGAGACCTAGAGCAGGTGTAGGATTTGCTTATTGATCAAGATCCGTTTTTAAATGCAAAGAAGAAAAATATATGAAGTCATGAGATACAGTACAAACATGTCCCAGTGACCAATTTGAACAATTCCAGTTGTAGCTCACATTTCAATTATATAAAGTTATTTATGGCAGACTACTATAAAAATATTTTTTTACCTTTAACTAGATAACTGCAAGACTTTGTTTAACTTAAAGTGTATGCAGAGATCATAGGACATATTGTGAGACAGACTAAACAAGTCATTTAAACATGTCATTTTTAAACAAGTGAATTAGCAGAAATTCATTTTTATATTTCACACAATAACTAATAAACCCATTGGTGGTTGTAGAGGTGTGTTCAGGCGCAGGGCCAGGGAATGAGAGAGAAGAGGGAAGAGAAACAATGCGGGTTGGCGTGTATTTATTCACAGGATTTAAACAGAAGGGGGCTCATGGGCCAAAACGACAACTTAAAGGCTCACAGGCAAATACGGAAATTTTCAGCTAGATTGGTGCTTAGGTGCACTCCTGCCCTGAAGTTTCCGGCAGCTTGGGTAGAGTGCTCATCTCGTCCGGGCCACACCATGTCCCACAAGCATGCCAATCCTCACTGCAGGGACAACAAACCCTATATTACTGCCTGGTTTTAGGATCGTACAAATCAGCGGAGTCCCTCCGTTAGTTTGCCCGATCCGTAGCAGCTGAGCAGCCCCGGGATGGGAGCAGCGACGGCTTGACCACGCTCCCTTGGCCCACCACACTAGTATTTCAGACATAAAACTTATTTTAACCCTGTGTTTTGGGGGGGTCCAATCTCATTGCTGGGTTGTTATAATTTGCATAGGTTCATCTGATTGGAGGGGAGGTGTCCAGGATAGTGTGTTGTCTAGGGGGCGGGTCCTTGTGGAGTGTGGCAGGAGAGGAGAGTGAGGCGAACGCTTGGGGCGAGTTGAAGCCTTAATAAAAAGGGACACTGCCACCCCGGGTTGTTATTTTCCGACTAAACACCTCGGCCTCCGAATTTGCGATTCAAGGGGGCAGAGGGGGGCAACTGGGGCAACATACAAGGTCTCACCATGCCTGGCTCCTAAATGTTATTACCAAAGTTAGACGTTTGTGGATCATATTTAACAAATACTTTATAAGATCGTCTTTTATTCATTTACAAAAAAAAATGTGCTCTCAGACAGAAGCCAGGTCCCATCTTACACTTCATTGCATTCTGCATTTTTCTCGCTGTGCTTCTGCTTTCCCCGTTTCCAAAGACAAATAGAAATAGTGTGTTTTATTTTAGGTATTTTTTTTACATTTACTAATTGAAGGAAACAATTATTTATTATTTATTTTTTTACATCTATTTCTACCTTACCTAAACTCAGTGTCTTGTGTACAGTTTTCACTGGTGGGTGCCATCAAGCTGGACCTCCCCTGCATGGTAACTCACACGGTAACTGGACTTCTTTCACAGGGGAAATAAGGTAGAATTTCTTTCTCATGTCTCAAATCTCGTTTTTTTTCTTTTTCTTCAAATCTGTGGCTCATACAACACTTTGTTCTGCTGAGAGCACACACCCCTATATTTGTGTGGCTCAGTTTTAGACGTAAACTGATTTAAAGGGGAGAGATTATTTGTCACATACATATACATACGGTCATACATATATGCAGTGACTGTCATGACACCCGGTGATTACACACAATAAGCTCTATAAGCTCTAAAAATACAAAAAAAATGAATGTGCATAATCAACACGAGGTGCTTGTGCAGGCGGCCGCAAGGGGCGGCGCCACAATTACAATTCTGGGCTTAAACTTGAACCTATTATACTCCTTTTTAAGTTAATGTCTCTGAGGTCCCGAAAACATTTTTTTGAAATCTTTTTGAAAATATCACTCTGCTTATGCATTCTAACATGCCTCTAAATCAGGGGTGTCAAACTCATTTTCACCGAGGGCCACATCAGCATAATCGTTGCCCTCAAAGGGCCAGATGTAACTTTGAGGCAGTATAAATGTAGCCTAATGTAAAATAAATGCAACTACTCCTTAATGTTAAATAACTCTGGATTTTTATTATTCAACTTACAAATATTACATATATATTTGCATAAATGTAAAAAGAAATGTTTGCTTGTTGCTCTGTTATAACATAAATCCTTTTAATTTGTCAGCTTATGAAACCCACATTACTGCATCAATCAACAATCAAACTATCCAAGTGAATAAGGATAAATAACAAGTTATAACATTAACTTTGTTCAAACTTTTTTGCCATAGTTGAGAGGGGCAGAATAACGGTCCAATCAACAATTGTGAGCTGCTAAGAACATGTGTGACAGGTGTAGAATTTTACATAAACAAATGGCTGCACACAGCCTTGCAAGGGGTTACATCCAACTAATGAGAGATGGTTGGATTACAGTGAACATTTGTCTGCATAAACACATAAACCTGCAAACACTAAATTCATTGCTACACATATAACGTAGTATATGTAATAAACTCAAAATAACAACACAAGGGTTGTCTCAGTTCACAACTATATTGGTCAAGTTTTAAGGTGAGTTAATGAGGAGATGCTGTCTGTCCTTTAACACACCACATGAATCCCCTCTCCAGCATCCTCATCCATTGATCATGTTCTGAAAATAACAAACACAAAGCAAAATGCAAGCACATCAATAAATTGCACACAGTTTAACTAGTCTTGTTCTTGGTTGAAATACATTTTATTATATTTTAATTAGGTTTTTAAAAATGCTTACCTATGTGTTTTCTGACCAGATGTCTGACACCTTTTTTCCACGGCCAGTGTGTCAATGTCTGGTTTTAGGTCTTGTGCTGAGGCAATCCGTAGAACAGCATGGAGGTTGTCATCAGTGATGCGTGATCTGTGCTTGGTCTTGTTTGGATTCATGATTGAAAACATCTGCTCGCACAGATAGGTGCTCCCAAACATAGACAGAACACGGGCAGCATGAAGTCGAAGCTGTGGCATCAAACCAGGGGGCAGTTGACGGTAAAAGTCCTGGATTGCAGCATCCTGGAACTTTGCTCTCAGGCCACTATCGCTTTGAAGCTCTATTAACTCCACCTGAAGATGTTGGGGTGCAGTGCAGACGTCGGTGGTGAAAGGATTGGCAAAGATGGCAAAGCCTGAGTGCTGTGCTCTAAAGTCAGAAGCACTGATCAAACTCATTCATTAACTGGCTCAGTTTGGTAGCTAGCTGAGTACATGAAAAAGTACCAGGAAATGCAGCTGAGATGCCCTGACAAACAGGAAAGTGGGCAAGATTGTCCTGTTTCACTTGGTACATCCATAGATCAAGTTTATGCTGGAAAGCCTTGATCATGTCGGACATCTGCGTGATGACTTGTTTGCGTCCCTGCAGTTTCTGATTCAGTTGGGCGAGATGCTCAATTATGTCACACAACATAGCAAAGTCACACAGCCAGTTTGGATCTGACAGTTCAGAAAAGGGTTTTCCTTTACTCTGCATGAAAAGAGCAATATCTTCCCTAAGCTCAAAAAAACGTTGGAGGACTTTGCTCCTACTCAGCCACCATACTTCTGTATGGTACGGCACGTCGCCGTGTTCTGAGCCCATCTCCTGCAAGAACAGCTGAAACTATTTGATTTGGTGACACTTTTTTGCATTTTCTCCTTTATTCGTCCAACAAAGCCCGCTTTTCCTCCATACATTGCAGGTGCACCGTCTGTAGTAAATCCCACCAACTTTTCCCAGGGCAATGCATTTTTACTTACGGACTTCTCCTCCGCATCAAAAATGTCCCGTCCTGTTGTGGTCCAATGCATGGCAGCTACATCCAACAGCTCCTCAGTGACAGAAAGGTCCGACTTGACGCCTCTAATAAAAATGTATAGCTGCGCTGTATCCGTGTTGTCTGTGCTTTCATCAAGCACAGACATCCGTGTTGTCTGTGCTTTCATCAATGAAAAAGCTATGTAGCTGTGTGTCTCTTCGGCCAGCTGTGTTGCCATGTTTCCTGCTAGTTCCTTAACTCGGTCCATGATGGTGTTTCTTGATAAACTGACATTTTTAAAAGTCTGTATCTGGTCGGGACGCACCTGCTCACAAACCTTCAGCATGCACTGCTTCAAAAATGCATCCTCTGAAAAAGACTTTGCAGCGCGGGCAATTTCTTCAGCCACAATAAAGCTAGCTTTCACTGCCGCATTGTTTTTGCATTGTGGCTCTCTTGAACACATCCTGCTGCGATCGCAATTTGCCTTTTAATTCTTGCACCATTTGTTGTTTTTCTTGAAGGCTCACTTTGGCATACTTAGCTCCGTGTTTGGTGTCAAAATGCCGACGTAGATTGTACTCTTTGACAACCGCCACTGCCTCATAACAGAAAAGACATACCGTTTTTTCTCTTTGAAGCACAAACATATATTTGCCTTCCCATCTTTCTTGAAACAGCCTTCCATCTGCATAAATTTTTCTCTTTCTGGACATCTTAGGGTCATTGTTTGTATTTCTTAATTTGGAAAATGGCACTGATGTGGAAACACTGCAATCTAGTGGTAGGATGCTGTCACTTTACGGGTAACATGAACGGCATTATAAGATAATCAGACCTTTTAAGCTCTTGTGGGCCAAATGAGGTGGCGGGCCACGAGTTTGACACATATGCTCTAAACCATCCTGTTCCAGGATGGGATTCAGATTTATTTTGTTTCCTTCGTTTCTTACTTGTATGGAAAATGACAAACATAAACCTAATTCAGAGAATTGGATATGAGTTTTTGTTTCTCCTCCAGACAGCGTTGCGCACTGGTTCCCATGCCTGTGTTTTTTTTAATCGAGATGTATTTTAGTTTGTTTACTATATGTATGAAACTACATTTTTAAACAGCTGAGTTAAGGGACTGTCAGAGTCCTCTTTCCGTACTATTCCAAAAAAACCTGTGCATCCCCACTGTGGGGACGCACAGGTTGCTTTCTGTTGCTATGGGACTTTTGGTACACAAATAACATGAATAAACTCACAGATTGTGCTTTCTCAAGGGCAATGTCCGAGTCTGAGACATGATCAGATTGACTACATGTGTTTCTATCTGGCTATCTTGTATGCCTGTGTCCCAATGTCATACTAAAATCACAATGCTATGATGTCACGGCACAGAGTGCCCCAGAGTGTCCCACCCGGGGCGGGTGTGTGTGTGTGTGTGTGTGTGTGTGTGTGTGTGTGTGTGTGTGTGTGTGTGTGTGTGTGTGTGTGTGTGTGTGTGTGTGTGTGTGTGTGTGTGTGTGTGTGTGTGTGTGTGTGTGTGTGTGTGTGAGAGAGAGACCTGACAGTCAATGGAGAGGAGAATCTGTCCATCCCTGGAGAAGAGAAACAACAAAAAACGATATCCAAAAAGTCTGACATAAAACGTTAAACTCCACTCAATAAATCCCCGTTATACTCCGAAGATTGTCCTTTCACTTTTTAGTCTTTAGAAAATCCCCCGACATCATTCTTCCCGCCTCCTCTCGTGCCAGTCCCCCTCCAAAAACATTCCCCTGGCAACATACCATACACCAACACATAACACCCCCACATAGATTCTACACGCCAGTCATGTAGCTTGGAGACATGTCAAACTATAAGAACACACAAAATAACAACCCCCCCCACAAAGAAATTATACATCCCGGCAAGTTACATTTGAACATCATAGTGTGTAAAAGTATTGTATCATTAGTTCAACCAAGAACACCAACTTTAAAAATAATAACTGAGTTGTGTGGGTGTATTGTGTCTGGGGCCTATCAGTAGACTATTTCAAAACATTGCAGAAAAGCTTGAATCTTAGGGGTTCCAAGTTCGTCATCTAACAACAGGCTTTACTGCACGTCGGTTGAGTGGTGTTCTGACATCCTGAGACACTGCGCTGGGTAGTGAGGAAACATTGCCTTTACTCCCTAGCATGGTTCCCGAGGCAAAGGTGTTCTCTCTCTCTCGCCGGTTCCTTAGATGCAGGAATGTCCATTTCTAATGCAGGTAGTGTACAGCTGTCAACCCCTCCCTGATAAAACTCTGCAATCATCAGAGTAAAAACAACTGTTGGAGCTTCAAAGGACGTTTCTCCTGACATTACTGCCTCCACCTCAGGGACACCTGGAAATAGAGCAGTGGTGCACTCTGCTGCTTCTCGATCCAAAATTTAATGGAGGTTCTGGAATTCCAAAGAAGGCATGTGAAGATAAACCCTTTTTTTCATCTGATTCACTGTCAGATTCAGCACTGTCGAGAAGTGAAAAGGGCTGACCCCAGGCCCGCAAAGTCGGCAGTATCTATCTGCAGCCCTTTGTTTCCTCTGGCCAAGGGTCTGGATAGGCCTAGCAGGCTGTGGGTTCTCTTCATCACTCTCTACAACCGATTACTTAATAGGTAGCAGGTGGTTTCGGTGAAGGGTCTTGACTGGTCAACCCTCACTCTGAGGCTCATAGGTGGGTAAACCAGGGAGACGCCTCTCAACAAGGTCAAGTACTGACTTCCACCTGTTGGCCAGTTTGTGTTTTCTAGGAATTCCAAGATTTCGAAGGAGTACTGTCCAGGCTGAAGTCCATGATGCCTTACTTTCTGGTCTGCATGAGCCTCTGCAGTATTGTTCTGTCTCATAGCGCTAGCAGCAAGGTGAAAAGCCTCTAAAATCGGTCTTGGAGTTTTGCCGTGTACTGCAGATAGTCGCCCTTAGAAAGCCCATCAGAATTCAGTCAAAAAGACAAGTCGATAGGCAGCCTGGACTAGGCAGCCTCTCGTCCAAACATAAGGAAATAGGGGGAGTATCCAATGGAATCATTCTTTGTGCAGTTGTAAGCGTGCACAAGATGAGATATGCTGGCTCCAGGAATTTTTCCTTTCAGAGTTGAGGGTGCGAGTGAATCTCTTAACCCAGGGGTTTCCCTGTGAAGGTGAGGTTCTTGACTTCTTTACCCCTATAAGACTCAGAATCTCTTTGATAAGTCAGCTCTCAAAGTCTCTGCCTTGGTTGCTCTGGATTCTCTGGGGTAGTCCATAGTGTACGAAGAACTGTTCCCAAAGGGGCTTAGACAACCGAGCTGGCAAGTTGGTCTTTGGTGACGACAAGGATGTTACTGATGTTTCTGCTGTCGTTCTCCAAGGTCAGAAAGTCAGCGCATACTAGCTCCATAGGTACCTCGGAGGTGATATTGACAAGCGCAACAGAATGGGGAGGTAGAGCATTTCGTTGAATGTACCTGCCACAGTTTTTGCAAAACTGTTCCACAGCAACAGGCCATGTGGGGCCAGTAAAACCTTGCTCGTACTAAATCCAGAGTCCTCTCCATACTAACAACCACAGAAACCCAGGAATGATTAAAGGGTCTTAAGGTTGGTAGGACAAGGCCAAGTTCATGTCCCTTACTGCCCACTCCATTAAACGCTAAAAATGTGCCAGGGGCTCCAGTAACCCCGTGGTGCGTTCTCTCAAACTGGTAGAAACCCAGAGGACAGATGAACGCTGTATTTTCTTTATCTGCTTTACTCATGGGAATCTGGTAGTAAGCACTGGGAAGATCGAGGACAGAACCATTTGCAGCTCGCCAGGCAGTCCAGCACGTCATTAACCTGAAGAACAGTGTACTGATCAGGGACAGTCTGTCGATTCAGAGTACGGTAGTCGATGCGAACAGTCTGACCATTTTCATTTAACAATTACATTTACATTTAGTCATTTAGCAGACGCTTTTATCCAAAGCGACTTACAATTGTTCAAACGCCAATGGACGCAGCCATCAGGAGCAATTAGGGGTTAAGTGTCCTGCTCAAGGACACTACAGCATGCTAGCAGGAGGAGCCTGGGATCGAACCAGCAACCTTTAGATCACTAGACCACCAGCTCTACCGCCTGAGCTACCATCCCCCTAAGACCCCCTTTAAGACTACGACAATGGAGGATGCATATCGACTTTGCGATTCTGAGATTTTGCCAGTTGCCAGCAGATCGGCCAGGTGCTTCTGGACAGCCTCAACATTGGCATCAATCAATTAACATCAATGGCAGTCAGTCATCCTGATTTGGTGCTAAACTCCCTCAGCACATCCAATGTCCCACTCATTCATTGAGAACACATTGGCCTTGTCATTCAGCCTCTTTTTAAAATGTTCCATGTATGCAGGGTCAACTGGTTAGTCATAAAGTCCATGTTGATGGTGGTCTGGCCCTCTGAGACTCTAATATTGACTACTTGGTAAACATGAAAAAGGTCTGCCATATTAAGATGAGATTGGAGGGTAACAGATTGCATGCTCTCTTTTTTTCAACTTTTTGGGGTCACCTACCTGCTTCCATTAGTAGGAACAGTATTGATGATTGGAGTCACAATCACTTGGCTGGAATTTATATTTTTCTGTAGAGGCTCTGTTAAAACAGAGGAGGGAGGTACACTCTTACTGAACTGCATGTACACTTCAATTTCTGCTTCGGCCAAAGGTGGCAGGGTAAAGGCCCTAACAAACTCAACAGGACCATCATCAGGCAAGTCATGTTGATTGGGGTTGGTGTATGTTCTGATGGGCCTGCCATGGTGGAATACAGTCTCAGCCCTGCCCAGCTTTTCACACAACTTTCCCTGTACAGGGTATATATTGGCATTGGTGCCCAGAATCATGGATGACTTTTCATGTGGGGGAGCATTACACACTAGGGCCAATGGTGTGTAAAGGCTCCTGATGGCCCACCACATCAACTGAAAAATGTATTGTGATTTTAGTGAAACAATCATAGGGTTAACTGTCTACACTGAGGCCCCAGAGAGTCAGCCAGTTGATGGGGTACAGGGGCAGGTGACTTAAGTGTTCTTCATAGAAAGGCAGAATAGAGTAGGCTCTCTGTCTCTCTCTCTCTCTCTCTGAGCCACTTTCTCTGCATTCTGAGGTTTCTGACAGAAACAGTCTAACAGAAAAGTAATAGCCCCTGGGAGGCGATCATCAACACTGCCACTCGGGGTGTTGCCTTTTAATGTTGACCAGGTGAGTTGGGATGCTGACCATCTGGTAAGTTTTGTAGCTGCATAGGAGGAGTAGGAGATTGTCGTGGCCTCTGCAACCTCTCAGTTGTACAGAACTCCCCTGATGAGCTGTTCAAGCCTGGCGGGGTCGAGTCTGGTTTGATTGACTTAAGAGGGACCCTCTGCAGTAGCTTCTCCATCAGCAGGGTTTCTGTATGAGGCTCCTAAACTCAAAATACAGGGCCGCACCAAATGTGCACTCTTAACTCGTAATTTCAGGTACTCCTCAACCAACGCATCAGGGCAGTTGGCTCTCAGAGCAGTAACTACTCGTGCCACTGGGGACCTCTTCTCTGGTTCAGAGCAATTCCACTCTGGGAGCATCTGGCTGACCTGCTCCATCCAGGAGTCAAAGTTGTCTTCCCCAATAGGGGTGGGAACCACGCCACTAAAAGATCTGAGCCATCTGTAGGGACAGGATTCATTGGTTGGCCTCATGACATCTATTAGCACTTTAGCATGAATTTTAGCCTCAGGGCTGGAAGTAGAAGTCTGCGGGGAAGCTCTGTGTGGTTGACCTCCACTCATACTCTCATTTGAGGCCAAGGGGTCGGACACAGGAATATTAGTCCGTCCAATCTGCTCGACTGTATGACCCTTTCAGTCTTAAATCTTGTTCAGATTTAAATCTTGAATTTTATTGACAAACTATCTAGTCTTGAAATAATCTTTGGTTTAAAGTCTGTTTTCCACTATATGGCTGCTTATGCATCGCATATGTCTATTTATTACAAAGTCCTCCCAGCATAATTGTTTGGTTTTGAAAATAACATCTGAATATAAAGTCTACTTTTCTGTCTTTCACACACAGTCCTGTTATCTACTTCCGGTCTCCAAAGCATCCCAGCTGTGCCTCCATTTGTAACCCACTGGTAGTCAGGCAGCGTATCTGTATGTATCTGTGTGAGATAAACAACATAAAATGTATCTCACGTGGTGCCTCCACCTCTAAAGCTACACTTACAAATGTAGGCTAATGCTGGCTCAATAGGAATTGATACATATATACCACACTGACACAGTACACCATTAGATTCAAATCATAGAATTATCAATTTAGATTAGCAGATATACACTTTTTACAGACCAATGAATTCATAACTCAAAATGTACTAAGGTATATTTTGAACCAAACAAAAAGTGTGGTTAATTTGCAATTAATCACGATTAACTATGGACAATAATGCCTTTAATCACGATTCGATATTTTAATCACTTGACAGCATATATATACACACACACACACACACACACACACACACACACACACACACACACAAAAGTTTGGGATATTTGGCTTTCAGGTGAAATTTATGGAAAATGTAAAGTTCACGCTAGTGATATTATATCATGAAAGTAGGGCATTTAGGTAGAAGCATGCAATGGTGATTTCCTCATCTCAAACAATTTATTGAAACAAAAGCCAACAACAGTGGTGGATATACCACAACATAAAATATCAATGTCTCAATAATTTGTCATGTGCCCTTGAGCATCAATTACAGCTTGACAGCGACGCCTCATGCTGTTCACAAGTCGACTTATTGTCTGCTGAGGCATGGCACCCCGCTCTTCTTGAAGGGCGGCCCTCAGGTCATTGAGGTTCCTGGGTACAGAGTTACGAGCCTCTACATGGCGACTCAGCTGATCCCATAGGTTTTCTGTGGGATTCAGGTCTGGAGAAAGTGCAGGCCACTCCATTTGAGGTACCCCAGTCTCCAGCAGCCGTTCCCTAATGATGCGACCTCCATGAGCTGGAGCATTGTCGTCCATGAAGATGAAATGAGGCCTGTGTTGTCATGCAGGGGCACAATGACTGGATTAATGATGTTATTCAGGTAGTATGGGCTTGTCACTGTACCATTCTAAGTGTAGGGCAGTTCTGTATTGACTAGACACACCTGCCCACACTGTAACACCACCAAAGGCTCGTCTGGTGACAACAGTGGCTGATGCATAGCGCTCTCCTTGATGTCTCCAACATCGTTGGCGGCCATCATTTCTGCTCAACGTGAATCGACTTTCATCAGAGAACAGCACTGAGGCCACTGGTCCCTCGTCCAGCGTAAATGCTCCCTGGCCCGTGCAAGACGATGATGCCTGTGCCTGGTGGTGTGGTCAGGTACCTTGCAGGTCGTCTAGCACGCAGACCACGCTGATGTCAACGGTTTTGAATGGTCTGACGTGGCACTTGGGTGCCTCTCACCTCCCTTAAATGTGCCTGGAGTTGAGTGGCATTCATCATCCGGTTCCGCAGGGCACTGTTCACAATGCAGCGCTCAACATTGTGGGATGTGGCCAAAGGACGTCCACTTCTATGTCTTTCTGTGACTCTTCCAGTCTCTGTATCTCTGTTGCAACCTGCTGATGACACTCTGACACTCTAAGCTCAGTGGCCACTTCCCTCTGAGAACATCCTGTTTGAAGCCTCGCAATGGCGAGGTACTGTTGATCAGTTGTTAGGTGTCGTCTTGGTCTCATGATGTCAAAATGTGAACAGCATGATGAAGAGGACTGTTTAAATAACAATTCTAATTGAACCATGAAATGTATTGGTCGATTCATGGATCAAACACCTGTTGTGAATTTTGCCGTTCAGCTCCTTGTTAGAGAACAGCAAGTTGTGCAAAAAGTACTGAAACATGGAACAGTTGGACATGTGCATTCAAAAGTTTAGAGAAGGTCAAATTAAGTTCACCTGTAAAGATTATAGTGCATTTTAGGTTCATCCTGAAATTTCACCCGAAAGGGGGGGGGGGGGGTGTGTGTGTGTGTGTGTGTGAACAAGTCAAATCATCACTCCGAACCCCATGGATGACATTCTTCAAGTCGAGCAGACTTTTTTTTTTTTTGTCAATCGGTGTGCATTACAATAACAGTATAAAACAGAAGCTTACAAAATGCACAGGGATAACATTTCAATGAGGGGAAACATAAATATGTTTTTAGATGTGTGAATCGTCTGCGCAATCCTATCGCCATGCCCCGTTCCTCCAAATAAAACAACAAGGAACAGTGGGAAGGGACAAGCCTCCTGGACTGGTTAACATTATTTTCTGTGCACAATGCATGGAGAGTGTGATCGGGGAGAGTCACACAGATAGTGTCCCCATTACGCATGGTTCCGTTCCATACGCATTTGTTTCGTTCCATAAGGAGACATAAAATAACCTACATCTCAAACCCAAACGCTGGTGTCGGTACCGTCAGAGAGGGAGATAAAGGCGCACAATGTGCCCCAATTGCCCCCCCCCCCCCGGGATGCCGCGCTACGCCTTTGTTGTTGGAGTCCCAAGGACTGGGGTGGAGAACCACTGATGTGCAAACTGATTTGAAGTCAATACCCAGCCTGTGAAATGGCACTGTAGGTTGTACGTAGTATGTGCATGGACTGTTGGACCATTGGTAAAGTGTATTTCTTATAGAAAGAGGAGCAGCTGGAAACTTGACGGCCCCGGTCAGTGATTTGGTCATTAGCCCAGGGAGCAAGGATCAACCAGAGGAGATAAAGGGCAGAGGCAGCAGGTAGGAGAAAGTTTTACATCATCACATGGCTTTATTTGCTTGTTTGCCTTTGTAATAGGCCTGTTCTATAGACTGTAGTGGGTTGGGTTTCTTTACGTGCAGAAAAATAATCTTGAATCATTTTCAAATGTATTTGGAAAAGCTGGCAGTGTACAAACTAAAAACAAATAGTTCCATGGCAAGATTTATTTTTAACAAAAGTGAAATTATAAATATAAGATGCAAATTATATATAATAATTGTATTGACACTTGTGCCCAAATGTGATTGACTTGTTGCAGCTTCCTTGGCCGAGAGCTGCCCTCACAAACCGTGATGAAAGTTGGAAGTTCTGTGCTGCCATTCCTGCAATTTGGGAGAGGACCTGCTGTGGCTCCCTCTTTGCCTCCAGGCCCCCTCCAATCTGCTGCCTCCCCTCTGCTGCCTCCAACTCCTCACAGTCCACACGCAAGTATGGGAAAGATTAACGGAATTATGTCCAGAACTTCAGCACCGTATGGAAAATAAACAACACATAACATTTGCAAACCGCGAGTGATCACATACTATAGTCATGTAAGAAAAGGCAAACGTAGGGCTGTTCTGTTTTTACACAGCGTTCCAAATTATTATGCAAATTGGATTTAAGTGTCATAAACATTTAATTCTTTGTTTTTCAATTAAACTCATGGATGGTATTGTGTCTCAGGGCTCTTTGGATCACTGAAATCAATCTCAGACACCTCCGATAATTAGTTTGCCAGGTGAGCCCAATTAAAGGAAAACTACTTAAGAAGGACGTTCCACATTATTAAGCAGGCCACAGGTTTCAAGCAATATGGGAAAGAAAAAGGATCTCTCTGCTGTTGAAAAGCCTCAAATAGTGCAATGCGTTGGACAAGGTATGAAAACATTAGATATTTCACGAAAACTTCAACATGATCATGGTACTGAGAAGACATTTGTGGCTGATTCAGAGCACAGATGGGTTTATGCAGATAAAGGCATAATGAGGAAGGTTTCTGCCAGACAAATTAATCGGAATAAGAGAGCAGCTGCTAAAATGCCCTTACAAAGCAGCAAACAGGTATTTGAAGCTGCTGGTGCCTCTGGAGTCCCACAAACCTCAAGGTGTAGGATCCTCCAGAGGCTTGCAGTTGTGCATAAACCTACTATTGGGCCACCCCTAACCAATGCTCACAAGCAGAAAAGGTTGCAGTGGGTCCAGAAATACATAGACTAATTTTCAAACAGTCTTGTTTACTGATGAGTGCCGTGCAACCCTGGATGGTCCAGATGGATGGAGTAGTGGATGGTTGGTGGATGGCCACCATGTCCCAACAAGGCTGGGACGTCAGCAAGGAGTCATGTTTAGGGCCGGAATCACAGGGAGAGAGCTGGTAGGCCCCTTTAGGGTCCCTGAAAGTGTGAAAATGACCTCGGCAAAGTATATAGAGTTTCTGACTGACCACTTTCTTCCATGGTACAAAAAGAAGAACCGTGCCTTCTGTAGCAAAATCATCTTCATGCATGACAATGCACCATCTCATGCTGCAAAGAATACCTCTGTGTCGTTGGCTGCTATGGGCATTAAAGGAGAGAAACACATGGTGTGGCCCCCATCCTCCCCTGACCTCAACCCTATTGAGAACCTTTGGAGCATCCTCAAGCAAAAGATCTATGAAGGTGGGAGGCAGTTCACACCAAAACAGCAGCTCTGGGAGGCTATTCTGACATCCTCCAAAAACTCTCAAGTTCAATGGATGCAAGAATTGTGAAGGTGATATCAAAGAAGGATCCTATGTTAACATGTAACTTGGCCTGTTAAGATGTTTTGGACTGAAATAGCTTTTGATTTCAGTAAATATGACCTCTTAATGCTGCAAATTCAACAAATGACCATTTTCAGTTCTTTACAGCCTATAAAATGTTTTGAAATGCTGTTGTGCATTATAATTTGGAACAGTGCGTTTTTAGTTTTTTATTTTTGAAAAAAATACTGTAATCATTGGGAGGTTTGTTCAATAACTTTCAAATTATACCCTAAGGGTTGATGACTTGAAAATTATACTGTCATTTGCATCGACTATAAAGGAAAATCTGAGAAAAATATAATTTGCATAATAATTTGGAACGCAATGTAATTGTATTTAGTGGAATTTAGTGAACAAAAATTTTGATGCCTTTAAAATAATGATTGAAGTCCTATCCTCCTGATGTATGGAATTCAGGTCCTTATTCTTAAACTCCTCACACTTATATTTCAAATTGTATCTTTTCGTCTGATATACTTCCTATTATCATAAACAATAGTTGAGTGGGATAAACTTCATTCGGACATTATTGTGTTTCTTTTAATCTGAAAAATGCTAAGGAACCAAGCACCCTCTGGCCCCTCCCCAAGGACCTTCAGTTCCTCCTGATAGCTTTTCAACTAAAAGAAATCTGAAAATGGAGGCACCAGGGTAACTTGACCATAAATTGTCTTTTACATGTGAATTGATTGTATTGTGGAATTTACTTGTTTGCATGTAGTATGAGTATGAATATTACCAAACTCCTAGCTGTGCTTCTGAATAGGGCTGTCACAATCATGAAATTTGAGTTGACGATTGTCATACAAACAATTATCCTTGGTAATTGTATGCCACTATTAAAGTATAATCCTATGATGGTGTAATAATACACATCCATCTTACAAAGAAAATACATTTCTTGACATTGGAACATTAAAATGTGTTATTTCCTCAACCAAACTGAAACACAGCCAATTGTAATTGTTAGAACATTTCTAACATTGGCTTAAGATTCCCCTGAAATGTGGATGGCAACAAGATTGTAGAAAGTAACTATTTTACAAAATGGTTGCGGTCAGCTCAAATAACTGATCAGGTGATTATGTAATAATTGTGACCGCTCTAATTCGGAAGTTCTTAAAGGGTACCTATTATGCTCCCTTTCAACAAGTTAATATAGGTCTCTGAGGTCCCCAAAACATGTTTTTTTTTGCTGAAAATACCACTCGGATCATTTCTAACATGCTTTTACACACATCCTGTTCCAGGATGGTCTTTTTAGTGTGTGGCGCCGCCTTCTGAGGCCTTAGTTCTGTGAGCCAATGGGGTTTGAGCTTGATTTGGCGTTCTATTGTATTTAGTCCGTAAAATTTCACTGTTTTAAAATAAGCAATCCAGTTGCTGAATCTTCAGTCACATTAGATCAACAAGGCCTAATTTAAAAGGTTGTTTCCACTTTCGTTGCCGTGCTTCAAGCTTGTGGGGGACACAGACACCGCACCGGGACACCGTATGCAGGGATTTTTTATTTCATGTAAGCGTCGGAAAATAAAAAATACATCTACAATTAAAACACACTATAATTATTGGTTTTGTTTGGAGAAATGCACAGTGGATGAACCCACCGCAGCCTACAGTCTATCCACAGCATCCTTTTTCTTACGTTTGCCGGTAAGAACATTTTGACATATCCCCCAACCCTATTAGTCAGCCCATCAGAGACCAAAAGGTAAGTGCAAAAGCACTGAAAAAGTGAGTTTTTCATAATAGGTCCCCTTTAAACTTTTGTTTATTGACATGATCACACTTATTTTATGATGGCTGTTGAGTTTTTCTGTAAGTGTATGTTTCCCCCCTCAGCAAGCCTCTCAACAAGGCTGGTGCAAAAGGAACTCCCCTCAATCTCGGCTCAAACCAGATTCCCATTCACTGCAGCAATGAGTCTGTTTACCAATACCATGTTACATTTACGTAAGTACGACAAAACATTATTTTAAGCAGTGTATCCTGTACTGTCCTTTGACAGGAGCAAAGCAGGGGCGGATGCAGAACTGTGTAAAAATCCCAGCAGGAGCACTGTTGATACCTCTGCTAGTTATTTTGCAACAATCGCTGTGCATCTATTTTGGATGTCAATACTGATTATTGAAAATTAGTGCCATTCTGTTGTCAGAAGTAAACCATATTTTCAATCATATCTTTCAGGCCAAATGTGGAGTCAGTGGCGATGCGATTTGGCATGATGAAAGAGCACCGCTCAACCACAGGACAAGTAGTGGCTTTTGATGGTTCAATACTTTTCCTGCCATTCAAGTTGGGGGATGTGAGTATGGCAGTTATCTTTTCATGATATTTTGGTCTGCTTCCAACAAAAAAATACAAAAGAACCTAATTTGGATCATGTGTGCTATCTGGTCCATGCGCAGGTGGTTCTTCTTAAGAGTGAACGACGGACAGACAACAAGGAAATAGAAATCAAAGTCCAGATGACAAAGATTTTGCCACCTAGCTCAGATCTGTGCATACCCTTCTACAATGTCGTGCTGAGGAGGTATTGTAGTGGTGTTGGCCAGATATACTGTAGAAGTGTGGACACTAAAGGTACAGTGTAGAATTTACAGAACAGAGTTTCCAGAAATGGAATATAATATTAAAGTATGTAAGTACTAAGTAAATAAAGTACAGTGCATCGGAAAGTATTCATACCCCTTCACATTTTCCACATTTTGTTATGGTACAGCCTTATTCCAAAATGGATTCAATTCCTTTTTTCTTCCTCATCAATCTTCACACAAACACCATAATGACAAAGCAAAAATGTTTTTTTGGAAATTTTTGCAAATGTATTAAAATAATAACAACTGAAATATTGCATCTACATATGTATTCAAACCCTTTGTTATGACACTCAAAATTGAGCTCTGGTGCATCCTGTTGCCACTGATCATGCCGGAGATGTTTCTACACCTTGATTGGAGTCCACCGGTAGTAAATTCAATTGATTGGACATGATTTAGAAAGGCACACACCTCTCTATAAGGTCGCTCTGTTGACAGTGCATGTCAGAGCAGAAACCAAGCCATGAAGTCAAAGGAATTGCCTGTAGACCTCCTAGACAGGATTGTATCGAGGCACAGATTTGGGGAAGGGTACCAAAAAATTCTGCAGCATTGAAGGTCCCAAAGAGCAGTCAGTCACATAATTTGAAAATGAAAATGGAAGAAGTTTGGAACCACCAGCACTCTTCCTAGAGTGGGCCGCCCCCCCAGCCAAACTGAGCAATTAGGGGAGAAGGGCCTTGGTCAGGGAGGTGACCAAGAACCCGATGCTCACTCTGACAGAGCTCCAGCGTTCCTCTTTGATGGGAGAGATGGGAGAACCTTCCAGAAGGACAACCATCTTTGCAGCACTGTACCAATCAGGCCGTTATGGTAAAGTGCCCAGACGAAAGCCTCTACTCAGTAAAGGCTCATGACAGCCCGCTTGGAGTTTGCCAGAAGGCACCTAAAGGACTCTCAGACCATGAGAAACAAGATTCTCTGGTCTGATGAAACCAAGATTGAACTCTTTGGCCTGAATGCCAAGCGTCACATCTGGAGAAAACCAGGCACCTCATCAACTGGCTAATACCATCCCTACGGTGAAGCATGGTGATGGCAGCATCATGCTGTGGGGATGTTTTTCAGCGGCAGGAACTGGGAGACTAGTCAGGATCGAGGGAAAGATGAACGGAGCAAAGTACAGAGAGATCCTTGATGAAAGCCTGCTCCAGAGTGCTCAAGACCTCAAGACGGGGGCAAAGGTTTACCTTCCAACAGGACAACGACCCCAAGCACACAGCCAAGACAACGAAGGAGTCGCTTCAGGACAAGGCTTCGGGACAATCCTTGAGTGGCCCAGCCAGAGCCCAGACTTGAACCATATTGAACATCTCTGGAAAGACCTGAAAAAAGCTGTGCAGCGACGCTCCCCATCTAACCTGACAGAGCTTGAGAGGATCTTCAGAGAAAAATGGGAGAAATGCCCCAAATACAGGTGTGCCAAGCTTGTAGCATCATTCCAGAGAAGACTGGAGGCTGTCATCACTGCCAAAGGTGCTTCAACAAAGTACTGAGTAAAGGGTGTAAATACATATATACATGCGATTTTTCTGTTTTTTATTTTTAATACATGTGCAAAAAAAACAAAAAAAAAAAAAACGTTTTCACTTTGTCATTATGGGGTATTGTGTGTAGATGGATGAGGGGAAAAAAGTATTGAATCTTTTTTTGGAATAAGGCTGTAACATAACAAAATGTGGGGAAAATGAAGTGGTGTGAATACTTTCCGGATGAACTGTACGTGTGATGTGCGGATGGTGTGGTTTAAGCAGCCACACCTGACCTGGGTTGTAATTGGGGGCCCAGAATCAGTGTGGCTGCATACCTGTTGCTCGTTGGTTGGTCTAACCAGCAACAGGTAAAACCCCCATCCCCACACACGCTCAGGAGAGGAGCCCTTGTCATGACACGTGTCCATCTGCTTGTGGGCTTATTCCAACTAGCCCACTCTCTACAATAAACTGGTGAGTTAACAACCCTGTCATCTGTCTCTTCGCCGGAGGCCCCTGAAAACGCCACCTGGGTAGCATGTGGGAGGCCACACTGGAACCTGAACAGGGATGGGGAAGAGAGACAGATGACAGGGTTGTAGACACACAGGGGTTGTAGAGAGTGGGTTAGTTGGAATAAGCCCAGGAGCAGATGGACAACAGGTCATGACAAGGGCTCCTCTCCTCAGTGTGTGTGGTTTATCTATCGCCTGACAATATTCCAACATTGTGCAGACTGTTTCTACCGCTGTCACAGTGGAGCTCCGCTCATGATTTTTTTGGGACTCAGTTCTTGACAAGTCACTCAGTAAAACGAGGCGTTCGATTTGATTCAGTTGGTTTAATGCTTGGTGAGCAAGAGGCTTCCAGTGAACGAGAGTGAGAAGTGTCAGCCTTTTATTTTTTTGTAATGATTGCAATTTATTTTGGAGTGGCAAGTACCAAATAAATATAAAAGAGAGTTAGATTTGCACTTAAAGTGAAAGAGACTTTCATTTGCAGTTTGAACTGGACATTTCCATGTAAGTTATACAGTATGTTGTCCAGTTACAGGTTGCATTATACTGAAACTTGGTGACAGTCCCATTTTATTGGAACTCAGAGACTGTTCCATGTTCTATTATTGTCCATAGTGAATAATGAACAATAATAAACAGTGTCAAAATCAGCAATCTCACATTGTGGTCACTGAAAATTGCAGTGGTAGTCTGTATGTGCGGCTGTGTTGCGGCTGTGCTATCACGTGATCAGGTCACGGGATGTATTTGTCATTGACATACAGCAAATCGGAAATCGGAATCAGCAGGTTAAATCCAGAATCTGAATTGGCCCAGAAAATTCCAATCCGTACATCTCTAGTTGTTAAACATGTTCGGTAACTTTACGAGATGATGCATTTCAAGGGGTATACCCCAATGAGACAAAGTTGTATACTGTATATAGTTAGCTGTTGTAGGTCACTTATGATGTGATTAGCCTGATTTATGAGGCGGCTACAGTGTGAATAACCGATGGCGTCATTTAGCTGCAGTAACTCAAATGCCACAAAGACTCCCTGTTACACAATTGTGGTACTCAAAAAGGTTGACAGGTCTGCTATTGTTAAAAATAATCATTACCTGTACTTTGAGATTCTGTATAATTTCCCATGCATAGTTTTCTAATTCCTTCAAATTCCTGGTTTCCCCTTAGACATGCTTATATGCATTGATATGATGGATCTTGGGAAATGGTTTTTAGCATGCCCAGCCATATTGGTTTAAGATATGCACAATGTGTGAACTTTGCATAGAGCCCTCTCAAAAATAATTCTTTTTAGGACAAAGTTTACAAAATCTAAGTATGAATAATGTATTGTAAATGTCTGGAGAATATTAGATGTTTTAATGGATCTAGTTTAGTGATGCAGAAAGAGGTCAATAGGGGACTAATACTCTATAAACAAAGGAAAAATACCGTATAATTCCCTGAGTCCACATCTTGGTAGCTTCAAGCTCAAATGCACTTTTAAGACATTTATATCTTAAGTCAGCCTCAAGACTATATATGATGATAATATCCCTCCACCCTGAAAAAAAGTAGTCATTATCTTTTTGGTTTTTAAGGGTAATGAAGATGGTGGGGCTGCAGGTTGTTGGACGGAATCATTACGATCCACAAAGTGCAGTCTTTCTCAGTAAACATCGGTGAGTCTTCGTCAACCTTTCACCCTACAAGGGTCCCGAATAGCGGCGCAAATATCCTGGGTCAAAACTGCTTCATTCTGTTTAAACCTTCCTTCTTTCTGCAGGCTGCAGGTGTGGCCTGGCTATGCAACCAGCATCAAGCGCTCAGATGGCGGCCTGTATTTGTCTGTGGATGTGTCCCACAAAGTCCTGCGAAATGAATCGGCCTTAAATGCCATGTCAGTTCATTCCACAACCGTAATGGCTGCTGCACCAGCAGTAATAATACTAATCCCAATTATTTTATATGTAAAGCCATTACAAGCACTGCTGACTCTGAGGACATGTGATCAATGTGTTTGGTTAAATTGGAAGAGTTATATAGGTCACACACCTCCCATATTGAGTCATTTTTTTGATGTAGTGTGGCATACTCCCAGGGGGAATCATATAGTGTGTGACGTCCTGTTCGTGCATAAAAAATGCATTTGCTGGCATTTTGCTCAATTATATATAACATGTTCTGTCATATTTTAACATGGAATATATCATGGGCAGGTCATACAAAGTTCAACTAGTGCTATCCTTTGTGCTGATCATGTATGTTAATTAAGATCATTTCATAATAGATTGCTCCGGTATTCTCCTGTAACCACTATATGTTGTTAGGCTTGAAGGCTTATTTCCACGCAAGGGATTTGTCAGATGCTTAAGTTAGTATTTTAATAATTAAGTGACCATCTGTAAATGTTGTAAAACCCTCAAGGACATAAATCTGATCCCTTTTGTTCTCTAGGCAGGTAATGTATGAACAAAGCACAGAGAACTTTCAGGATGAGTGCACCAAGGAGCTTGTCGGCAGCGTTGTGATAACTCGCTATAATAATCACACCTATCGCATTGATGGCATCGAGTGGAACAAGTCACCAAAAGACACCTTTACATTAGCTGATGGCTCCGAGACCACCTTTGTAGATTACTACAGGTACAGTCTGTAATGCTATACAAGATCTACTTTGTCATGACCTTTTTGAAATGTGTTTTTTCTGATTGTCACTTTTAAGCTGAGGTATCCTTGTTGCGGTTAGCTTTTTGAGGTGCTCTTAATTTGATAGTGGTTTCTCGGTTAATAATATTTCAATACATGGACTCTCACTTTTTTGTACCACATGGCTGAACAGCAAAAACTATGGGATTACCATCAAAGAGAAAGCCCAGCCCCTACTTGTCCATCGACCCAAGGAGAGATCCAGACCTGGAAGGAAGGTAAAACTTCTTCATACTATTATTATGTTATGACCTTATGTGTGCTTAATGTTCCCAGGGCAGATTGGATTTCTCATAAGGCAAAAAAAAAATCCCCTCCCAGGATTTTATTCTACAGACACTGAATCTAAATGCTTACTACTGAACGCCCTCTTGTGGCTAGAGTAGTACACAGAACCATTTGCAGTTTTACAAGTGGGTGCTCTTTGACATTATCTCCATCAAGGTGAGCTTATGCTTAAACTATATACATAACCTCAGGGCAACATAACTTTGGGGGGCGAAGCTCCCCAAAATACTTGCATACGCATGTTTCGCTTCATCCGTTGCCAGTGGTAATCCAGGGTCAGAGGAATCCCAGAAAGTAAATAAAATAATAGTTGTAATATCGGATAGTATATGCCATCCATAAGTTAAGAGGTTGTATAAACAAGTATACATGTACACATACTGTATCCTATAGTACACATACAGACACATTAGCATACATGTGTACCAATACCTTGCACAGTAAAGAATAAAACTCAAAGGCAGCACCAATTACTTAAAGTAGCAATAAACACTCCACATTTTGAAAATACATCATTGATTTGTTGCAGCAATTAACGGGAGAGATTCTTCTGGTTCCTGAGCTCTCCTTCATGACCGGGATTCCTGACAAAATGAGGAAGGACTTCCGCGCAATGAAGGTGAAGTCAGTGTGTCAGTACCATAGGCGTCAAGGAGATCTTGATGCATGACAGTGTGTAAAGTTGTGACACTACAGCTGCACGGTAATAAGTCACAGCATTCTGGGCCATAGAAAGTAAAACATTTACAATTTGTACGTTTCATAACTCAATGAGACTTCAAAGCATAAACATTTCATCATCCACGACTAGGTGTATCAGTTAACGGTGGCATATGGTCCGCTTTTAAGAATAAAATAATTTGTCATGTAATGATCCGATTATTTTCAGTGTAAAACTATTGTGTGGTGTAAAGAGTATTCCAGTGCAGTTCACTATGTTTTAAATTAAAAATAGTGAACTGAATTAAACAGAATTTGGTTTCCAAAACGTGCAACTTCTTGGGTCCTGCAGTACTTTAACTTTACCCCCAGGGATCAATAAAGTGTTATCTTACTTGAGATTCAGAACAAGAGATGACAGACCCCAAAAGTAACGAAGGTGAACGTAAAAGGTAGAAACGTGCATCTGATTGTTTAGCTATAGCAGACAAATAGGGCTCTGCAGTGAAGGAGTACGAAAACAGTGTCCGTTTTCTTTCAAAACGAATGGAAATGTCTGTATAATAGGATATGCAACTCACGGAAAGCTTAAAACCCCACGTTAGCGGTGAAAGTGGGGAAGAGTTAGAGAAGTAACCCACATGAGAGTAAAATTTGCACCACATTGACAAGCCTATTCTCTGCCCTCATTCTCTCCCATAATTGCCTGTCCATCATAGGACTTGACAATGCACATCAATGTCAGTGGCGAGCAGTACACCAACTCGATAAAGCAGCTTCTGAAAAACATCAGCACTAATCCCGAGACTCTGAAGGAGCTGAGCCGATGGGGACTGGAAATCAACACTGACATCATGCTGGTGAGCGGCCCCTACGCTTCCACCCCACTCTAGTCTCTAGTTCTCGGTCGACCCAAATTCTAGTAGCTACGCTGTTGGTTGACCAAGAGCTCTTTGGTCAAGAAGATGCAATGTTTTTCATCTCACATATAAGCATGTCTTGAGTAATTATCCATGTGCAAACGTGACCATATAATTAAGCCAGAACAAGTGTCTTGGCAATGTTACAGGTCACGTTCAGCAGACTGACTATTTGCTAATTTACTATTCACTATTTCATCATAAACCCTAAATACTAGTAAAAAGACTTAGACCAATACTAGGTACTTAAATGTTTCTGTTTTTTTTGTTTTTAATAGATCAAAGGCAGAATTCTGCCCACTGAGACCATCTGCCTGCAGTCGGCATCAGTCACCGTTGGTGCTGATATGTCCTGGTCCAGGGAGGTCGTCAGGGATGCTGCCATCAGCTGTGTGAGTCTCAGCACCACTCCTCGTGTTGCACTCACACAATGCTTTTTGTGTAGTTGTCCCCATGTGAAGCTGTCATCATTTGACTTTGCTGATATCCGTCTTGTCTTGGGAATTGTGTCAATGTCACATTATCTTGCCACGATGCAGGCCTGGGAGAGAGAGAGAGAGAGAGTGAAGCCTGTTTCAGAAAATTTGGGTTTATTTTGAACCTAAACCCTATTTTTTGATCATTGGGTGCGTAAACTCAAGTGATTTGCATCAGAAATCGATCCAGTGATGAGTTTTAAGCCCCGCCGCAATCGCCCCTCTTGCATGACAGTCAACTGAAGGTATTGTCTCAATCCTGGACTCATGTAAAACATTCTGATGCCAACCACATGGATTGACAACCATCAGTCGGAAAATAAAGTTGAGCTTAAAAAAATACATACGTTTTCCTTTAAGGTTTCTTTTTCCTTTTTTTACTGACACCAATATGCCTGTCAGGTCCCCTTGAATGTCTGGTCCATCTTCTACCCACGCCGCTGCGCAGAGCAGGCTGAGGAGCTGGTGGTGACTTTTCAAAAAGTAGCTGGACCAATGGGACTGCGCCTCCAACAGCCAATCCGCGTACAACTGAGAGATGACCGTACCGAAACCTACATTAAGAGTATCCACTCTCAGCTCACCAGCAAGGTTGGACACAACTTTCTTGAAAACAACACACTGACAACAGCATCATGCAACATAGAGGACAGGTCTCATCGTGTGCACGACAGACTAATGGAGTGGTTGAGCTGGTTAAGTCATAGTCAGTTTCATGGTTATAATGAACAGGATTATCTGTTTTAGGCACTGACATGGTATTGTTAAAATGTTTAAATTACAATTTGAAGTCACTTATGTTTTATATTAAAATAGACATTTGCCAGTGCATTTAAATTGTCACTCAAAGATTATATACATTTTCTATCAATTTCTTTGTTTTATTTTTTAATATATATTACAATAGTACCCTATTCTTTTTTTAGAACCCTAAATGTGTGCCACAAATAATTGAAATTATCTGTACTACATATTGTTGACACTGTTGGCTCTGAATTAATATTATATACAAACATATCGGACAATGTTATCAGTAACCGTGTACAAAGAAAGCACAATTCAGAGTGCACATAAAGCATTAGAGGTAAAACATGTGCAGCATGTTTCCAAGAGCAGTTTTTTTTCCAACCCAGCACTCAAAGTACCCTGAAAAAGCCCCTGGAAAACACTGTCCCAGAGCTCGCAGCAGTGAAAGCTTCAGAATACACAAGTTTGGCGAACCATGGCATTTTTCTTCATTCCAAACTATCCACATGCACAACCCACAACTAAAAACCACAGCTACAAGTAAACTTGTGTTACGTCCTCTATTAATCAGCAGGTGGTGGTCACGTGGTGGCCCTTTTCGCCACAACTTTCTTCCCCTGTTTTATGCAGACAGGGTTGTCATCTTCACCTAAATTGTTAAAAGTACGCATTGCATGATGTGCTTGGATGGTAACATTGATTATAATTTAATGCTGATTGGTCAGCCTTTTAGCACGATAAAAAAATGTTTTAACAACATAGCAAGTCGCTATCGCGAGTAGCTATCGCGCTTATTGTCATTTGAAACTGTGAAATTCTATCCGGGTGTTTTACAATGTTATATTTCATACAAATAAAATATGGACATTGAGACTACACAGGCTTTTCTCACACTTTTTTTTCTCAGTCATGTTTGTGTTCAGTCCGGCATGCAGATGGTGGTGTGCATCATAACAGGCAACAGGGATGACCTCTACTGCGCTATCAAGAAGCTATGCAGTGTAAAGAGCCCCATCCCCTCTCAGGTGTGTCACAAGTGGTTATCCCAAGCCCATTTCTAATATATGGTTAGCTTGTGTTTCACTTATTTAGTTTTCTCATTTTACAGCGCAATAACCTTTTCAACAGTGCTTTCCCCTGAAATCTTTAACTCCGGCTGGTGTTAACCTTTATTATTTTACTTGAAGGCCATCAATGTACGCACTATATCTCAGCCACAGAAGTTGAGAAGTGTTGCACAAAGGATCCTGTTGCAGATGAACTGCAAGCTTGGTGGAGAGCTGTGGACTGTTAATGTCCCCTTGGTAGGCATATTCAGTTGGCTTGTCTTCATTTCTCACACTGATTTAGTGATTTGATAAATAAAAAATACTCTGGGGAACTAATTTAGCCAGTTCATAAAATATACTTTTTTTTGTTTTTTAAGTTTATTTTATATTCAGCTATTAACATTGCACAATACAATTGCTGCGTTTTTGCACAATCGGTTCGACAGCACTGTTCATGACACTGAATTCCATGGACAAGTAAACCTTCTCTTCTCTTCACTAGAAACATCTCATGGTTATTGGAGTTGATGTCCATCACGATATTAGACAGCATAAACGGTCCGTCATGGGCTTTGTTGCAAGCCTTAACAGGTAAACTTCTGATATTTCAATTCATTATATTTTCAGAATGTATCATTGTTTTTTATTTCCACAACAAATGCCTCTGACAAAGGAGATTTCTGAGCTCCTCAGAAAAAATGTTGATGCTCATCAGGCTGGAAAGTGTTGTTGTTTAAATCTTGTTTATGTATTTATTACTAGTTAATAATTACTTGTTAACTTGTTAATTACTCTATTAATTCTGCAGCCCTAGCACAGGTAGCATGCACCTGTCCTATCACGTGAGCCTGATCAGATCACGTGATGTATTTGTCAATGACGTACAGCAGATATCCCCAATGAGACCAAATGATAAGATAATTTGAATTCTCCAATCGCAGATACAAACTCAAAATGATCGGGCGACAATGTAAAATATATTTAAAAGTCAGTGTTTTATTATGAACTGAACGCCTTCTGCGGGGCTGAATGAATTATGAATTGAATGAAAATTGTAATTGGCCAAAATCAGAATCGGCAGGTCAGACATTTAAAAAAATAAAATAAATAAAAAATATATATATATAATCAGGAGTCTGAATCTGAACCCTAACCCCCAAGGATCTGAGCCACTCTGACAAGGGCCAATTTGTGACGGCTAGATGACTGGGTCAGAGCATCTCCAAAACGGCAGGTCTTGTGTTCCCGGTTTGCAATGGTTAGTACCTACCAAAAGTGGTCCAAGGAAGAACAACTGGTGAACCAGCGACAGGGTCATGGGCTCCCATAAGCTCATTGATGCGTGTGGGGAGTGAAGTTTAGCCCGTCTGGTCCAATCCTACAGAAGAGCTTCTGTAGCACAAATTTCTGAAAAAGTTAATGCTGCTATGATAGAAAGGGGTTTGGGGCTGCGTAGCCGCCGACCGGTCAGATGAATCACCTTTTATTTGACATCATGTGGATGGCTGGATGCGTGTGCATTGTTTATCTGGGGAAGAGATGGCACCGGGATGCACTATGGGAAGAAGTGATGGGCAGTGTGATGCTCTGGGCAATGTTCTGCTGGGAAACAGTGGGTCCTGGCATTCATGTGGATGTTACATTGACACGTACCACCTATCCTAACATTGTTGCAGACCAAGTTCACGGTACACCCCTTCAACGGTATCCCCTGATGACAGTGGCCTCTTTCAGCAGGATAATGCGCTAGTTGCTAACGTCTTGGTGCCAGATACCACCAGGCTCAACAGGTCAGAGCTGTCCTGGCAGCATGAGGCCTACACAATATTTGGCAGGTGGTTTTAATGTTGTGGCTGATCGGTGTATATCATTTCAAAGTCACATACCAATCAATGCATTCGGAGAGCCTGTGACAAATACAACGATAAAGGTTTACAAAACTCTTTGCAGACATCTGTCTCGGTTCAATGCAGAGCGTGTTCACTTAAGTATTCTGTGAAGGAGAACAGGCAGCAAGGGGAGTGGACGAACGAGGGCAGACTGTCCTCTAGTTAATCGAAGATGCTAATGTCTTCTTTTGATTCAGACAAAAAGAAAACTATCGTAATGGTCTCCATATTTGAAGCTTGTGTGGGGAAACGTTGAGGTGGCTGAGTAGCCTAATTTGTGAATATTACTCCTTTTTTGATTTCACTTTTGCACCTGTGTACAGTGCAATGTAGTTGTATCATTCAGACCTCGTCAAAGTTATGCATAAGTGCAGGTTGCAGATCTTATGATTACCAGTTTAATATCTGCAGCCTAGAGCTCTCTACTTGGTAGCTGGCCAAATACAGTGACGTGGAGACCAGTTTAACATCATGTGAATGTTTTGTAGGTACTTTATAATGTGGCCATTGGTGCCTCATATGGCTTGTGAATGCATAACCTGTGATAGTGTAATTTTTTTTAATGGCTGGGCGGTATAGTCTAAGACCTTTTTATAACTATAATTTGAAGCATGGACAGCAACAGTATATGTCATTGTATATTTGTCGTTCTTAACATTTCAATATACTGTATATGCTTCTGAAGGGGTAAAGCACTGTTATGGCAACTGCATGGCAGCTTTTACTGTATACTTAACTGTATTACTAGAACATATTCCACATAGTATTTTAAGAACATTTATTGTGCAAAACTGCAATAATAAATGGAAAGAAATACAAAACCATTTTTCAAGTAACTTTCATCTCAACACATTTTCATGTAATACAATAAAATCATGCTACAAAAAGTGAAAATAAAAACTTACTTTGAGTATTTATTTATTCCCCCTTTTGTGGTAGTTAAAATATTTAAACTTTTTGCCATCCTCCACAACTTTTGATTATCATAATTCAATAGATTTTGTAAATATTTAAAATGTATTAAAATAATTAGAGGAGAAAAAAAAAAAAAAATTCCTCGTAAATGTTTCAGTTAAAATAGAGTGCTAACAAGCTGGACACCGAGCCAGGGAACTGCCACAAGTTGCGGGGCAGGAAAACAACTTTGCTGCGCCACAAACCCGCACTTTTGGACTAAAGCCCAACATGCAGCCCTGTACGTAGCCGCCCAAGACGGAGAAGCAGAGACAGCGTGTCCTGTTCCCCGTTAGCAGCGTTAATCGGAGCCCTAGCCCAAGCCGCAAGGCCCACCGTAATGAACCAGAGCGAATGAGATGAGTGACGAGAAGAGCACTGTGAAGCCCTGGTTATACCTTCTCCCGGGCGCCCGCGCAGTAAGCACAGGGCGTTTGTAGCTGGCACATTCTCCATTACAGTATTCTCAGAAACCATGTGTGGCAGTAGAGAGAAAGTACAGCGTGAAGCAGGAAGTAGTAAAGGAAGAAAACGCTAGACAGCATGCAAACATGGCTGAACGCACAGAATCTGCGCTTGTGCTTGAGAAGGAATTGCTGTTCATGGTGGTTGAAATGACAAGCAGAGACTGGAGGGGAGGGTTGAAGATATGTCCTGCTCAGCATTTTATTACAGAGGAACTTACTGAACTATGGAACGGAGTCACAACGTGTAATTATTCTACTTCATTGCAAGACTCTCTAAATCGAAACTGCACATAAAAAAACAATAAACATTCCCTTTTATTTGTCAACTGAACTTTACAACGACCCTGTTAATTTACAATTAAATCACCAAACCTGAGTGAGATGTTTGGGTATAATATTTTGTCTCTGCGTCAAAAAGTAATTGCTAGACTTTGAATTTCACATTTGACTCAATGTTGTCCAACATATTTGAAATAAAGTAGCAAAACACTGATCTCCCATCGCTTCCAATGCATTTCCAGGGAACGCCCCTCGCGCCGAGTTAACAAAGTCTCAGACCTGCATGACCTCGTCCGCGACGTACCATGGAACCACCTCCTGGTGACGTCATTTGCGTTCCGTGCGCCCTCGTGCTTGGGACAAGTATGAACCTAGCTTAAGTGAGTGAGAGGAGGCGGGGCTTTGTGAGCACTGCAGCGGCATGTGTGTCAACTCGCTCTCGGAGAGAAGAGAGCCAGAAACCACAGCTGGTACCGGGTTATCGATAATGCGGAAAATGAGTATTGAAACCGCTTCAAATGTTCAGAATCGATAGGAAAAAAAATCGATATTTTTCACCACATTAACCCTACTTAAGATCTGTGAGGGCTCTACCAATCAGCACAATAGTCATAATCCATACTGAAGGGCAAATTCACGGTGTACTTTCTATACAGTTTATACCGTCCACCCCTACATTTTTTATTTATGAAGTGCATTCTTCAGATAGTGGAAAAATTCCTTGTGTTTATTTTCTCTACAATCTAACTTTTAAGATTATCATTATGATACCCATTACTATAAAGTGTAAATGGAAATACAAAATACCAACAACATTGAAATTGATATTCCAAATAAAATAAATGACAATCAATGAAGAATTGCTCATGGAATAATTTGATGTAATCTATATGCAACAACCACTGGAGACCCACTTACAGACTCCTAATTACAGCCTTCTAAGGCCATGAAATGTTAAGTGCCCTTAATAACACCCTGCTAGCTCACTGATGTAGAAGGAAGTGGAGAATATAAACCATACATGGCAACCTCAAACTTTCAACTTTAAATGTAATGTCTAGGCCTTTCTTTAAACACCTCTGTTCATATGGTGTTTTGCTGCAATGTGTCTTCAGAATTCTGCTTGAGATTGCAACAGTAATGTAGCATATACATTTCTCTAATGTCAGAATGTACTTTATGCATGCACTAATGTCCTGATGAGAATATATACAAACAAGTCTTTGAACTGCTTTATACCTAGATTTGACCAGCAGAAAAAAAGGAGTTTATAGTGGCTACCACAGGGGTCAGAGTTGAAAAAGTATGTAATACCAGTTGACCTCTGAACTGCTGCTGTGTCCTCAAGGTCATACCGACCATGTTCATTTGGTGAAATTCTTGGAAGAGAAATTGATGGAGGTATGCAGTAAGACTGTAAATGAGGCCAATTTAGAATCAAGAATGTCTTCAAAATTGTCCAAGTTGGGAGAGTTGTTGGCTCTTGTAGCGTATCCAATGTTGTAATATTTTTAAATTACTTTCCAATACTTAAATCTGAAGTTGGCAGGAGAAAACTACCTAGTGCCTTAGGTCTGTAAAAGCATTTTCCATAGCCTAGTGGCCGTTAGAATTACGCAATTGTGTATAAGAAAAAAAGGCTGTAGGATAAATATGGATGGAATACATAAGGGAACACGTGTGCAGCTTATCTTGACATAGTTGTCGGGCGGCTGGAACCGATAGAAATCAGTTTTTGTATCAGGTTACCCTGATACAAAAACATGTCTGTTATGTGGTGCTCAGATCATAGGGGCATAAGGGCTGAACAGCAAAAAGGAAGATGGTCATATCATTGGCAAACTCTGCCAGGTGGAGCACGGCAAAGGGAAAAGAGTGTCACGCTCATCAGCCTGCCACATCCCCAGTGTTTGTCTAGCCGCACATTCTTATTGCTCAAACATTTCCAAAGCATAAGCACATACAAACTGCTGTTCAGGTGTCCATGTCTATGCAATGGCAGCTTTTGCAGGTTGTGCTTGTAGGGCAACAAGCACAACCTTGTGTTTTGGTACTCAAAATTGAACAACAAGATTTTGCTCAAGCTATATACTCTGATGTTACTATGAGCTAATGCTCATAGAACATAACAAGCCAGAGTTGTTTTCTATAGGTCCACCTCACTTGCAAATGTCAGGTACAAAAGGGTAGATGTAAAGTGAAATATTAGTCAAAATATCTAGTTTCTTTGATTTTATGCATTACCATGCCAGGTAAGCAGTCCTGCCAATCTGCACGCATTTTATGTACCAACCACGCAACTCCTGGTCAAAATCTGCAGGTACGAAATGCCAGCAGAAACTACTGCTTTGTGCTTGTGGTTCTGTAACCCCTCCCCTCACACTCAGTCAACATCCACTCATATGCAGCGCAGCGGTACTTTATTATCCACAGAGGCTTAACTCTGCTTTGCTGAGGTAAAACGGGAAGTGGTGGAGTAATAATCAAGCAAAAAAATGTGACCGTAATGTTAACATATACAACATGATTTATTTTCAGCTTGATCCTACCATGACCAGTGATCGGCTGATCAGTGTCAGATATATGCAATTAAGTCAATAAACTTGGCTGATAAAGTCCTCATGTACTCTTGCTCTGGTAAAAATGCTCCGATACTCAAACCCGATACCAACATAATGCAACGTAGTCGTAGTTGACCCTCAAAAAAGAGAGTGGAAGAAAGAAAATGTCCGCTGTTTAGAGGTACTGCAAGGCAAGTTTATTTGTATTGCACATTTCAACAAGGCTATTCAAAGTGCTTTACATAAAACATAAAAGCATTAAGAAAAAGTGCCAAGAAACACATTATTTAAAGGGCATAGAGTGCATAAATTTAAAAAACAGAATACATAAAAGGAAGAACACAAAGTAAAATACAATGCATAAAATCAAGTTAAAAGTGGCAGTGCAAGAAATTAATATATTTTAGTTAAGTAAAAGACAACTGCAAACGAAAGACAGTCTTGGGTTAAAAGGGGTGAGAGTTGCAGCAGACCTGCAGTTTTCTAGGAGTTTGTTCCAGATATGTAGTGCATAAAAACTGAATGCTGCTTCTCCATGTTTAGTTTTGACTCGGGGGACAGAAAGCAGACGACCTGAGACGTCTGGATGGTTCATAACGCAGTAGAAGATCAGAAATGTATTTTGGCCCTAAACCATTCTGTGCTTTATAAACCAACGGTAGTATTTTGAAATAAATTCTTTGACGGATTGGAAGTCAGTGTAAAGTTCTGAGAACTGGAGTGATGTGATCTACTTTATTGATCTTGGTGAGGAGTCGAGCAGCACCATTCTGAATCAACTGCAGCTCTCTGAATGATCTTTTAGGCTTTTAGACCTATAAAGACACCGTTACAGTAGTCTAGTCTACTAAAGATAGTGGGCATGGACAAGTTTTTTCAAATTCTGCTGAGACATAAGTCCTTTAATCCTTGATATGTTATTAAGGTGATAGTAGTAGTAGGCTGACTCTGTAATTGTTTTAATGTGGCTGTTGAAATTTAGGTCGGTGTCCATGACTACACAAAGATTTCTGGCTTGGTTTGTGCCTTTTAACATTACCCATTGAAGCTGAGCGCTGACTTTTAGTCGTTCTTCCTTGGCTCCAAAAACAATAACTTCTGTTTTGTTTTATTGGAGAAAAATCTGGCACATGCAATCGTTAATTTGTTCAATGCACTTGCTCAGTGATTGTATTGGACCATAGTCCCCTGTTGAGATGGTTATGTAAATTTGTGGGTCGTCTGCGTAATTATGGTAACATATTTTGCCGTTTTCCATTATCTGAGCCAGTGGGAGTGTGTAGATGTTAAACAGAAGAGGCCCCAGAATAGAGCCTTGGAGAACTCCACGTCATTTTTGTCCCCTCAGATGTGTAATTACCTGTAGACACAAAGAAGTCCCTGTCCTTTAAGCAGGATTTAAACCAGTTTAGTACTGTTCCAGAAGGTTCCACCCAGTTTTCCAGTCGGTCTAATATTTTGTGGTCAACCGTGTCAAATGCAGCACTGAGATCCAATAATACAAATACGGAAATTCTGTTGAGATGGATGTCATTGCAAACCTGAACAAAAGTAGTCCCTGTGGTGTGGTCGAAAATCCTGAATGGAAGACATCAAAACAGTTGTGTAGTGCCAAGAAATTGTTCAGCTGTTGAAAAACATATTTTTCAATGATTTTACTTAAAAACGGGAAGTTTGATATAGGACTATAATTGTTCATTAGTGAGGTGTCTAGATTTTTCTTTTTTAAGAGTGGCTTGATGCTGCTTTTAGGGCCTATGGGAAGAAACCTGAGAGAAGAGACGTGTTGACAGTTTGTAGAAGATCTGGGACCATGCAATTTTAAACATTTTTGAAAAAGCCTGTTGGCAAAATATCAACGCAGAAGGAGGATTTCAGATATTGTATAATGTCCTCCAAGTTTTTATGGTTGATCAGGTCAAATTGTGTCATGGTATTTGAATAGATTTTTAGTGGACACCACATATCCTGTACCTGAGATGACTGCATGTCGACTTTTCTGAATTGTCTGTGAAGGAGGCAAATTCATTGCAGGCCCTGGTGGGTGGAAGTTTAGAGGCTACTGACCATGGGGTTTGTTAGTCTAATGACAGTAGTGAACAAGGCACGTGCATTATTATTGTTTTTGGCGATTGTCACAGAAGAAGGAGCGCCTTGCATTTCTCAATTTCAAATTATAAATGCGAAGTGTCTCTTTATAGATGTCATCATAAACAAGGATTTGTTTTTCGCTTGCTGCATTCAGCTTTTCGACACTCTTTTTTTTTTTTTTTTCTATTCTTACCAGTGACACTTTTCCATGGAGATCTTTTCTTACCAGAGACCACCTTTACCTTAGTGGGTGCAATGGCATCAATAACACTTTTAATTTTAGAATTGAAATTAACTACAAGCTCATTGACTGAGACCCAGGAGAGGGCTGGTGTGGGAGAGCCAGAATAAATATTTCACTGGTGTTTTCAGTGATGACTTCTGTTTGAACATTTGTGTGCACGGAGATGGTACTCTCAAAGAAAACACTGGAATGATCAGAGAGAGTAACATCAGTCACCACCACCTTAGAAATGTTCAGGCCCTTAGAAATGATTAAGTCGAGAGTGTGGCCCTTGTGTGTGGGCTCTGTCACATGCTGTGTCAGTTCATAGTTATCAAGAACTCTCTTTGTTCTAGGGGTTGTCAACATGGATGTTAAAATCACCAATAACTACACAATCAAAGTCAATACAGATTATAGACAGCAGTTCAGCAAGGTCATCAAAAAAGGATCCACAGTATTTAGGTGGCCTGTAAATATTTAGGAACACGGCTCAAGAGGAGGAATTCAACTGAAGAGCCACATATTCAAAAGAAGCTAAATTTCCATAAGATATCTGCTTTCCTTTGAGGGAATCATTAAACAGAATGGCAACTCAAACTCGTCCTGTGATTTCATCAGGCTGGAGAGACTGATGATTC
This sequence comes from Zeus faber, assembly GCF_960531495.2. Lineage (NCBI taxonomy): Eukaryota > Metazoa > Chordata > Actinopteri > Zeiformes > Zeidae > Zeus > Zeus faber. Next base: position 26,089,447 of record NC_137203.1, on the reverse strand, counting down.
TGATAGTGTCGTGGAGGGAGGGGGGGTAGTGGGCGTTGTAACTGTGACGATTATGCCAATGGTGGAGGTGGATGCTGAGGGGGGCTCAAGAAAAAAAATTTGGAGTACGGCGGGGGAAGTGCTGGGGGGTTAGTTTGGTCCCAGCAGTGACCTGCTCTTTCAAGCTGGTCAGTGAACTGGGGGGGGGGGCAGTGACTAGAGAGGAGGGTGACCTGGATGTGGTTTGTGGGGGTGAAGAAGTTAAGTCAGAGATGATAAAGTTTTACTCCTGGTTTGAAAAAGTTGAAATTGGCAATAAATGGTTGAAATCCATGTAGTCGGTGCCAACAATCTGCTGAATCTCTCAACTCCTCTTCTGATTGGTGGTACTGTAGAGGGCCACTGATAATCACCTCAGCATTCAAAGAGCTCAACAGATCAATAAAGTCTTATTTCGGTACTTCAGACTGTTTCACAACATCATTAGTCTTTATGTGCTCTATGATGGTTTACACAGTTGGATCTGCAGCCACGATATGCCGGATTCTTTCTTTCATGTCAGAGACCATATCCCTGGGAAAGCAGAGTGTGGTGTGGGGATGGTCTGGTTGAGCAGCCACACCTGACCTGGATCTAGGTGATTGGGTCAGAGTGGCTGCATACCTGCTGCTTGTTGGTCTAATAAGCAGCAGGTAAAACTGCCATCCACACACTCATTCAGGATAGGAGCCCTGTCATGACATGTTTAATCTACTCCTGGCTAATTCCACCTAGCCTCCTCTCTACAATAAACTGGTGTCTACAAAACATCGTCTTCTGTGTCTCTGTGCTGGAGGGCCATGGAAACGCCACTTGGGTGGCGTGTGGCAGGCAGAACTGCCACAGTGTTTTGGTGTTATTACTGCACATGCTTCCTACATCTTTCACAGAAAAGTCACTCACAATCAGAGTTTGGGACTCTGTTGTTAGCTTTCCCTGTAGCCTTTTACTTCTGAGTAACTGTCTTTACCTTGTTGTGTGAAGATGAGATGTTATCCAGGTCGTCACACGGATATCCAGGGGCCTGCAACAGTGGAGCAAATCTGTTCTCCAGTAGCACACTTTGTTGTTGAAGAGGTTGGTTGCTAGTTCTCCCTTTCGCAGCTGTCCACGGTTGTGTCCTACAAAGGACAGGGGTTGAAGAGGCACTATGCCTGGATGATAATGCGGGCCAGCCGGTCCTGGGCTCTGCCTGTTAGTCGTCCTCTCATTTCCCAGGGTAATACTTTTAGGCCTCGCACCGAGTCCCAGGAATGGAGATTTATTAGCCGGTACACAGCCCTCCTGTTTCTTGGCCGTTTTGTTGGTGCTTATTAGCTGTTTGTTAGCATTATCTTGTCTTCTGATTTCAGTCCATGGTAAAGTGGTGTCGTTCCCATGTAGTCCATTCACTTCCACATTCATTTCTAACCGGTGAATTTTGGTTTCCAATACTGCAATCTTCTGTAGAAGTTTGTGGAAGTCGTCTGTTGAGAAGGGGGGCATTTTGCTGCTAATTAGCTTAGCTTACTGATGTGAGGGGAGCTGTGTCCACTGGAGCTGGTGCTGGTAGTAATCCTTTATTAACAGTTGTAAAATAAGTTTCCAGTTGTTAGATGGAGCTGCTGTTTCTTTAAGCGTTTTAGCAGGAAAAGGGTGCTGAGATGGTGAAAATGGAGGCAAAGCGGAGAGCAAAACAAAACACGTCTGCCCCGTACGAAAGACAGATTAGATCTCTTTCTTCAAGGTAAACAAAGAAGATTCGATAAATTATTTATCTATTGCCTGACAATATTCCAAGATTGTGCAGACTGCATATCTATCGCTGTGACAGTGGAGCTTCACTCGTGATGAAAGGGTCGACTCTTTTTTGAGACTGTTCTTGACAAGTCACTCAGTAAAACGAGTCGTTCGATTGAATTCAGTTGGTTTAATGGTGAACGGTGGAGGTGAACGAAGGAGGTCTTCCAGTGAACGAGGGTGACAAGAGTCGGCCACTTATAATTATTAATTTTTTATTATTTGCAATCACTGCAATTTATTTTGGAATGGCAAGCACCATATTAATATAATAGTAATATAAAAGTTTGAACTTTACATTTCCATGTTAGTTATGTTTTGTCCAGTTACAGGTTGCATTATGCTGAGACTTGGTGATAGTCCCATATTATATTTTATTAGAACTCAGTGACTGTTTCATGTTCTTTTATTCTTCTATAGTGAATAATGAACAATAATAGTGTTAAAATCATCAATCTCACGATTGTGGTAACTGAAATATGCAGCAGTAGTCCATGTGTGCAGCTGTCCTATCATGTAAGCGTGATCAGATCACGAAATGTATTCGTCATTGACGTGGAGCAGATCGGAATTGGCAGGTCAGACTTTTAAAATTCAGAAATAGGAATATAAGTCCAAGAAAATTGCAATCAATGCGCCTCTAATTGGTGAACATGTTCGGTAACTTTACGAGATGATGCATTTCAAGGGGTATATCCTAATGAGATGAATTTGTATACTGTATATAGTTAGCCGTAGAATCTCGCATACGATGTGATTATCCTCTTTAAGAAACGCTACGGTGTGAATAACTGATGGAGTAATTTAGCTGCAGTAAATGCCACGGAGACTCCCTGTTACACTATTGTGGTACTCAAAATATTTTCCCAAAGTCAGCAGGGTGGGTAGGTTGAATCACTTACATTTGCTGTGATGGTTACGGTTTAAATGAGACCAACCGTTGGAGCGATCAATAACTGAATAGTGAATCATCTTGGCGAGCAGCAGAGCCAGACCCTATGAAATGCTAATCATCATTTTTTCAAATGTCCTGCCTGTACATGGGATCTGAAAACCCAGACAAACATTTTCTGTTTCATTAGGTAACGATGGATTTTTCTCTTATTGTCTCACTGTTCTTGCACAACTGCTGATTAAAGTCAGACCACAACCCTTTGTCATATACCAATGTTGACTTACAAATAATAAATGCATCTAAAATGAACTCTTTTCCAGCTTATTGACGCGGTGGTACTCCAGAGTAACCTTCCAGACCCCACACGAGGAGATGATCAGTGGCTTCCAGGTGTGCCTTCTGGCTGCCCTGCAGAAGTACTATGAGGTAAAATAAAATGACGTCAATAAGGTCTAATGGTCCAAATTGTCTCCGCTGCGTCACCACTTTGAAACAGCCCTCTCCACAGTGTAATCTTGAGGTGGCAGGTGGTGGGCTTGCTATCTGTAGGCGGTGGTTCATCTTTTCATTTGTGTGGCATGCTCTCCAGTCACACTTGCTTATTGTCATGCTTGAGGATCCACATTCACACTTTGAGGAATTCTTTGGTAACCCAAGCATGATCTCCATTAGCACTGTTATACGCTCAAGAGTTCATGTGCCTGGAACATCTGTGAACCTGCACCTTCATGTCATTCTACTTCCTTCGACTCAAAAGCACTTCGGGCCTGAAGGGGATCATACGTAAGTGTGCAATGAACTTAGAGAGCTCACTGATACCAAACGTTGCCAATTCCCCTGTGTCCTCTGGCCAGTTTGAAAACAGGTAGGATGAATATCCATCTCACCACCTCCAAAGCGAGTTGATATAAAAGAGCAGAAGTCGATGGTGAGTTTTCTTTTCAAGGAGATTCAAGAGGTTTATTCGTCACATATGTACATATACGTACTTTCATATATATATGCAGTGAAATGTCAATGCAACCCACCTGGTGATTACACACAATATGTTCTTGACTGAACACAATAGCTACCTATGAATTTCTACTTGACTAACTGATTCCTAAAACGTGACGCAGTAAGTCGAATACTATAGAATAAAATAAGAACTCAAAGGTAATACAGGGTGGGGGTACAAAATAGATAAAGAGGATAGGCTGATGTATATGGGATAGACTATTAATGTATATACAGATATGTGTATTAAAGTGGCATGTGAATAAAATGAGACAGTGTTTGTGAGATATACAGCACAGTATACAACAGTACGGCGCAGCAATACGGTAACACCGAACAACCCAGAACAGTGACACAGTATGCGGTACAGTATGCAACATACAGTACAGTAAGGTAGTGGAGCCTATGTGTGTAGCTCAGTGAGGACCCCTGGTGAGGTCAGCATTGACAGTTCTAATGGCTTGCGGGAAGAAACTCTCTGTTCTCGCTGTGTGACTGCAGAGGCGCTTGCCTGACCGCAGCAGCTGGAACAGTCCGTTGTTGGGGTGATGAGGATCCTTCATGATCCTGCAGGCTCTGCTACTACACTTACTGGTGTATAAGTCCTGCAGGGAGGGGAGGGTAGTTCCAGTGGTACGTTCAGCTGAACGCACCACCCTCTCCAGGGCCCGCCTGTCCTGAGCAGTACAGTTCCCATACCAGGCCGTGATGCCTGGTTGCCTGGCAGAATGCTCTCAAATGTTCCACAGTAGAAGGACTTGAGGATCGTAACAGAGACCCGGAATTTCCTCAGTTGCCTGAGGTGGTAAAGACGCTGCCTCGCCTTTCTCACCAGAGTGTCTGTTTGTAAAGTCCATTTTAAATCATCTGTGATGTGGACTCCCAGGTACTTGAAGCTGCTCACCCTGTCGACAGAAGTCCCATTAATCACCAAGGGCGTGTGCGTCCTCGGTTGTAATCCACGCCTAAAGTCCACAATCAGCTCCTTAGTTTTGCTGACGCTCAGGTGGAGGCTGTTGTGCTGGCACTAGGGTGACAGGTCAGTCGCCCCCTCACAGTAGCCCTTCTCATCGCCGTCGGTGATCAGGCCCACGACAACCGCAAACTTTATCAGCAAACTTTATGATGGTGTTGGAGCTGGACCTGGCCACACAGTCATGTGTGTACAGGGAGTACAGTAGGGGGTTGAGGACGCAGCCCTGGGGGGATTCTGTGTTCAGGGTGAGGGAGCTGGACATGTTCTTCCCCACCCTAACCACCCGGGGCCGGGCTGAGAGGAAGTCCAGGATCCAGGCACACAGAGGAGTATTCAGTCCGAGCTCCTTCAGCTTGACAGCCAGTCTGGTGGGGACTATGGTATTGAAAGCTGAACTATAATTGATGAACAGCAAACTCACATAGGCCCCCTTCCGGCCATCCAGGTGCGTGAGCGTGGTGTGCAGTACCTGGGAAACCAGGTCATCCGTGGATCTGTTCTGCTGGTATGCGAACTGCAACGGGTCCAAGGTGCGGGGGAGGGAGGTACATATATAATCCTTAATCAGCCTCTTGAAACACTTCATGACCACTGAGGTGAGGTAGTCATTCAGGCATGCAGGAGAGGCGATCTTCGGGACAGGAACGACGGTAGGCCTGGCAGGACGGGACCACTGACTCAGCCAGGAAGATGTTGAATATTGTAGTGAGTGTCGGGGATAGCTGGTTATACAAGACATAAAGATACAAGACCGTTGTTGTAAGTGGCCGTGCAAGCATTCAGCCAGGCAGATGTTGATTATTGGTTTGAGCATCGGGGCTAGCTGGTTATACAAGACATAAAGATACAAGAAGAAGAAGAGATACAAGTCCGTCGTTGTAGGCGGCCGTGCAAGCATTCAGAGCGCAGCAAATGGATTTATCGATTTATCTGGTTTGGAAATGTCCAAACTTTCACTGTGGGAACGATGCTGTCCGCTAATGACCAACGAAGCTCAACGCTACGTCCGTAAACTCGCTGACATCACTTGAACTTGATTGGACCATGTCCCAGTCGACGTCAGAGCGTCCTGAAGCGCAGCCTCTGATTGGTCCATCCACCGCTTCACTTCCCTCTTCACCACCAATTCTCGAACGATCAGAGGCCTGTAAACGGGAACCGGCAAAATCGTGGTGTGATCTGATTTCCCGAAAGCAGGGAGCGAGAGGGTCTTGTATCCGTTCTTGTACGCTGTGTAGCAATAGTCCAAAGTTCTGTCTCCCCTGGTGGCACATGCGATGTGTTGGTAGAAATTAGGCAGAACTTTTTTAAGGTTCGCCCTGTTAGAGTCTCCAGTCACCACCACAGCCGCATCGGGATGTTTGTTTTGAAATCCGTACAACATTTCATACAGGTCTGACAGTGCTGTGTCGGTGTCTGCTTGTGGTGGACTAGAGTGATGAAGTGCTGGAGCCTTGAACCGGGGAGTCTGTTGTGGGAATGGAAAAAGTAGTGTTTACGTTTTGACATAAGTATCTTCTTCATACATAGGTATCTTCACAGTTTGTGACACATTATGTAAATAGTATGACTGTTTCACCACTAAATGGTATTTGGAAAGAGATAAAGTAAATGTAAAATATTTTGCCTCACCTGCAATGCGACCAGATAGTGTTTTACTTGTAGCACATCGGTAACCATCTGCAAGGTCATTGGAACTCTGGAACGGCAGACTGAGCTCAAGTGTTTCAAGATGGCGCGGCCGTGTCCAGCTGCATACCTGGCAGCTCCATTTAGACTGTACTTTTACTTTGTTTTTTTGTTATTTGTTCTGCACCAATTTCATCGGCACTCTGCACATTCGACCGCAGCACACTTATGGACATTGGATTGCGGATTACACACCAGTTTTCATACTTCTTATCCACCTCTTTGTTGCCGGAGGAGATTCTGCAAGGTGCACACCAGAACAACAATGGAGACGCGCTGCAAAGAAGGAAGAAACGCAGCTCACGACGAGACTGGAGTCGGAGACTGAGTTTTCGGCTTCTGCTTGCCAATGTCCAATCTTTGGAGAACAAACTGAGCAACATCAGTGCATGTTACGACCAGAGCTAGGAGGGACCCAACGCACGACCAGGATCCGGGTGGAGAGACGGGGAACCGGGCTGGATGGAGAGGGACGAGAGGAGGCCCAATGGTCGATGAGAGGAGACAAGCAGGTTAAGGGGAAGACGAAACAAGGAGACATAAACTAGAAATTTAGAACAAGCGCTGGAACTAGGAGCTTGGAACTAGGAGCTAGGAACTAGGAACTGGCCAGTAGAAGTACAACTTGGGTAAGCTAGTTGACGGTCTGGCAATGAGTGACTGGGGAGCTGGAGAATAAATACTGTGTGGGTGATGAAGGTAATTGATCCCAGGTGTGTGAAATTGGCCTAAGGGAGGATGGGTCAAAAGCGGCCTCTAGTGGTGCTGGGAGGCCATGGGCCTAACAGTGCAAGGATCCGATTCCAATGGGAGGTGAAATACCAATATCCTCTGCCTGACTGAAACATGACTGACTCCCACTGTGCCAAACCAAACTATTTACCCTATGGTATTCTTCTCCGTTTTCCATATGGATAGAACAGCAGAGTCCAGGAAATCCAAAGGTGGTGGAGTCTGTTTCATGGTCAACAACAGCTTGTGTGACCCCAGGAATATTGCGGCCCTCTCACGTTCCTGCTCGCCTCACTTGAACTATCTGAGTTGTCCATTAAAGACTACCTCACAACATAGACATGGTGTAGTAAAACGAACATGGAACATTTGCGGAGACTCTGGTGACGGCAGCACCTTCATCACCTTTATTACTGTCTCTAGATAAGATCCAGAAAACCTTTTACCCTTGTGCCATTGAGAGCATCCTGTCAGGGTACATCACTGCATGGTGTGGGAACTATTCCTCTTGGGCCACGAAGCCCTGCAGGTTGGTAGGTTCGGCTGAGCGTACCACTGGAACGACACTCGCCCCTCCTACAGGACTTACACACCAGGTGGTGCAGAACCAGGGCTAAGGGGATTATTAAGGATCCAGACCATCCTAACCATGAACTATTCCAATGGCTGCAGTCAGGCAGATGCCTCCGCAGTCACAAGACCAGAACAGAGACTCAAAGAGCCTCTTCCCCCAGGCCATAAGGATACTCACTGAACTGTCATATCATATACTATTGGGGCCACCTCATTGCCGTAACACTCCGTTGGTTTTTTATATATTCCTTGCCATTTTTCAGTTCTCGTGTGTGTGTGTGTGTGTGTGTGTGTGTGTGTGTGTGTGTGTGTGTGTGTGTGTGTGTGTGTGTGTGTGTGTGTGTGTGTGTGTGTGTGTGTGTGTGTGTGTGTGTGTGTGTGTGTGTGTGTGTGTGTGTGTGTGAGAGAGAGATATATAGTTTCTGGGGGCTTTTTAAGTGCTGTATAGATTTTGATTTATTTTTTAATTTTCTATTCTATTTTCTATTTGTATTATGCCCAGAGGTCTCTGCAAATGCCAAAATAATAATAATTTGCTGTACAGCTACACGGTGCACAGTGCAATTTGTATGTGACAAATAAATAGAGGTCATCCAATATCAGATGGATGCTGAGGGTTATCCTGTACTGCTTCACGCTCTAATTTATCTGAAGGAAAGAACAAGGTTGGGGTTCTTCACCGACACCTCAGCTTTTGATAAATGCATTCGACATGTGAGGTAGCTACCGTGTGCTGTCCATATTCCCAGGCTTCACAGTATCATGTGCCATGGCTTGTACCTCATCGATCTGCCCATGGATGAATCTGACAGTATAAAGCCCCTTTCCCATTTGCACTGAAAGCCTTAAATCTACTGACAATGTTCTGTATCGGCGTCATGTGGGAAAGGGTCTCAATGCTCCATAAAGTGTACAGTTATTTTAAGTTACTTGTTTTCGGGAAGAAAAAAAAAACATTTGGAAAAATGGCGAGTCAGAAACGTGGAGCTCAGCTGCTCTATGGAGACAGGTCTTTATATTCTTCAATGTTATTATTTTACTTCTTAAAAATGCCACTGGAGGGCCTAGATGTGTCTTTTTAGAGTTAAAGATGCAGTGCGGGAACTTCGTGCACAAGCACTTTGCTTGCCTGCTGGCTGCACTGCAGCACAGAGCCAGAGCGAGCGGACAGGAGAGGAAGAACAGATGGAGGAAGTTCCTTCTCGGGAGGCAGAGGGTATAGGACAGGTTGAGAATGATCACACTGATTTAATGACATTGGGTTCGGGTTATTGCATCCGGTGACAGGAGATTTGTCCCCTCTCAGTCAGCGGAGGGAAGAGTCCGCAGGGCGGGGTGCGAAGCACTGGTCTAAAAACAGATTCTGTTGCTTAGTCTTGCGTGATATGAAACACCTCTTTCGAGCATTACGTAATGTATCCGTAACAGTCACCTATGTAGGAACAGACTCCATACAGAACTTTTCCATAAACCTACTGCCTTTGCCAGATATGTTTTTCTCCAGAAATGTTACGGATTCCATGTGGGAAAGGGGGCTTTAGAGTAGAAACATCTAGTCTTGACTTAATGCTGAAGATCATGTTGCATGCACTCTCCAAGTCATGGCATACAAAATACTTTCACTTGTTTTATTTTCCAAGTCATTTGTATAATGAGTTTATTTGGGGCTGAAATTAGCTGTGTGGGTTTATTTTATGGACTTAGCCATTCTCTTCAGTGATGACATAAGAGGTTTAGATTAAGCTTTTATGGCACTTCCACAATATTTGTGACGCAAGGGATATCCCCAATCATCCTGATGAACTGGATACTGTCCTGTGCTATATTTGTGAACAGTCAACAGACACATTTGGAAATACTTGACCTTTGCCTCATTGTTATATTGGGCAAATGGGTACTTTCACTGCCAAAGATATTTTCTAATCCTAGTAGCCTCATTTTGCTTTTGAGCTTCAAACTGTGAAAACAAAAAAATCGGACCAGTTGTTGCTGTTCAAGTCACCAAAATCCATTATGATGCCTAATTCACCTTCAATATGGCTCAAAAATGACACTTGAGAACAGGATGCAATGCTTGTTCACCAACCTACAGACCTCAACCCCCTACTCCTCGCCGTTGGTTGACAACAAATGCACCAATGTTTACTGGTGGTCCTATTTCATCAAGTTCTTTGTTTTGAAGTGTATTTCCAGCGACTTGATCATTTAAAGAGCAACTATCAGGTTCCATGTTTTAATTAATTTACAATCATGAGCTTGTGAAGATGGCTTTAAAACAAACTTTTACAGGCAGCAAGGGCTACTATAAATGTAGGTTTTTTAAGTTAACAGGTAAAGGGCTTTTCTTATTTTTATTTTTTTTATATCTCGGCCCTAGATGTCACACAGGGTGAACGTAGTCTCACTGACTGCCACAGCACAGTAGCAGAGTGTTAGTCACTCTGCACAAATAATCTTTAACAATGTAAAATAAAAACAAAATAAATAACACAGCTGAAGCCATGGGCTGGCAGAGGCCGCACAAGCACCTGAGAAGTGGAGGGTATCGATGGCTCTGTGGAGTGACAAGTCTCCTGTTACAAAAGTATAGGATTTATCCAGATTTATTTTTTATCCAGCTTTTACTGAATTAAGTCCCATACCAACAGACTACAGTAAAGTTAGAGAAAACAACTGAGTGATGGGCGCGATGCGGCATGGAATGCACAGGTGTTGTGCAAGTAGTAAACAAAGGAAAAAAATCAAATATAAATTGAAAACATAGCCTATCTTTTAAAGGACAGCGTCTCTGCGCCCCGTTTGTCCATGAAAGATGGGTCCTTTTGACTTGACTTAAAGGGCATCTTGCAGGTTGGGATACACAGTAAATTCATGTGTGGGGAAATTATGTGGCAATTTCATTGACACATTTTCACTGGGTCATATTTTTACTTGGAATTACAGCTGGACTTTTTTTTTTTTTAATGTAATTAGCCACACCCACCTTAAAAGCTAGTCTGTCTCCACGTAACAGTCTCCCCGTGCATAACAGGGGAGACCCGTTTTAATTTATTTCCGAGGTTCCTTGTATGAAATGAAAAATGTAAACATCACTAATAGAGGCTTCCGCTCCATCCCACTGGGATATCGCTCTAAAATTAAATAAAAATGAACCTTATCTTTTTGCTCAGGGGCACAGAGACTGGTGCACCTCATCTGTTTGATTTGCCTGTTTTCCTTTGTTTCCTCCTTGAACAAAAAAACATATATACACAAAAAATAACATTTTATTTGGTTTGTATAAATAATAAATCTTGCACTTCTGTAACGGGAGACTTTCGGCCACTCTGCTCCACTTCTCAGGTGCTTGTGCAGGCACTGTCAACCCACGGCCTTAGCTGTGTTATTTATTGATTATATATTTTTATTGTTACAGCTGGACTTTCCAATCTGCACAAGCACAGTTCTTTACCATTCGAAATAGCTGTGACGTCTGACTACCCCCCTGCTACTGCACTGTGATGGAGACATGACTCACACCTGTAACGTCACAGGCTGAAGAAAAAAAAGGCCTTTTTTACTTGCGAACTTCAAACACCTAAATCTCTCTCTGTATTTTTGTGCTTTCTGCCTGTAAAAGCCCCCCCCCAATCATCCTCTCCAAGAGCCCAAGATTGTAAATGAATTTAAAAAAAAAAAAAGGAAAACATTTGCTGTTAGTAAAGCAAGAACTAAACCATGATGAAAATGTACATTTAAATTACATGAGCGTTCTCTCCCCTTAACCCCACATTGATGTAATCCCCTGTCTTTTCAGGTGAACCACAATTTACCAGAGAAAATCGTGGTGTACCGAGATGGGGTGTCAGACAGCCAGTTGAAGGTTGTGGAGGCCTATGAGATCCCACAGCTGCTCAAATGCTTTCAGACTTTCCCCAACTATGAGCCCAAACTGGTCTTCATTGTGGTGCAAAAGCGCATCAACACCACCCTCCACAACCTGGATGGAAACCGCTTTGCTGCCCCTCCTCCTGGAACTGTGCTGGATCACACTCTGACTCAGGAAGAAAGGTTGGTCCAATTATTTTTCATGGCTAAAATTATCTGTAGCCAGACCAAAAACTTGTTTCTATTGCTGACAACCTGTGTTTGCGGATAACCACCTTTCTCTTCTACCAATTAACATAATTCTGAAGTTAAAAGCCATTCAAAATTATTCTTGGCTCCATGCATGAAGACATGAACCATATCTAAATAACTACCATGTTGTATTTACTTACAAGTCTGTTGATAATACTACCCTGTTAATAGTCTCTACTTTCTTTTTTTTTTTAATACAGGATGGACTTTTACCTATTGGCGCATCAGATTCGCCAGGGCTGTGGCCTTCCGACACACTACATCTGTATTTATAATACAGCAAATCTTACCCCAGACCACTTGCAACGGTAAAGTAAATAAGACATACCTGCTATATAGATATTAGTCTTCAAAGGGAATAGCGCACATTTTCAGCATTATGGCTAAAACTAGGTGTACTGCCAATGTACTCTGGGCACGCTGCCCTCAGAGATGAATGGACATTCCCAATTTCATTTGAAACTAGGGCTGAACGATTAGTCATTTTCAAACCGACATCGCAATTTAACAATGCAATTTTCAAATCGCAAAGCCTGCGATTTATAAAACAAATAAATTAAAATTTGTTGCACAATCCAACCAGTAGGGCTGCATCGATTCATCTAATTTCATCATAACACATAACCTGGCCTACAAGAGAGAGCAGTTTTATGTTGACTGTATCCAATGTTGTGTTGTCGTACTATAGACTGATTTATTGCTTGTTTAATGAATAATACAGAAGATAAGGAACTTTTTAAAAATTGCATACCAAGTTGAAATTTTGGTCAAAAAGAATCGCGATTAGATTATTTTCCCAAATCGTTCAGCCCTATTTGATACGCCGTGACTTGAAGATGAAATTTAGACTTGTTTGAGCAATGTTAAATGGGTGGTATTTAAGAGGTATGTTGATAATATAAGTACTTTCATTTTTACACTCAAATCCATCAAATCATCAACATGGCTAACCAGTGAAAAATATTGGGTTGACATGCTACCTTCCACACCAGGCTGACCTTCAAAATGTGCCACCTGTACTGGAACTGGCCCGGCACTATACGTGTCCCAGCACCATGCAAATACGCCCATAAACTGGCCTACCTATCTGGACAGTTCCTGCACTCTGAACCTGCCATCCAGCTGGCGGACAGGTTACACTTCCTCTAAATGTTTCGACACTCACTTGTAACAGTTATTTTGTGATCTATTAAAAAGTTACAGGGATATTTTTGAACCTCAGTACCTATTATTTATTCAGAGTTCTGCTAATTCGATGTCAATTACACGTTTAATGTAAATGTTCAAACTAAAATGTTTACTTTATTCCATTTTTCCATTTTTGGATCACTGAGGTTTCCTTTGCAAAATAATAAAGCCAAAATTGTGTTCTTAAATCCATGGCCTCGGTGTTCGGTTTGTTTACTTGTATTCTACTTAGGACTCGTTCATTTGCGTCGAAGGGATGTGCCCATTGTGTTCTAAGTGTGCAATGAACGACATGCATGTTGGTGAAGTGTTGCTGCGGTAGTAAAAGCAGCAGAGCAGCGCTGCGCTGACGAGTTTCCTAACCGGAAGCACGAGCACTTTCACCGGAAGCGGGGAGCGTTTTTATTATTGTTGCCAGAGAGCTGCGGTAATGGCGGTGTCTCGTCGCTCCTCGCAGCAGCAACAACAGCAGAGTACTCTACAGTCCCCGCCGCGAAACGGCTCACTTTCGGCGTGTCCGCCACCGGGGTCTCCCCCGATGGCCCTGCTGACTTCTGCCGTCGTTACCCCGGAGGGGGAGCGGGAGTGCGGCGGGGGAGCGGAGCTGGCTCCGGCCTCCCCGGACCCCCCAGCCCCGCTGCTCGCCAGCAGCGCCAGCTCCACTACAACGACAACATCGGGCGGAGGCAGCAGCGCATCGAGCCCCGGCTCCGGAGCGGCCAGTCCCACGGACGGCAGCAGCGGCATCGGTGGCGCTTTCAGGGAGCTGTTCGAGGCCTGTCGGAACGGGGACGTCTCCCGGGTCAAGAGGCTCGTCGACTCGGTGAACGTGAACGCTAAGGACATGGCCGGCCGAAAGTCCACCCCGCTGCACTTCGCTGCGGGTAAGTCAGCCACACGGCGTCGCTTATTGAGCTTGTTTAGCTGCTGGTTTCTATCAGTACTCCTCATTTCTCTTACATTCAATGCGTGAGGGTGTTTGTGATTTTTTGTGCTTTTTTTGGGGGGGGTTCTCTGCCATGGCGATCTGATCGGTAGAGAGAGGCTGCGTAGGCCTCCAATCTAGTGATGGGAGACGCACGAACGAATCGTCCGTAACGAACGAATCTTTGAAATGACTCGGGCGTCTGGAATCACTCCGGTAAGAGTGGGAGTGAGGGTACATTTTCGACTCACAAGCTGAAAATAACAGCCGAGAGCCCAACTCAGGTCCAATGCAAATACTTTTCTGCGTAAAAATCGATATTGTACATCCCAGGGAATTGGCCCACCACATTATTTTGGATCCACTGTTTGCATTTTTCCGTTTAATAATTATGACACGCGAGGTTAACGTTCACAGCTCCGAGCTGTAGGACTCCTCTGGTGCATCGCCCACTGGAAGTCCTCCCTGTGCGTCAAACCAAATCAACGAAGAGTCCAATTGAACGAATCTTTTTACCGAGTGCCTCGCCAGTAACCTAATAAAAAAAAAGAAAAAAACAGTCGAACCTTTCAGTTCCCCACCCCTAAACAACGGAAACATCCATAACAGTGTAAATACGTTCTATCGGCACATCCATTTAATCTGCCTCCGTTAACGAGTGAAATGTTGTTTATTCTTCGTCACATTGTGAGTTGTCGTTGGCAAACGTCAACAGTTTGGTACCGGGGCGCACTGGCAGAGTTTGCTAGCCGGAGCGTTCCCTGTGCCGTTCCAGAAATGAAGCTGTTTTCTTGCGTTTCCTACTTTCCGTACTTTGGGGGTTTTGCAAACGAAGTGCCACAGAATCCATTGAAGCGGCCACATCGGAACGATCCGCTGCTGGTTGAATTCCAGTGGGATCCAAGTCACTTTCTTCGGCTTACCGGAACTACGTCATTTGGCGTCGTGGCCCGCATTGTTATTTTCCATACCTGCTCACCCCGGGGTGCATCGCCAATTCATCTGTTTATACAGCGACCACTTCGGCAATTTTGAAATGCCGATATCCCGCTCCCTAAAATGTCTCCCAGTCTTAATAATGTTTCATAAAACAAACACGCACACGATCTCTCCCAGAAACGCAGAAATGAAAGACGTTTCCACCCTTGGATGATCAGGTCCAGCTGTTGGCCACATTGTCAGACCATATAAAAAAAAAAAAAAACAATCGGCAACGCACACACCACAGATGAAAACTCACGTTGAATTAATGCATATTATCAAGTTAACCCCAACCCGCATTTTCTTCAAACAAACCAATTATGTTTAATACCGTGATTGCCCATAGTTAAAAGCAATTAATCGCTCATTTTTATCTGCTCAAAATGAACCTTAAAGCAATACTAGGGTAAAAAAAAAAAAAATGTAACCTTGCAATAACAGCTTCAAAATCATTTTGATGCTACACTGACTTGCACGTATTATGGAGAATGGCACCTCTTTCCTTCCCACCGAGTAAAGTGCGTTACGCTTTACGGCACGGTCACTTCCTTGATGTTGGCTCGCTGTTTCCGTCAGCATTTAATTACCATTTTGTTTTTTGCCTGGTAAAATATATATATATATATATATATATATATATATATATATATATATATATATATATATATATAAAAATCACAAAGTTGCTGGTCAAAATGTCCAGTAAAAATGCTCAGAAAACGTTGCTGCTCCACCTTCCTGACAGCGCAGGCGAGACGGGACAGTGGTGCGGGGCCGGGGTCCCCCCCCCACCTCGGCCGACGTGCGGCCGCCCTCAATTACGTTGCATCGCAGGGTTTGTTACTCACATGAGCAGCCCCGGTAGACTGACCGATATTGTCCAGAAATCCTCAAAGGTACTGTTTAACCAATGGAGGTCAAAAGTGTCCCCATTACACACGGTGCTGGTTTCTTTCCATAAGTAAACTGAGTCGAATTAAATAACCTGCATCTAAAATAAAATCACTGTTTGGTACCGTCGGAGAGCAGGACCACCATGACCGGCATGGCATCCTGGTGGCTCAGCTTAATAAGCGCACATACAATACCATACAGGCAAAACGCCTGCAGCAACCCGGGTTCGAATTCAGCCTGTGATGATCACTCACTGATGATTTATTTATTTATTGGTCGGATAGAAAGTACAGTATGTTGTATTGTCATGAATATGTGAGTAACAAGTCTGTGTCACTGCAGCATGCAAACGAATCATAACCAATCCTCAGTATTTTGCGCCCCCCTCATATGTCACTTTGCCACGACGACTACAGACTTGACGTGATTGTAAAGAACCCACAAACAGATCAGACAGCGAGGATTTTGTGGTTCCTAAAAATATCCTAATTCATCACAGAACGTGCATTAGTGTGAAAAAAAAAATAAAAAAAAAATAAAAAATTGTGCCATTAAAACAAATTTGTATTTAACTTTGACAGCCCTACTTAAAACACATGTTGGATCAATTTTATACAGATCACTGATACACACAATATTAAAGAAGGTTTGTTTATTAATTATGGAAAAAAAATGGTCGAACACCAGCGATCAGGCTTAGAAAAAACAATTGAATAGTTGAAAATTCAATCACCTCCTCATCTACATAGGTGGTCGTGTTCAATGGCCGTGTGTTTCAGGGGACTAAGCACGTGTGGGAAGCTGCTTTGAAGTGCATAGCTGCTGGGCTCTTTTATGTGAAGCTCACTTCAATGTTTAGCCATGCACATCTCAGTTCTCTTTTTTTATATGTGAGCAGACCAAATTTGTGTGTAAAATATTAGCGGAGGCACCTTTATCAGTCTTTGATGATCATGTGCCAAAATAAAATGCATTCATGAAGAAAGTGGAAGAAAAACATCTCATTATTTTGATTACATAGTCCTGAATCTGGGAGTGAATTTTAATATGGCGGAATTTTTTAGTAAAGGGTTCTTGCATACAAACCTGTTAAGTGAGACCTCCTGAGGGCATTGCTCATCTCAACGAGATGAGAAGGATCACACAGAAATTTTGATGGGTAATTACAATATTGGTCAATAACAAGTGATGACACTTTTTGATTTATATTTTTAAAAAAGCACAGTAATTATGAAATTGATATAGCGAACAGAGAGCGAACAGAGAGCAGCCTTGGTAAGACATAGCAGCATGAGTTGTATCCTCCACATAATCAAAAGCAAATCATTTAGCAGAAATCTGCTGAAATACGTTTTCCCTCGCCCCTTCCAGGGTTTGGCAGAAAAGATGTGGTGGAGCACCTCTTGCAGACAGGAGCCAACGTGCACGCCAGGGACGACGGGGGGCTCATCCCCCTGCACAACGCCTGCTCTTTCGGCCACGCAGAAGTGGTCAGTCTTCTGCTGTGTCAGGGAGCCGACCCCAACGCCCGAGACAACTGGAACTACACTCCTTTACACGAGGCCGCCATCAAGGGAAAGATCGACGTGTGCATTGGTAATTGCTCGTCCAACGAAAACATAAGCTCT
This sequence comes from Zeus faber, assembly GCF_960531495.2. Taxonomy (NCBI): domain Eukaryota; kingdom Metazoa; phylum Chordata; class Actinopteri; order Zeiformes; family Zeidae; genus Zeus; species Zeus faber. Next base: position 26,072,054 of record NC_137203.1, on the reverse strand, counting down.
TCCAGGGATTTTTGAATTCCCAGCCATCATTCAAAATAAGTTGTCTATGAAAAGATAGTCAAGGTGCATCTCAATGTAATTTCTAAAATATAATACTTAATTATGGTGTACCAAAGAGTCAGAATCTGTATTTAATCAGATTAATTTGCATATGACAGTCAGTTTTTTTTAGTACCATCTATACTGTATCTATTACAAAAACAAAAAGCTGAGAATTTTTATTAAGCAGACAACTAACATCGTCATTAATTCTCCCAAATGATGGCATTTCCACCTGAATCCATAACAGATTATAATCATAACGAACACTTTGGAGGGTTATCGTAAAACTTTGTAGTTTGTGTCCTGTAGGTATCTATTTTATAAAAAAAAAAAAAAAATCAGGTAGTAGTCAATGGGGTATTTTACAATAAGCACATTTTGTTTGTTTCTTTCTTCAGTGTTGCTCCAGCATGGAGCAGATCCGAATATCCGCAACACCGATGGTAAATCGGCCCTGGATTTAGCCGACCCCTCAGCCAAAGCCGTGCTAACCGGTCAGTGTCTCATCTTCACATGCATATACAGTATATTTTAGACACATCCTTTTGTATGAGTTTCCTACTATACCCACAATACAAGTCATCGGGAGTAAGGACTGCAGGGTAAGAGGCGCGGATGCCAGGCTGATTGGACCGACTCGGTTCAACTGTGCTGACGCATGGGAAGCCAGCACTGTTGCCTGCAGACAGTGGCTTAAGCACGCCCCCTCGCCTGTCACATACCCCCACCATCCGACTTAGGCTGGGAAGCTGTCAAGCCACCAACCCAAATTTGTTGTAAACAGCACAGGCTTCCCGCAAAGAGCTGATTTTAGCCTGCTTAACAATTGCTGGCACATCTGTTTACTGGACCGGATCTGACGTACCCTTTCAAGTTAAATCAGACAAAGGGCTGGTCAGCTCTGAAAAGTCTGCTACAAAACTCCTGTAGTAGCCTACCAGCCCAAGAACTGCTTTACCTCTTTCTTTGTCTTGGGCCTCAGACTGTTCGCGACCGCGGCGGTTTTATCTACCTGGGGTCGGACCAGGCCTCTACCCAAGTGGTACCTCAGATACCGTACTGCCCTCCACCCAACTGCACACTTCTTCGGATTGGTGGGGAGCCCCGCCCACCTCCTGCTGCATGTGCCGCCCCCAACTGTCACTGTGGTTGATACCGTCGTCCAAATAGGTGGCAGCATATGCCATGTGTGGACATACGACCTGCGTCTCTGAAAGGTAGCTGGGGCCTGGAACAATCTGAACGGAAGAGTGAAACACTGGTGGGCTCCTGTGCAGTCGACAAAGCTTTATTTTCCCTGGACTCTGGAGACCAGGGATCTGCCAGTAGCCCTGGGTTAAATCCACTGTTGTGAAAAATTGAGCCGTGCCTAACCAGTCAAGTACCTCGTCAACCCGGGGTATCGGTAGCTACCAGCACGATGGGTCTGCAGTCACTTGTAGACTCTCATGTCCAGCATGGTCTTCAATTCTGCCTGCACGGTTTTGCGTTAATGCCCGGCCATGCAGTACGGCCAGGAGCGTACCTTAACCCCTGGGGTCGTCTCCATGTGGTGGTGTATGAGGGACGTGCAGCCTGGCAGGGGGCAGAAGACATCAGAGAAGCATTGCTGTAACGCCGCCACATCCACTCTCTGGCCTGGCAAGAAATGCTTTCTGGAAAGGGCCAGGGTGGGATCAGTCGGTTTTGGAACCACCGGCCTAAACTCATCCCCCTCAATCACAGCGGTGACCAGAGGCACAGACCCCCACCCCTTCCACTTCTTTAGGAGGTTATGGTGATAAATGTTGAGTCATGTCGCCCCTTTCTGACTGCTCAACCTTATGATCAACCTCCCCAAACTGCCATGTGACAAGAAAGGGCCCTTGCCACTTGCGAGTAATTTAGAGTGGATGTAGGGAGCAACACTAATACCTTGTCTTCCAGTGCAAATTGCCTGAGTTGAGCCCCTCTGTCATTCAACCAGCACTGATGTTCTTGGACCTGGAGCAAATTCTCGTGTGACAAGCGCCCCCAGCGCGTGTAGCTTTGCCCGCACGTCCATAACATACTGAACTTAGTTCTTACTGGTGCTAGGCTCCCTCCCAGTTTTAATGGTTAGGTCCAGCACCCCTCACGGTCTCCTGTCAAAGAGGAGTTTGACGGGAGAAAATCCTGTGGAGGCCTGAGGCATCTCCCGCACCGCAAACAACAGGGGGTCCAGCCATTTATCCCAATTACGGCTATCGGCGTGCAAAAAAACGGGTCCGAATAGAGTGGACGCCCAACAGATCGTAAAGAGCCCGAAGTACACGTGACATAAAGGAAGTGCCCCGGTTGGTCAGGATGTACTTCGGAAGCCTGACCCGGGAAATGGCCTGAAACAGTGGCTGCGCCACTTTTTGGCCATAATACTGCACAATGGCACCACCTCAGGGTACCGGGTTGCATAATCCACTAGGACTAACACAAAACGATACTCGTAGCACTGTGGTCCATAGGGAGTCTTTCTAACGGCACCTTGACTAGGGGAAGGCGCCTCATGATTGATGTAGACGGAGGGTTGACTTAATTGGCATTCAATACATGCGGCGCCCCATTTGCGCACATCTGCCCAAATGCCCGGCCAATAGAAGCAAGCCGTTGTCTGCTGCAGTGTTTTATCGTCTCCAAGGTGACGGGCCATAACGTTATGGCATCTTTTCAGTACTATCACCTGGATCATTCCTCTCCTGACTGTCACGGCTCACTCGTTATAACCTGTCACTAATCACTGAGAAATACGGTTGAGTTAGCGCAGTGTTTGGGAGCATCAGTTCACCATTGATTTTAACTACCCGCTCAAAGGCCACATGTAGGGTATCGTCCTGAGACTGCTCTAGTGGAAAATCCGCCGTGGAGACTACTGGGTCTAGGGAACCCCCCAGTGGGGACTCCTCCGCTCCCGACCCGTTAGCAACAACTAACCCCCTCAATGTCACCACGCAACACTCACATTTCCCTAGCTACCGTGAGCTTCCCTCATTAAAGTGTCAAACCCTGGCCAATCCTTACCCAAAATATGGGAGTTGGACAGGTGGGAACTAACCGCAGCCTTTACTGTATGCTTTTTCTTTTCTTGTAACGAATTTAAAGCCGCACCATCGTGTGATACGTGCGAATAGCCCGACGCACACACCGAATCTCAGCCTGTGACGCCTCTACCAAAGCCCTGGGTCGAACCAGGTTCTCAGTTGATGGTTGATGGACCATCGTCTGAGAACAGAGTCCAGCAAAGCGGATGTCTACCCCTTTGTACTCTTAACCGGTACGGTCCCTTCCTGGCCGGGAGAGAGGCCCGGGGGACCTGCCAACCTCCCAAACCACCATCATGGGTGGTTGGCACACCCTGAAAATCACATTGGTTTTCATTTAATTCATGCTTCAATTTAAATTCTCAATCTGCAAAGCCAATCTAATTGATCATTAACAACCGGTTACAATAACTCCTTTGGACGACCTGTGGGATGACAAGCACACAGCATTTATGTTCTACATTTATGGTCGCCATCAATCCCCCCCCTCTTCGGAGGACAATCTTACCATGTTGTGATTGGTTAAACAACTAATCATCATTGCTTCTCCAAGAGGCAGATAATCACCATAAGTAGGAAACCAAATCATAGGAACAAACATGTATTGGACATGGCAAAACATAATTCAATCGATTAAAAATTTGAACAACAATTATGCCAGCTGGCCTTGAGAGCATAGTTGATTAAAGAAACACACTCAAGCCAAGATTAAGGTTGTGAATCCATGCTCATTTAGAAATGTGAGGTATATGTGCCTGCTGTCTGCCTAGTTCTAATGCCAGTGTTTGCTTTTATCCAGGTGAATACAAAAAGGACGAGCTCCTGGAGGCCGCCAGGTGGGTGGCAGCTCTTCCTAATTCACTATGCCTGTTGTAAAGTGTCTTCACTGGCCTTTTCGAAGAACCACGTTTGATCATGCACATCGGAAGTGCTTGAATCATACATTAAGAACGCCATGGCTCCTTTAATTCAGTTAAAGAGCGCCGCTGTCTAAGATGTATTTTGGGTCTAAAATGCAAGAATGCTCATAAAATCCATTTGTCATTTGTGTAGTTGGCACATAGAATGAATGTAGTACAGAGGGAGGGGTTACAGGAATGGGCGCGCTGTCTTGCAATGCATTTGACTTTACACAACCTAATTGCTTGGACAAAAACACGGTTGTGCATTGGGGAGCACAATACTTATTGATGCCGTTTTCTTATTCTCCTGTATCTTCTGCCGTGAAATGTCACAGGAGTGGAAATGAGGAAAAGCTGATGGCACTGCTGACTCCATTAAATGTCAACTGTCACGCTAGTGATGGCCGCAAGGTAAGACATTGGCTAGCACCAACCCCACACCTGTGATATGACAGCCTCTGCGGCTGTCACCTCATCTTTGTTTTTGCGGTGTCGACAGATTCTTGATACTGCAGAAATACCAATAATGCAACGATCGCAAGAATATCCAGCACATATATATACACACATACACACAAACAGACACACACAGACACACAGCGGATTAAAAGATGCCGACTGATTGTGGCTGGATTAGTTTGTGTAGTGCAATATGAAAAGGATTTGTGTCATTGGATTAAGAGGGATTTCAGCAGGGAATGTTTTAACTTGGCCAAACTACTTGACGTGTCTATCGCTGGACCTCTAAGCCATGTTTTATTTTTTATTTTTGCGTATTTTGTTTTTCTCCTGTAAACCAGTATGTGTGACGTTGTCAGCCAAGCCATTTCTTTTAAACCCATTCGCTTCCACCATAGAACCTCCTTCTTTGCATTACCTGCCTCATTAATCATCATTGGTGTGTAGGGGCAGCTTTTCATTTCCATGTCGTGGTTTTTCTCCCATTTGTCATCTTAGACATGCAGTTTAAATTAGAGAAGAGTCAGTTCCCATTTTACTGTGAACTTAAAAACATTGTGGTGCCCCATCGCAGGCACCATTTTACTAGTATAGTTATTTGTATGAAGAAGTACGTTGTTAGATCATTTGAATAGATTTCTCTCTCTAGAGATTAGATCTACTTGATAAACATCACTATTCCCCCTCTTTTTTTACTTTCCTTTTTTAGTCTGAATAACAGTTTGACTGCCTTGTTGACGCCCTTTTCACAATGAAAATGTCTTTATATCTCACATCAAGAACTGGATCCAAACAAGCCGTTATAAATATTTACAAATTGGGACCCAACATACTGTTGTTTTCTCAGATTCCACGTTTAATCGCTGTAACCCATCCGTCCAAAAACGTAAGGCGAGTGATAAGGGAGATTTATTCTGATGTTCTGTATTTGTATGGCTCTGTGCATTTCTCTTTGTGGCTCACTCCAGGGGGGGCGGGGGGATTGTCCTTTTGTTTTTTTTTTTGTTTTTTTACAGTACACACTATTTTATTGATGTGGGTGATTTATTTTTTTGACTTTTGTTCTTGCATTGATAATTTGGTTTAGCTTTTTGTTCTTTACTTCCACTCCACTGTCTTGTGAGGCACAGCCTTTTCTTTTTTTTTAATTGCCGTTCCTTCATGCATTATCCACCATTGTAGAGTTATTAAAAAACATGGTCTTCCTCTCAGCTGGCAAGTATAATGTCAATATAATCTCATGAATATTCATTTTTTATTTACTACATTAGCCAATTCCTACATTAGCCAATACTACAGAACATTAGTGGACGTCCAAATCTTTTGTTCCTCTATGCATTCCTAACTGAATTGCTTACTTCCTCATTTCTCTTTATACACAGATTCACTCTTTTATTTTGTGTTTGTTTCATAAATTAATCTAGTCCGACCTCTAAGTCGTTAGATCTTTGCAGAATCTAACCCACACCCCCTGGCCGTCAGTCTGGCCCCGTTTGTAGCGCCGGGCCCGAGTCGACCTCAGATTAGTGGTGAAGCAAAGTCACGCTCACCCAAAACCCACTGTACTCGGCCCTCCCCGTCAATCAAGACCACGCTTAATGGGTCTCATCTAGCCCAGTGTTTTATTTGATTGCAGGGGAGAATAGAACTGCTGTGAAAAGACACTATCATTTTGTAATTTTTTGTTTCGTTTTGTTTTCCGTGTGACTCTGGCAACATTTGTCGATCAGTCAACATCCCAAAAAATGCTGGTAAGTCGACCTTGATAACAGCCCCTTGATTGATGCACTGTTGTGATTTTTATTTTTTATTTTTTTTATTTCTGTTTAATCCATTATTATTTGACCAATAAGCTGGCTGTCACTCGTTAATTGCACACCATGGACCTTGGTGTATGGGTCACTTTCATCCCTCCCACCCTGGTGTGTGTGTGTGTGTGTGTGTGTGTGTGTGTGTGTGTGTGTGTGTGTGTGTGTGTGTGTGTGTGTGTGTGTGTGTGTGTGTGTGTGTGTGTGTGTGTGTGTGTGTGTGTGTGTGTGTGTGTGTGTGTGTGTGATGTAAGTTGGACACGTGCATGAAGAGCGTGTGGGAGTCGGGCTGATAATGGTGTCATTGTGACAACCTCCACCGTTTTGGTTCGGAGAGGAGCTCAAAAATTCTCCATTGCCTGCAATTTCAGTGCCTCTCCTCCTCTCCTCTGCACCCTTTATAAACACACGTCTCTCACTCACCCACACCCACTCAAACTTTCAAGTCACTTGCTTTCCAGTCAATGTCTAATTTTCTTTTTGTTTTATTTACTTATTTTGATGATCACCCATGCATGTCCGAAGGCCTGCACCCTGCATTTTGTCAATCTTTTTTTTTTTCTTTGTTTTTCTTTTTATCTTCTTTTTATTTCTTTTTTTATGTGTCTCTTGTGAAATTTGTGTGCACTTCACGATGGTTACCAATTACAACTCTGTGATTTCACTGTCCATGCTGATGCTGCGCTTCTCTGGCGGTAACAAATGAAGCCTTTTCATTGCTCGTGTCATCTTAACGCTGAATGACGACACCTTGATTTGCTCGCTCTTGCCCAACAGATGCTGTCAGTGTGAGTTTTTTAACGGCAAGCGTGCTGGTTATGGTCTTCAAACATGTGCATGGGAATAGAGACCCCCCACCCCCCACCTCTCTTTTTATAATTAGGAATATACCTGCACTTTTAGGTAGGGGATGAATTGTTTCTGGGATCTCCTTCATGGCTTTGCTTAGACTAACATTTTTTTATTTATTTTTTTGGCAGAAATTATGCTTTATGACTGGCAAGTGCACACTAACACCGCCTCACGTATCTCGCTTGTTCTGCCTCCTTACATTGCTCCTTCCGTAGCTTTTTGCATTTTTTTGAATGACCTGTCAGAGTATACTGACTAGCCAAGTCACTAATCCCATCATGTTTAAAGTCACAGTTCCTGGGAAAGTACCATTTCCTCACACCTTCCCTCGGTCATTCAGCAGTAGTTGAGGTCCCCGTCTCCAACTAGGAGATGTCATTGGCTCAGGTCAAGAGTGTTAATAACAACCAGCGAGTGTGTCACCGGATTCGCCCAGAGTCACCCTGATCTTGCATCGTCATTGTCCGCCATTCATCTGCAACTCACCGAGTGCAGGCTTGCGCAGCACATTGCTTCGGGCCCTAATCAGCCTCTCGCTTCCCTCGTCCCATCTACCGAAGGCAGCGCCTTCTGAAGCGGCTGGCCGCCCCTGCTCCCTAACAAGCTGTTCCTCTCTTGCAGTCGACCCCACTGCACCTGGCCGCCGGCTACAACCGTGTACGCATTGTCCAGCTGCTGCTCCAGCACGGAGCCGACGTCCACGCCAAGGACAAGGGGTGAGGCCTTTATCGATTTATTTTTAGTCATTATTTTTTTTGGTGACAATAACATGCAGGTCCTGACCTCAACACCAAAAACTGTTTATGCTATGTTAACCTGTCGCTTTCCGCTCCTGCAGAGGCCTGGTCCCTCTTCACAACGCCTGCTCCTACGGTCACTTCGAAGTCACAGAGCTTCTGCTCAAAGTAAGTTCCTCTGTCATTATTATTATGGGAATAGTAGTCAGTAGTTTTACAAATGTTGAAATAAATGGAAAGTTTTCATCAGTTGGGTTTAGCCAAATTCTGATGTTCCATTATTCGTAGTGGTTCTTCTGAGGTGGATGTGTATTATTCAATATTATAGTAAGTATTGTACTATAAAATACAATAAAATAATCACAACTATTGGTATTGCAGTTAATTGGCAACCAAAATTTCATGATTGCAACAGCCTAGGGCTGGGTGATGAAACGATAACGATAATGATAAATTTACGAGATTTATTTTCAATGCAGTCAGTTTTCCTCTACCGACAATGACACGACATGAACAGCCAATCGCACAGCAGAGAAACAACCATGTGGCGCGAACAGCCAATTGTACAGCAGGTGCGCCCAGGCTTCTTTAGCTCTCCCCCTGGGGGATGAGGCCCCCCCAGAGCTGACGCAGAGGATCTTCCTCAAACAACAACTTGAACTTGAACTCGAACTCGGCTTGGCCCCCATCCCCGCAAAAGGAGAGCGATTAAAGAATCCGAGATTTTCAGTGACATCTTGTCTGACACGGTCAGACAGTCGGACTGTCCGCTCCAAACATTCCCGCATATAATCACAGAGCGCAAATTCAGGAACTTTTCGGACTGTTCTCAGACGACAATGATGATTATACTATATATTTAAATGTATATAATATATATTTATATAATTTATTTTATTTATCCCTTTTTTTGTTTACATATTTGTCTTATTTATTCAGTGTTTAACGTGAAGCCATCAGAATACTTAAAACTGTAAATTATGCGTTATTATTCAATATATATTGTGAAAGTTATCGACATCGATCAACATAAAAAAAACGTATATCGTCCAGCCCTACGACAACCCTAGACATGGGGATGGATGTGGAAATGAACACCATTGCCCAGAAAAATGTTGGAATTTTTTAGCTGCATCTGTGTTACTTTATGATCTGTACTAAAAATCCCAGCTGGGTTGGAGTTTAAATGGAAGGTTTCCGTTGCTGGACATACTAGTCAGTTGCACCAGCAGGCGTTAAAGTGTCTGGGCCTACAGTGTCTCAGCGCAATTAGAACTTTAACACCACCGTCATAAACCTCTGCCTCGCGTCCGAAACTGTTTATTTTACCGGACGAATTTGAACCTTATTGGTCGCACTTCATTAACAGTCTGTTATAAATGCAAATATAATGTACACCTAGGTTACAGCGCCCCTTGCAAGGACCTCACAGCTTCAGCAAGCACTCAGTCCGTGGCTCCCCGGAGCCTCGAGGGGAAAGAGCACGGGGATCGGCCCCCTGCTACAGGTGTAGGTACCAGATGTATTGGCCTGGCAGATTGGCTTGCACATGTGAGTCAGAGGGTAAAACAAACCCTGTGGTTCAATGTGTGGTTCAAGGTGGGTTTTTTTTTTTAACAGTAATTACCAGAGCCAAACATCAAGGAAGTGACGTAGTGCCGTAAAGCATAACACACCTTTCCCGCGGTTTTGTACCCGAACACCAAAGTTACATAGTGCAAGAACAGGCGTTCAGGGGGTGGGTGGCAATGAAAGAGGTGCCAGAGGTTCTCCATATTACAAGTCAATGTTCCATCAAAATGATTTTGAAGCTGTTATTTTAAGGTAAAAAAAAAAAAGTTACATAGTGTTGCTTTAAGATGTTTTTTGTCGGCCCTATAAGCCTGGTTCTGACGTCCGTGATGTTCCTACGTGCAGCACGGAGCCTGTGTGAACGCCATGGACCTGTGGCAATTCACTCCCTTGCACGAGGCGGCTTCCAAGAACCGTGTGGAGGTGTGCTCCTTACTTCTGAGCCATGGGGCCGACCCCACCTTGCTCAACTGTCACAGCAAGAGCGCTGTGGACATGGCCCCCACCCCAGAACTCAAAGAGAGACTCACCTGTGAGTTCACGCACACGTTTTAAACATCCCAAAGTTAAAAGCCTAATTTCTGACTTCTATGGCAGTTGGGTCTCTAAACAGTTCACTTCCTTCCATGACAACGTAGATGAGTTCAAAGGTCATTCGCTGCTCCAGGCGGCCCGGGAGGCAGACATGACCAAAGTGAAGAAAACCCTTGCTCTGGAGATCATCAGCTTCAAACACCCCCAGACCAACGAGACGGCCCTGGTAAGAACCTGGCCTTTGTTTACAGAAAGAGGTTTAGTTTAATATTTAAATAAACAGCACACTTAGGATGGAATGCGCCGATGTTTTGCAGCACTGTGCCGTGGCCTCACCTCACCCCAAGCGGAAGCAGGTGACTGAGCTGCTGCTGCGCAAAGGAGCCAACATCAACGAAAAGAACAAAGAGTAAGACCACCTCTTCTTCGCTCCAGCACATATTTATTTAGATGGGGGAAAAAAAAAAAGACGACTGATGGAAGGATGGCGCTGTTAAAATACAACACCTCAATTTCCCAAGATAGAAGCTTAATTATAAAGCCCCTTTCACACACAGTCTACCCCAGCAATGTTCCGGAACACCCCCATGTTTTTGTGACATCATAACTCTCCAAGCTCAGTGTTTGCGGAAGACACGGATGTGCAACACAAGGTCTTGTATGCAGAAGCAGTGGGAGCAGTTGAACAGCAGGAGTAGGGCGGTCCTGCAACAGTACAGGATGCAAGCCGCCATAAAAACCCACGAAGAAGACAGGCCTAGCACACTTTCACAATTTCACCAGGAACTGTCCAGTTCTCGATTATTTCTCACAGTGGCTTGTGTCAAACAACTCTGCTTCCAGACCTCCACAAGGTGTGAAGTGAATGTGCATGTCTCTCTGGGGTCAAGCCTTCTAGACTCTTACCTTCCTGTCTGTCATGTCTCGTCCGTGCAGTTTCATGACACCGCTGCATGTTGCTGCAGAGCGGGCGCACAACGACATCCTGGAGGTTCTGCAGAAGCACGGGGCCAAGGTATGGATGCCAACATCAAAACCAAAAACAAGTCATCGATCATTGCCTGGCTCCTTCTATATATCTCTCTAAACTAGCAGACTGTCCTCACTGTTGTTTTTTTTCAACCCCAAGGTGAATGCCGTGGACACGCTGGGTCAGACTTCCCTCCACAGGGCGGCGCTGGCTGGCCACATCCAGACCTGCAGGCTGCTGCTGAGCTACGGGGCCGACCCATCCATCGTCTCCCTGCAGGGCTTCACCGCCGCGCAGATGGGCAACGAGGCTGTGCAGCAGATTCTCAACGGTAACCTGGTGGCTGAATTTACCACTTTGCTTATCCTGTGCAATACTGTGTGTCGCTTGTTTGACAAAGTTTGTTGTGCTCTTCCTCAAGGCGTTACAAGTTCATAGATTTGGATAGCAAATGTGAAAAGGGAACCTAGCTCATTGTAAGAAGACAAGCTTTTTACTCACTGGCATTAAAACCTAGAATGTCAGGACGATTGATGCAGGATGAACAGCGGCAAGGTTTCTTTGCTTTATGATCAATTTGGTGTCAGAGGAATTACGTTTTCGGACAATAAGCTAATAAAGCAATTAGAAAACATTTTCTGTTGAATTAAAATAAAATAAAAAACAACTTGCAATTCGCCTGAAAATGGTTTGTACCATTTTCTACTTCCTAGTGGCCACTACAGTTTGCGCAGACCAGGGGAGAAGGTTGTGGTGGTGGGGCTCCAATGTGAGGCATTTGGAAGCAAAAGCACAAATGCAAAGCTATCCTCTGAAAGTTATTTATTTATTTTTATTTTTTATTAAAAAAGCTGGGTGTGTAAACCTATATAAATGACAACTCTCCATCTTTATAAAAAACATCTGAAGGATTCATGATTGCCAGGAGTGTAATACTGCGATCGGCCACTGGGATTGTGGGGTTTCTGAGTTATCATGCTTGGAACATTAGAAGCATGATTTCCAATTGACAAAGCAGTTGGGTTCATTGTATCAAGTTTGAGGTTATGAGAGGATTTGCTCATTTTCTCTCTTGACTTCTCAGAGAACGTTCCCACCCGTAACTCTGACGTGGACTATCGATTCCTTGAAGCGGCCAAAGCTGGGGACCTGGACACAGTGCAGGTATGTTGAGCGAGTCTTCTGGAGCCGCTTTGTACCAACAGAGGTTTGGGTGATCAGAGGTGTTTTGGTAACAAACATGCTGAAGTGATGATGAACGCCTAACGTAGGTAGAAAACGCTCTCTTGCATACCTCTGGAATCACGTGTCTCTCTCTGTGCGCGGCAGCAACTGTGCACCCCTCAGAACGTGAACTGCCGCGACCTGGAAGGCCGCCATTCCACCCCGCTGCACTTTGCCGCAGGCTACAACCGCGTGGCGGTGGTGGAATACCTGCTGCATCATGGAGCCGACGTCCACGCTAAAGACAAGGGGTGAGATCATCTTATTATAGCTCCTGCATCGCCTACCCACAAAGAGGAGAGATTGTAGATTTAAGTTTCATGGTGCAATGCATTGACCAGTCAGCCTCACAACTTAATGTGCACCCCCTTCCAGCGGCCTCGTTCCCCTCCACAACGCCTGCTCCTACGGCCACTATGAGGTTGCCGAGCTGCTGGTTAGACACGGGGCCTCAGTCAACGTGGCCGACCTGTGGAAGTTCACCCCGCTCCACGAAGCGGCAGCCAAGGGCAAATACGAGATCTGCAAACTGCTGCTCAAGGTGAGTGTCACTCAGTGAGGAAACCCTTCTGTAAATTCAGTTTGTGGCGTTTGCTGTATGCTTGTGCATGTTCAGTGGAAAAAAACCTCTGGCCAACCCCCCCACCCACAGCATGGAGCAGACCCTACCAAGAAGAACCGGGACGGCAACATGCCGCTGGACATGGTGAAGGACGGGGACACAGACATCCAGGACCTGCTGCGGGGCGACGCCGCCTTGCTGGACGCTGCCAAGAAGGGCTGCCTGGCCCGCGTCCAGAAACTCTGCTCCCCAGAGAACATCAACTGTAGGGACACACAGGGACGCAACTCCACGCCGTTGCACCTCGCAGGTAACGCGCTCTGGTTGAATTTGGATGAACAATCATCTTGGAGATAATCTCATTACAGTTTCCTCAGCATGCGGGACTTTGGCGCCGTTAGATGACTGTGTTTCTAGAATGTCGTTTTTATTCGGACTCTCTGCTCAGCCGGCTACAACAACCTGGAGGTGGCGGAGTACCTGTTGGAGCACGGGGCTGACGTCAACGCCCAAGATAAGGGAGGGCTCATCCCTCTTCACAATGCTGCCTCTTACGGGGTCAGTCCTGCCGCAGGAATTAAAGCACTTATCTTGACTATTATGTCCAAACAGACAGTATAATAACATAGTTTCATGATTCAACTGAATGTAGTAATATAACTCGAACTGTATGTATGTTTCACTTTGGTAGCTACAACAAGTTCACGGCATTCATTTGGTTGTGGCATAAAATAGTGGTCAGCATTGTCATTCGTTCCCGTCTCCTTTCTTGCCTCAGCATGTGGACATCGCTGCCCTGCTCATTAAGTACAACACGTGCGTGAACGCTACAGACAAGTGGGCGTTCACCCCGCTGCACGAGGCGGCGCAGAAGGGACGCACCCAGCTGTGCGCCCTGCTACTGGCCCACGGGGCCGACCCCACCATGAAGAACCAGGAGGGCCAGACGGCTCTGGACCTCGCCACGGTAACCGGCGACAACAGAGTTCTACACCACAACTGGTCTCTACTGGTCTGGACTCTATACAAGCCATTCTGGGTCTTTCTGTGAACTGTTCCCTGCGATGGAAGGCTAACGTTAGTAGCGAATATTAATACAAGAAAGAGGTGCAGGCTAAAAATCCATTTTTGTTTCAAAGACAAGACATAGATTCACATTAACCGTTCATTTACTTCAATATCAAAAAGAACAGAGTTTAAATAGCGGCTCAGCATTCTGATTTGTCGCTATTTAAATAGTCCTTCCTGCACGCCCATCTTTCTTCTGAGTTGCATCTCAACTAGAATTGGGGCAGGCCATACTCACCCTTGTTATGGTTCTTACCAGGTTCTTGAGGTACTTGAATGTCATCCTCAGAAATTTAAAGTACTGGAATACCTTTGGAAAATAGCCCCTTTTGTGCTTAAAAAGCCCTTTCAAAACATGGTCATTGAAAACTTGTGATATTCCCGTAACCTAATATAACCATTTTCCAGAAATGCTTTCACAACATAGATGATGCCAGGGTAATGTAAATGTAATCCAGCATAGTTGGAAGTGGACACTTATAATAGTTGATGACCATGAGATTAATAATAGATAAATAGATATACTCATAAAAATAATACACAATGAGACTAACATTATATTAACATTGAAAATTGACTATTTGTTTTGCCCCTTTTTCCTTCAAAATTAAAAAAGTATTTACTTTTTTTTACTGCAAGAATGAACCCTGTCTCATACTCATACACTCTTAGAGATTTAAAGTCGTTAGATGTACTCCTTGGTTTCCTCACTGATTTCTCTCTCTCCTGTACCTCCAGGCCGATGACATCCGCGCCCTGCTGATGGACGCCATGCCGCCCGACGCGCTTCCCAGCTGCTTTAAGCCGCAGGCCACGGTGGTCAGCGCCTCGGTCATCTCTCCGGCCTCCACGCCGTCCTGCCTGTCGGCGGCCAGCAGCATAGACAACCTGTCCGGCCCGCTGACCGAGCTGGCCGCCGCCGCCTCTGCCGGGGCCTCCGGAGTGGCAGACGGAGCCACGGGGTCCGACAGGAAGGAAGGAGAGAGTGAGTCCGTTCTCAAGATCATCTTTTGATTATCCTCTGTGACGAGCGCATCTAGTCGTTGTGGCTCATGCACACACCCCTTAAGTAGACTGCATACATTAGTTATATTATATTGATCCCTCTGGGAAAATTTGGCCTCTGCATTTGACTTTACGAAAGTATATTGCTGGAAATAATCTGTTTGTTATTGAGTATCGCATGGTTGGGCACAAATCAGAATTCTCTTAGTTTAATCGGCTTTGGCGGTTTCCGAAACAAATTACACTTTTTCGAGTTTCTGTGAACGCAGCATCGCTTCCTGCTTTCAATGCGCTTTCGAGCAGAGAGCCCTGTCTTCATCTTCTAACGTGGGATCTCCACTGTTAAACCAGGAAGCTGGTTCCAAAGCTGATTTCCAAAATTCTGGTCCATTTTATCGTAAGGTGCTACTGTTTGCTTTTCAGTGGCAATGCTGGACATGAACATCAGCCAGTTCATGAAGAGCCTGGGCCTGGAGCACCTCAGGGACATCTTTGAGAGGGAGCAGGTGAGTCCATCAACCCCCGGTCCTGAGCGTGTCCACGGGATTACATTTCACCAGCGTCAACCTCCCTCTCCGTCTTCCTGCAGATCACGTTAGACGTGCTCGCCGACATGGGCCACGAGGAGCTGAAGGAGATTGGGATCAACGCCTACGGACATCGCCACAAGCTCATCAAGGGCATTGAGCGGCTGCTGGGCGGCCAGCAAGGTCAGGACTCGGACCGGGAGATCTGAGCGCTGTCTGTCGTCCACCAGGTCACATGCCTACTTCTCTCCCTCTGCATTGAAATCATAATGTTTTTATTTTGTTTTCTCTGCCTCTCAGGTGCCAACCCGTACTTGACATTCCATTGTGCCAACCAGGGCACCGTCCTGATCGACCTGGCCCCCGACGACAAGGAGTGCCAGTCTGTGGAGGAGGAGGTGGGTCGGGGTTGTGCTTGTCGGTTCAAAATCAGACTATACGCGCTCATTCAGTCATTTTGACAGTTTCATAGTAAGTGGTGAAACGGACAACAAATCCACTGGCGTTTAGAATGACTCCGACCAGCCATGGATCAGAAAAATCCAATAAGAATGTCCCGTTACTAAGAGTGTTTTTATTTTTTCATGGTTTTCAGATGCAGAGCACCATCCGAGAGCACCGAGATGGCGGCAACGCTGGGGGAGTGTTCAGCAGATACAACATCATCAAGGTTTGCAGCTGGACTGTTTTTCTCTTTATTTTCGGTAACTGGGCGGTTCAACACGAGTCTCTGATTCCTCTGTTTAATTGTTGGAGTAACAGGAAGTGCCACAACAGGAACACACTCTGTTGTGAGTCACCTTTGTAAATGGCTTTATATTAACACTCACGGTTTATAGACGTAAATTATTTAAAGACCAAGTAATTCCTCAGCCAATCTGATCTCATTGCGACACAAAAATGGCGGCCCAATCATCCCCTTTTTAAGCGCGCGCGTTGTTTATTGGTCCCGTGCAGATCCAGAAGGTGGTGAACAAGAAGCTGAGAGAGCGCTACACCCACCGGCAGAAGGAGATCGCAGACGAGAACCACAACCACCACAATGAGCGCATGCTCTTCCATGGTAACCACGCCTCTCCGGGACCAATGAATCAAGGACTCAATGAATACAGTTGTTTTCATTTCAAACAGCATACAGGGTGCACAGGCAATACAATTTAATGAAATTATAACGTTTTCTGGTGCAACATGACATAAGTGAATCAGAATGCACTTAAACCTACATCACATTTCCGCTATGTGGTTAGTTTCTGTCTGTTAGTCCTGTCTTGGCTTTCCTCATGCTTTGTTTCCAAAATGAACAGACTAATAATTCATAATAATGCAGTCTGCTGCTTCATATCCTCATCCGTATCTGTATCATGTCTTATGTGGAAGCTTTGAAAACCCTGTAAATATTGTCCTGGGAAAGAGTCCTTCGTACAGACCAGACTCTCAATGAGCGACGCTGTCCCTCCGTCGCATCTGCAGGTTCTCCCTTCATCAACGCCATCATCCACAAAGGCTTTGACGAGCGCCACGCCTACATCGGAGGGATGTTCGGGGCGGGCATCTACTTCGCCGAGAACTCCTCCAAGAGCAACCAGTACGTGTACGGCATCGGCGGCGGCACCGGCTGCCCCACCCACAAAGACCGCTCCTGCTATCTCTGCCACAGGTAATGCAAGAACATGTTCGACGCCGTCTTTCCCGCGTTTCTCCGTGCGAGCTGAAAAATACATCTGCGTCTACTGACCGCCGCTGCCCCTTCACGCCACCCCCCTAGGCAGATGCTGTTCTGCCGGGTCACCCTGGGCAAGTCCTTCCTGCAGTTCAGCGCCATGAAGATGGCCCACGCCCCGCCGGGCCACCACTCTGTGATCGGCCGGCCCAGCGTCAACGGCCTGGCCTACGCCGAGTACGTCATCTACCGTGGAGAGCAGGTGAGAGATCCGGGCTTTGGGAGGACTTCTACAACCACCGCCCAGCCTGAAATGTGAACTGGAGATCTCTAATGTGTGCGTGTGTACGTGTGTACGTGTGTGTGTGTGTGTGTGTGTGTGTGTGTGTGTGTGTGTGTGTGTGTGTGTGTGTGTGTGTGTGTGTGTGTGTGTGTGTGTGTGTGTGTGTGTGTGCCTTCCTCCAGGCCTACCCAGAGTACCTCATCACCTACCAGATCCTTAAACCAGAGAGCACCGCGCAGTCCGCTGCCGCAGCCGAGCAGAAGTCCTAGTTACACACACGCACGAGGACTTTGTTGCCGGTTGTCCACTCGTTGTTTCCTCCCTTTTTAATTGTTAGATGCCGAAATCCCCTCCTCCCCCTTCCTTTTATTCACGTCACAGAATTCCATTCTCTAGTGCAGTAGATTACACGGTGACCGGTGGATCATGATGTTGCTGTATAATAACCTACTCGTGGTGATGACTCGTCAGTTTTTCTCTCTCTCTATCGTTTTATTTTTATGCATTGGCAGCATGTAGGTCAAGACGCATGTACGGCCCAATAGCCTGCGCGGGTTCTCTCACCGACCACCGCTCCCCTCCACAGACCAAGCAGAGTCTGCATTTTTGAACAGACTGCCACTCTCCATCCCCCCCATTCATCCTGCCTTGTTACAATGGAGACCATCCCCCCATCATCCACACGCACACACAGGCTCAACCAAAGCCTGTAACCCGTTTGAGTCCCCCACAAGAAGAGTTCCTCCTGTACAGAGTGGTGTGTGTTGACTGTGATTTTTTTTATTTTTATTTTTTTTTTTATTTTTTTTTTTTCTCTTGGACTCTCACCCATAACACTACCCCAATACATAATGTGCTAGGCTGTGATCATGGCTTTCCACCTCAATGCGATCCTTCACGCACACTACGGTTACTGCTTTTTCTGAACTTTATTCGGGGGTGTCGTTTGAAGGAGTTTGAAGGGAGGGCGGGGGGGGGCATTTTATTTGTCGCCCATGGGAAGCGAAGAGAGCTGTGTGTGTTGGAATTCCCACGCTCCCAATAAACGATTGTTGTGCCCGGCGAGGTATCGTCACTACATATATATATAGGTATAAAATAAATGCATAACACACATGGTAATTGTGTGTTTTCTAGGACTGTTGTGAGATAGTCGGCAGAGAAGGTGTTCAAAACACACACCCTCCCAACCTGGAGTTTAGGATCGTCACACCCCTGACTTGTTTTTAAAGATGTTGCTTTTAAAACCCCTCTAATGTGCGGTCGGCATCAAGTGCGACCGAACCCCCCCCCCCCCCACGCCATCACCTCTGTCTTACTCAAACACATCCCACACGTATGGATTTGCACTTTTACATAGAAAACCTATTTAAGTTATTTTGAAATTAATTTTTCAGATGTTATGGGAAAGAAAAAAAAAAAAGATGTTTTCGATGTACAGGTTGTGTAAATGAATGTGTATAACTGTCGATGTTTAACAAAAATCTCGTTGAGAACTGTAAATGACGTCTAAATTTTCTTTCATGCCTTCGTGATCTCTCACTTTTCTTTTTTTTCTTTTTTTTTTTTGAATAAACGTCCCAGTAACAGCCCGTCAGGTGTCCTTACATATTCTCTTTTTTTTTTTTTTCTTACATTTTGTATTTATTCACCAGTGTAGTTGTAGCTGTAGTTTTACAAAGCTTCAAGGTTACTTGAGTTAGGAAAAAAAATGAAGTATGTTTTACACAGTTGCTTGTTTAAAATAAGAGGCTGCAGAGAAGATAAGGATGCTTTCCGTCGGCAGGCCTGCTACACCTGGCTGTCTCCCCGGGGTTGAGCGCGCGCCATCAGAGCACTGCTGCCCTGCTCAGGCGCGGGCGCTGGGCAGAGGTTGCCATTTTTCGCCACGCTATCAATCACAATGACTGGCAGCTGCAAGCCCATGTTGGGCAAAGGCAGGAAGTTTCCCGCAGGGAAAGGGGGTACGGCCTCCAGGTCCTGTGCGTACATGCATGACGTAGGGTGCAGTACTGCCAGGAGGCATGGGGTTAGGGCAGAGGGAAGGACACGAAGGGGTTCGGGGAAGAGGGGTACACGGCGTATCTGTACTGTGCTTGAACCGGTCTCTGCCGCCTCAAGACTTCGAAGCCGAGAAGGGACGGGTCGATAAACTGGTTGAGCGAGGCGACTGGAATTCCGCCGGCAGGAGAGCCCGTCTGCCGAATTGTGTGATAGAAATTGATCATTGCGTTTGGATAAGGAGAGAGAAACTTTAGAGAATAGTGGTTGAGCTGCTCCAGCATGTGTTAAACGACCAACAGGAGGTTTTGTGGACACAGATTAGGCTATTGACTAAATCTGGATCTCTTTAATCTGGACTAACTGAAATGGCCTTTCTCAGTCGTGGTTTAAAATAATTTCGGACTTGCTCAGGATTTCCAGATGGAAGGTCAGAGCTAATCTAGGTCTAAGACTTTTCAAAGGACTGACTCTGAAAGACAAAAAGGGCTTCTTTTACATTTCAGTAACACTGACGTAAAACACAAAACGATATAACCTCAATTTCAAAATGTTGTCCATCTCTAAGCATAAGAGACGCTTCCATTTTATTTTTCTCTATAAGGTCTATATGCAGAAAGTGTGTAAACCCACGGTGCGTCGACTTAAATCCGTGTTAGTGCCACCGGCTTTAACATTTGAATTTTGTTGAATTGAGTTGGAATGCTTACCTCAGTTTCCATACTTTGTTCTGATTCGTGGACCTAATGGCAATGACAGAACAATGTTACTATTCATGTGAAAAGGAAAAAAACTGTAGAAAATGAATAAACATTTCAACTTACTGTGATGTGAAACCATGACCCACATAGATGAACAAGTCTTCACTCGGTCCCACTCCCGCCCAGAATTCAAATATGTTCATTGAGGTTGTTTCAATGGGAACAAAATGGAAGTTTATATTTAATTTGAATAATTTCTGATAGAAGGATATTTTTGATGGATTACAAGATTTTTTATTCACTACATGGCCAAAGGTGTGTGGACACCTGAACGCCACACCCATATGTGTTTGTTGAACAGTGATTGTCAAAACCATGGGCATTAATATGGAGTTGATTAGCGAGATTTCCCTTCCCCCGAAATTCAGGGGCCTCTCCCAAACCATGAAAAACAAGCTTCAGACCATTATTCCTCCACCACCAAACTTTATAGTTGGCACTATGCATTCAGGCAGGTAGCGTCCTCCTGCCATACGTCAATCCAAGACTGTCCATCAGACTGCCAGGAGGTGAAGCGGGATTCATCACTCCAGAGAACATGTTTCCGCTGCTCCAGAGTCCAATGGCGGCATGCTTTACACCACTCCAGTCGACGCTTGGCATTGTGCATGGTGATCGTAAGCATGTGTGCAGCTACCATAGAAACCCAGTTCATGAACCTCAGGACCAACCGTTCTTGTGCTGATGTTCACTTACAGGGGCAGTTTGGACCTCACTAATGAGTGTTGCAACCGGGGACGGAGGATTCTTAAGTGCAACATGGTCGAGCTGTTGTTGCCACTAGATGTTTCTCCTTCACAATAACAAAACTTACGGTTGACCGGGGAAGGACACATTTCTTAATATTTTTCTCTGCCCAGTCTTCAGAGTTTGCCATTTCACTGCACTTATCAGTCACAATATTGAAACCACCTGCCTAATGTGTAGGTCCCCCTCTTCCACCAAAACTCCACAAGACCTCTGAAGGTGTCCTGTTGTATCTGGCACCAAGTATCTGGCAGCAGATCCTTTAAGTCCTAAAGTAAGTTGTGAGGTGGGGCATTTTGTTCCAGTACATCCCACAGATGCTCGATCGGATTGAGACAAATAAACATTGAATCTTGAATCTTGATCTGGGGAATTTGGAGGCTAGGTCAACACCTTGAACTCTTTGTCATGTTCCTCAAACCATTTCTGACCATTTTTTGTAATGTGGCAGGGCGTATTATCCTGCGCATTAAGAGGCCACTGCCATCAGGGAGTACGATTGCCATGAAGGGGTGAACTTGGTCTGCAACAATGTTTATGTAGGTGGTACGTGTGAGAGTAACAGCCACATGAATGCAAGGACCCAAGGTTTCCCAGCAGAACATTGACAAGAGCATCACACTGCCTCCGCAGGCTTGCCTTCTTCCTATAGCGCATCCTGTGCCATCTCTTCCCGAGGTAAAGGACGCACACGCATATCCACATCGAGAAAACATGATTCATCAGACCAGGCCATCTTCTTCCATTGCTCCATGGTCCAGTTCTGACACTCACTTGCCCATTGTAGCCACTTTTGGCGGTGGACAGGGGTCAGCATGGACACTCAGACTGGTCTGCGGCTACGCAGCCCCATACACAGCAAGCTGTGATGCACTGTGTGTTCTGACACCTTTCTATCATAGCAGCATTAACTTTTTCAGCAATTTGTGCTACAGTAGCTCTTCTGTGAGATTGGACCAAACGGGCTGAACTTCACTCCCCATGTGCACCAATGAGCCTTGGGCACCCATGGCCCAGTTGGCGGTTCACCGGTTGTTCTTCCTTGGACCACTTTTTGTAGGGACTAACCACTGCATATCAGGAACACCCCACAAGACCTGCTGTTTTGGAGATGCTCTGACCCAGTCTTCTAGCCATCACAATTTGTCAAAGTGGCTCAGATCCTTACGCTTGCCCATTTTTCCTACTTCCAACACATCAACTTCAAGAACTGACTGTTCACTTGCTGCCTCATATATCCCACCTCTTGACAGGAGCCACTGGAACGAGATGAGCAATGTTATTCACTTCACGTGGTTTTGTTGTTGTGGCTGATCAGTGTCTATGACTGCATGACAGATACAATTCTTGAAAATGTCATGATAAACTTTTATTAACCTTGCCTGTCGAAAGTTTTTACTTTTCCTCACTTCATAGAATTATGTTATATGCATTATATCCCTGAATGCAGAAAAAGGTCTATACTTAAATGACACCTATTTTTTTCCTATTTGTCTCATTTCCTCCTGCCTGTCTGTAATGCCGTGCTTGTCTATTTGCTTCCCATGAGATGATGACTAGTACAAAACCAGGAAAATGTTCAATCACTTTCCACCAACCTCAGCAACAGGGCAGCTATTTTTTTTTTTTTTTTTATCTTTTACAGATTATATTACATAAAAATGCTTCTGGGTTCGATGGTGGTGCAATTAAAACAATGACAACAAGCATTTCCAAACCACAGTCTGGTATGTGTCTGTAGCCGGGCCTGAAGCCGCCGACGGGGAGTGTTGCAGTCCCGCTGCAACATTTTAATTAAAGCTGATTAAACGTTTACTTTGAGCTTCTGACACAACAATTTTCTAAAGCTTATCTACGACGCGGTTAGTTTAGAAATGGAAAAAACCCGAGATGTGGGGTCTTCTGAGGATTGAGGATTGAGTTACCAGAATGTAATACATATGGAGAGAAGTTAGCGGCTGCAGAACCATCTCCAATTCAGCCTGAGCTACAAAAGAAGTTACCTGAGGTGAGGAGGGCTGATTCTGATTCATGGGCATTGCAGGTAAGACAGACAAATATTTTATTCGTAATAATAAAATATATTCTATGAAATAATATTATATATCTGTGTATCATATTATATGTGTTATTTAAATGTATGCAAATATTTTTCAAATATTAAAATGTGGTTGTATTATCTATTGTTATAATTTTGTTCACAAATATCTGAGTGACCAAAATGAAATGAATCGTCTTTGTGCTGGGCCTGGTTGTCACCAGCACCAGCATATCATTTCATATGACATATATCTCTGAATCTAGGTTGACATCCATGAGAGAGAAGATGAAAAGGTGATGACCATATATATTATTATTATTATTATTATATTTTTATATATATATATTTATATATATATAATTTTTTTTAAATATATTTTATTTATTTATTTATTTATTTTGATTGTAGCCTCTAATAGACTAAAACTGCCAAATTAATTTTATCATCAATTTTACAGCGCAGTAGAATTATTCACTATTTAATTTAAGTCATTATTATTGCCTAAATAGAAACGTTGAAACGTGGAATGATATTCTTAGAATGAAGCTATTGAAAAGTAGGGAGATACTGAATTATGTAAAACGTGTTTGTTTGTTTGTTTGCAGGTTCCTCACCTGAGACGCCTTCTGACACTGGCCCCTGCCCATAAAAAGGCCCCAGTACACGCTGCTTGGCCCTTCTTGCCTCATGTGGCTGCCGTTCCTCTATTAGCCCCCGTTCTCCCGGTGGCCCCCGGTTCCCCCAGTGGCCTCCATTCCCCCTGTGGTCCCCTTTCTGTCAGACGCCCCCGTTCCCCCGCCTACTAAGATCATTGACGCCATTCCTGTTACCGACGCCCTCCCTGAGCGTGTCCTCCGCCCTAGCCCCCCACCTCTGCTTCACCCACCCCGTCGTCCTCACCTGCAGCCCCCCCAGGGGTGTCATGGGCCCACCCACCCACTTCCAGGGAACTCCACTCAGCCCGCCCACTTACTCTTCCATTCAAGGAGTGACCTACAGTAACCTACGTCCGTTCCCCTTCCCCGTCCCGCATGGAGGTGGAGCCATGGTGCTGCCGCCCGGCTCCTGGCAGGGAGCTCCCAGCCGGGCGTGCCCCAGCAGGATCCGGGCCACGGGCCTCTCGGCCGCCACCCCCTAGTGCTCCCCTGCCTATTACGCTCTGCTTCCTCCGGCCCAGAACACCCTCCAGGCCCAGGCCTCCAACCCCATGTTCATGCTCTACGGCCCATAGGTCCCTCCCTTCAACCCGGCCCCGTACAGAGGCCCCGCGATGACTCATACTATCGCAATCACCCCTCCCATCATATTGAGAGAGTGCACTCACCCACTGGAAACCCAGTTTCCATATTCTGCCGCCATTGAATACCAAGAGGCCAAGGGTCAGCAGACTGCTGGACAGGAACTGGTGGAGCCCAGGGCCGGAGGCCATCTGCAGCCTGAAAAGGAACGAGAAGCAACGGATCAAAATGAGCTGAACTTTGAACTGCTTTAGATAAGAATGCATGCTGTTTTTGTATGTTTTACTTTCTGGACAATGACATACATAACATCGTTATTACAATGACTTTCTTTCAAAGTGATGGGATGTTTCATCCAAATTCTATGAAAAAAATATGTTTACAAATTCAAAGTGCACTTTCCTCCGCGTCCTTGATTTGCTGACATATGTTCTTCGCTTCCTAGTCTTTGTCTATGATCTATAATCAAAAAGAATGTACAATGAGGGATATGATAGACGGTAATTATTTTTTGCTGAGCTTCACGAGTGTCCAGAGCCACGTAACTACTAGACCCCAATTTATCGGCAGGGTTGGTGGCATAAAAGCGCAAAAATATGTACAGATCTTTTATTTAATTTTATTGGCGCAACTACAGAAAATACACACAAAAAGAACATCAAAAAGACAGAAAAAAAACCACCCAATAACAACTAAAAACTGCTCAAAAGACACACAAGGGAAAACTAAAAACCAAAACGTCTCAAAAAACACAAACTACGAACCACTCAAAAGGCACGAACATGTCAAATAAAAACTTCTCAAAATTCACAAAATAAAAAAGGAAAAAAAAAAAAAACGACACAAAACACACGAACATGATTTTTTTTTTTTTTAAACGAAAACTACACAAAAAAAAAAAAAATCCGAATCAAACAGAAAAAAAACAAACGAATAAAAAGACGCGCCCGCTTCCGCATAAACAAACCCAAACGTGTCGCGTGTGTTAGACGTCACGAACCGCTGCCCTCCACTATTTCACTCAGAGGAACTTTTACGCTCTTTTCTGCTCTTTCACCTGTGTTATTATTATTATTATGATTATTACTCATCCTCAACAATAAAAATAATAATAATAACAGTCGTAACTGTATAAATAATAATAACTAAGTGTATAATTATCGTTTTAAGGCAGCGCTGCTCTGTGTGTTTGGTTCTGTTGACTGGGCCCATGCTCAGCCGCAGGGCAGCAGCCCGAGGCTTGTGTGTTTTAGCCTGGATCGCACACCTCACCCACACCGCCGCCTCCTCATGCCTCATCAGCGTGGACGTGGAGAAGCCCCTTCGAGGCTTCAAGCATTTCTGGAGAAGCACTGGTTTTTGGTAAGAATCACACGACCACTCCACACGAGATCAGAATCCTGTTGATCTGTCTCTGTCTCTCTCTCTCGCTCTCCAGTCGTTTACATTACCAAACAACTGTCAAATTAAACAACAAACAAGAAAAACAAATGTAAATGTGCAAACATACAAGAATAGTCAGTAAGAAATAACTTAAAGTGTATATATACTCCTCACAAAAAGTTAGGGATATTTGGCTTTCGGGTGAAATTTATGGAAAATGTAAAAAGTTCACGCTACAGTGATATTATATCGTGAAAGTAGGGCATTTAAGTAGAAGCATGCAATGGTGATTTCCTCATCTCAAACAATTTATTGAGACAAAAGCCAACAACAGTGGTGGGTATACCACAACAAAAAATGTCAATGTCTCAATAACTTGTCAGGTGCCCTTGAGCATCAATTACAGGTTGACAATGACGTCTCGGTGCTTTTAAAAGTGTAGTGTGGGGGCCCCTCTCAGGTCCTCAGGCAGGGTGTTCCATTTACTTGGGACATAAGGCAGCCTCCCCTGCTTTAGAGTTGGTATGAGGGATGGTTAAAAGACCACTGCCTGTGGACCTGAGAGTTGTAATGAGCATTTATTTTACATACTGAGGTGCAAGGCCATTTACAGCTTTTTCTACAAGTAGCAGAATCTTAAAATCAATTCTAGTTTTAACAGGGCGCCATTGCAGAGATCTAAGATCAGCTCTGATGTGTTCAAACTTTTTAGTCCCAGTGAGAATGCTTGCAGCCGCATTTTGATCAATTTAAATGGTAGAAGGCTGATTTTGTGATGTGATTGATATAGCTCTTAAAATTTAGATTGGCGTCTATGATTTCACCCAGATTTCTGGCTTCATTCTTGCTCTCCAGAGACAGTGATCAATGTTCATTCAGTTCTAAAAAGTTCTGTGACATCCATGCATTCATATCATTAATTCACTGAGTGAGGGAGTGTAGGTCATAAGGAGATAGGGATATGTACAGTTGTGAATCATCTGCATAATTATGTTAATTTGTTTTGTGTTTCTTTATAATATTTGCAAGTGGGAGCATATAGAGGTTTAACAGTAATGGTCCAAGAATCGAACCTTGGGGCACTCCACATATAATCTCCACTTTGTTCGAGACAGAATCTCCAATGGACGCAAAGAACTGCCTGTCCTGTAAGTAGGTTCTGAACCAGTTTAGAACCGGGCCAGATAGGCCAACCCAATTTTTTTATTCACGCTAATAAAACATGATGGTCAACAGTGTCAAAGGCAACACTGATATACAGGAGCAGAAGAACAGATAGTTTTTTCGAATCAGTGTTTACATGAAGAACATTCACAACATCAACAAGTGCTGTTGTTTCTGTGCTATGGTGAGGTCGAAAACCAGATTTATAAGTGTCTTAAAGGCTGTTTGATGTAAGATAGTTGTTAAGGTGAAGGTGAACTGTTTTTTCAAGTATTTTGCTGAGGAATGGCAGGTTGGAAGTGGGCCTATAGTTGGCAGTAACTGTTGTATCAAGATTGCTCTTCTTCGGGAGTGGTTTAATGACAGCTGTTTTAAATGCTGCAGGAAATATACCTGATTGAAGAGAGCCGTTTAAAATTCCTAATACCTCGTGCTCGGCATTTAGAAACAGTTTCAAAAAATGTGGTAGGGAGAGGGTCCAAGCAGCGCGTTGCGGGCCTGAGCTGATCACCAATATCGTCCAGTTTTTTTTGTCTAAAGGGAGACATGGCAGCAGTCATATTACTGGAGAACTGGAGGAAAGGTTCATTTCTGGATGCTGA
Organism: Zeus faber; assembly: GCF_960531495.2. NCBI lineage: Eukaryota > Metazoa > Chordata > Actinopteri > Zeiformes > Zeidae > Zeus > Zeus faber. The sequence goes on along the minus strand of NC_137203.1, from coordinate 26,044,859 downwards.
GGCAGGAATATTCTGTCTGATAGCTGTACATTTGTTATTGAAAAATGTAGTGAACTCTCCACATTTTTCAGTTGAGAGCATCTCTGACGGCGCTGTAGATGGTGGATTAATAAGTCGATCAACAGTGGAGAAGAGCACTTTACTATTGTTGATATTTTCATTAATGGTTTTTGAGAAGAAAGACTGTCTGGCCTGTTTAATTTCTTTGTTGTACTGTAAATTTCATGGTGAACCTGAAGTTTTGTCTTTCTCCCCTTTGGTTCTGCCTGGCGACAGTCTCTTAAGCTGTCTAACAACCGCTCCAATTCTCCAGTGGGCTTTTTGTTTTCAATGTTTTTAGTTTTAACAGGTGCGAAGTTATCCATGATCTTTTGTATTTTTGAGTTGAAGTTGCTCACAGGATCCTCAGTTGATGATGCCATGAACAGCGGTAACTCATTTACAAGGTTTCAATGGTATTATTGTTAATGATATGTTTTTTAATTGTTCGGGTACCCCTCTGTTGTACAGGAAAAGCAGACACGTCAAAGAATGTGCAACAGTGATCTGAAACAGCAAGATCTATGACACAGGGTACAGTGATATTAAGTCCTTTTGATATGACTAAGTCCAGAGTATGCCCTTTATTGTGGGTGGGTCCAAACACATGCTGAGTCAGGTCAAATGCCTTCAATAGGCTTATAATATGTGCATCTGGGTCTGTTTGATTGTCAACATGAATATTAAAATAACCTGAGATAATTACGCAATCATAATCAGTGGAGACCTTGGACAGTAGCTCAGGGAATTCATCAAGAAAGCCACATTTGGATTTTGGTGGCCGATAGACAGTGATGATTAAAATTGGAGCACTGCAGTTTATAGATATAGAAAGGTGTTCAAAAAATGTGAATTCTCCAAGGGGGATTTCCTTGCAGCTATAGATATCAGAGAAGACAGCAGCTATTCCACCGCCTCTCTTATCAGGTCTAGTGGTTTGGATGAATTTGAAATTAGGAGGTGCTGTCTCAATGAGTGCGACTGTGCCATTTCTGTCCAGCCAGGTCTCAGTCAGTGGAATGAAATGACGAACCGCCAGACCTCCATGAGCATGCATGTAGGTCTGGCAGCAGAGGAGTTCCGAGGGACAGCAGTGGCAGCTGAGTCAGGAGAGCACCGCCCTCCCAGTGACGGCGCAGGCAGGTGGTCCAAATCAGTGGCCGCAGGGCAGCCCGACAGGCAGAGATCCAGCTGCGGGAGCCAAGGCGGTGCTCCGCGGCATTGGAAACACTGGGGTCCGCAACGGAGGTCGGAGCCACCAACCGGCTTAGGAGCAGAGGCCCGGGCAGACGATGGATAGTCTGGCTGCTGTGGAGATGAGGCTGGCGGCGGTAGAGAGTGTCTCGTTGCCCTCGATGCCACGGTGGACTTTTTGCGGATTCTTCGCACTGTGTAAAATAGTTTTGTTTTTGTTTTCTTATAATTTGGTTTAGTCTAATGGGGGTTTCTGTCTGTGGGCTTGTGTTTGTGAAAAGAGCTGGCTGAGGGGGGCTCCTCCCTACTGTCTCTCTGTAGGTTAGGGCTTTGTTATGGAGTGTGTCAGGGTCCCTTTCTTTTAGGTGACAATGAAATTTAAATTATCTGTTTTGAATTTTTATAATTAATTGGTATCATCCTAATTGTGCTCTGCATGCATTATTTGGGGTTTTTCCTTGTACTCAGAGAATGGATTTGCAGAATTCTGCATGCAGCATCTCAATTTGGTGTTCCTTCCCATTTTGTCTTGGTTGGCGAGTGGACACTAGACCTCGTAACCATATAGTGAAATGGGTTCCATTACCGAGTCTAATATTTGAAGCCAGATTTGAGTTGGAATGTCCAATTTGATGTTCCTTTTGATGGAGTAGAAAGCCCTTCTGACCTTGTCTCTCAGGTTGTTCACTGCTTGTTGAAGTTAGTTAGTTGGTACTGATGTTCAGGCCCAGGTAGGTATAGTTTTTTATATGTTCTACAGCATCAGTATCTAGAAAGAAATGAAGTGTGTGGTTTTGGACGTTGGCCCTTTTTTGGAATATCATGATTTTTGTTTTGGTCAGATTGACTGTCAGGGCCCAAGTCTGGGAGAATTGGTGCAGAAGATCAAGCTGCTGTTGTAACCCTTCTTTGGTCGAGGACAGGACCACCAGATCATCTGCAAACAGTAGGCATTTGACTTCTGTATCTGCTAGGCTGATGCCAGGCACTGCAGCCCACTCTAATGCCCTCGCCAGTTCATTGATGTAAATGTTGAAGAGGGTTGAGCTCAAGCTACCTCCTTGTCTGACCCCCCGGCTTTGGGGAAAGAAGTCTGGGGAAAGTGCGCTGCGCACTTGTTGTTTGTGTACATGGAGTTTATGACATCGTAGGTTTTTCCCCCCGACACCACTTTCCAAAAGTTTATACAGCAGTCCCTCATGCCAGATAGAATCTTTTGGGGTTTTTTTATAAGTCAACAAAGAAGGAGAATATTTTGCTTTTGTTTTTTTTTTCATTGGTTGTCCATTAGGGTGCTGAGGGTGAACATATGATTTGTTGTGCGATTATTTTGTAAGAAGCCAATTTGGGATTTGCTCAGGACATTATTTTCAGTCAGGAGTTGTAGCAGTCTCTGGTTCATGATCATACAGAGGATTTTCCCGAGGTTGCTGTTGACGCAGATGCCACGGTAGTTATCGGGGTCATATTTGTCTTCGCTTTTGTGTAGTGGTGTTATCAATCCTTGGTTCCAAATATTGGAGAAGATCCCAGAGCTGAGGTCTGTGAATTTGATCATTTAATTTGGGACGCAATCAATACCACAGGCCTTCTTGGTTTCCAATGATTTTATTTTGTTCTGTATTTGTTTTAGTGTAATTGGGGAGTCGAGTGGTTTCTGATAGTCTTTTATGGTTGACTCTTAACGTTGTAGTTCTTCTTGTATGTGTTGTTGCTGTTTATTCCTCTCTATTTGACCAAATAGATTGGAGAAGTGGTTTACCCATACACCTCCATCTTGGATGTTTAGGTCCTCATGATTTTGTTTATTTATAAGGTTCGAATTGTCCCAGAAGTGGTTTGTTTATAAAAGATAAAGATAAAGGTACTTTATCTATGGATTCTTCAATAACATGTAACTGCTTTCTAACGTGTTGGTCTCTTTTTGTCCTTATTGTGTTTTTATACTGTTTTAATGTTTCACTGTAGTGAAGATGTATGTTCTGGTTGTCTGGGTCTCTATGTTTTTTGGTTAGATAGGTTCCTTAATGGCTTTCTGAGTTTTTTGCATTCATTGTCAAACAATTTGACTTTGTTGTTATTTTTGTTGGGGTTTCTATTTGATGCCTTTTATGTTTGATAAGGAGGCTGAAATGTCAAATATATCATTGATTTTTTTCTCGTGCCCTATTTACATCTTCACTGTTGTATTGAAGGGGTTGTTTCCAGAAACCGGTCTAGGAGTGACTGGACTTGTGTTTGCCTAATAGCGTTTTGGTAGATTTCCAAGCTACCTTCCTTCCATTTGTAGCTTTTTCAAACATGGTTGCATGTTGATCTACTTAGGTAGACTTTGGTTTTGCTGTGCTCGCACAGGGGTGTTAGTGGGCTGACGGTGAATGCTCTGAGAGACACTGGGCTGAGGTCAGTGAGGAAGTAATCTACTGTACTGCTATCCAGAGATGAGCCGTAGGTGTACCTACTGTAAGAGTCCCATCAAAGTCTACCATTGACTATGCACAGGCCCAGCGAACGACAGAGGTGAAGGAGCTGTCATCCATGTTTGTTTGTTGCTTTGTCATAGGTGTGTTTGGGGGGGGCATATCCGAGAGGGGATGTTTCCACCTGTCCTGGCATTGAGATCCCCACAGATAACAATGTCTGACTCTCTCTGATTCTCTCTGTCTCTCTCGGTCTCTCTCTGTCTCTGTGTCTCTAGCCCCCCGCTGCCCCACACGGAGGCCCACCGCTTTGACCTGAGCCAGGACCAGGAGCTAAACCTGGCCTACGTGGGCTCGGTGCCCCACAAGGGGATCCAGCAGGTCCGGATCCACTGGATGCTGGAGCTGGTCACAGCGCAGTAAGTGCGGCGACAGAAATCTAGGAAAAGTTTCACTTTTTACTAATTCTATAAATATTAAATAATAATAATTCATCAATGTATGTGTTAATTATATTTATATTTTTTATAATATTTTTTCATTATATTAATTATATTTTTACTTAATACAAATTTTAATTTTTGACTTTTTTTACACAGAAGGTGTAAATCACAATAAAAGTAAGAGTCATTGTATTAGGGACAGTGCAAAACTAATATGGACCACAAACATTTAAGTCTCACACAATGCATTTAGACTGCTGTTGAATGCAATGGGAAATAGTGAAAATTCAAAATGGTTTAATGTAATTTTAAAGCATTATCCTCATGCAACATTTTGACAAAAGATGCCTCAAGATGTTCATCTGTCAAATTCTTTTGCACATTTGTTGATTATTCTAGAGATGTGGAAGGAGGACCTCGGTACAACTTCACCCATCTGGATCAGCTGATAGAGCTTCTGTGGAACAATGGCCTGACACCAGGTATCACATCCTCCTGCTATTTTCCTGTGCATCCTTGTTTATTTTGTATTATTTATTTTCGTCTATTACTGTCATATATGTGGCCCGCTGTAAGGTTTTGAGCTGATGGGCAGCATCTCCAACTACTTTACGGACTTTGAGGACAAGGGACAGGTGGTGGAGTGGAGGAGGCTGATCTACCTCATCGCCAGGAGGTACATTGGTGAGTTAACCGTGGATTGTTCATCCTTTCAATTGAGATTGGTTTAACTGAAAGTAGATTAGGTCTTCATTTAATGATTTTTTTTTTCCACATTTGTCAAATCGGGAATCCAAAAAAATGCGTTGACGGAATTAATTTTACATATTTTCATATACTAGAAATTGGGTATGTTACACTACACCACGTTACACCATTAGCATAAAAAAGCTTAAGTCTGAAAACATTTTGACTAATAATAATATGTAATAGAAAGTGTAAAGGAAAAAACGAAATACAAATTGTCAATTATATACAAATAGCCACAAAAATAGAAATAGTCAGATATATAAAAATATACAGAATGTTGTATATGTAAAATTATTTAAAAAATTCAAACATTTGCCATTTTCATCTGCCATTTACCTTCTCTGCAGACAAGTATGGTTTGGGCGTCGTCTCTCAGTGGAACTTTGAAACATGGAATGAACCCAACAACCACGATTTTGACAATGTCACCGTGTCCATTCAAGGTACTATCAACCCAGAGCTTTGCCATAATAGTCCCAATGATGTATTTTATCTCTATATAATTTTGTTGTTCTAGTGAAAAAAGTATCATCTTAAACCTCAATACAATCTTCTACATTTTCCCTCCAGGGTTCCTGAACTATTATGACGCCTGCTCAGAGGGCCTGCGGGCGGCCAGCGGGGCCCTGAGGTTCGGGGGCCCAGGGGACTCATGCCACTCCCCCCCGCACTCGCCGTACTGCTGGGCCCTGCTGCAGCACTGCCACAACGGAACCAACTACTTCACGGGGGAGACGGGCGTCCGGCTGGACTACATCGCCCTGCACAAGAAGGTAGGATGGGCGATCACTGCTACTAGGAAGTAGCTGGGTGCTTCGCTGTCGACCATTTTCAGGTTTACCAGTTTGTATTTGTGCAAACGAGTTATACATAATTACAAATTTGGTGTCAGCAGAATATTATTATTTTTTCGTCCAGGAGGAAATGTGAGAATTCACTTTGTTACTTTATATGAAATTAGTCATTAACTATAATGAATTTAAGTAAAGTAATTAATTAGTTGAATTAAAATGAATAATTGAATTAATGAATACTGCACATGGCAAGTGTGTTTGTGTGTGTGATGTGGCAAACAACGCAAAAGACACCAAAGACACTGTAGAGAAACTGTAGAAAGGATTTAGGTTGATCCTTGTTTTTTCTTCACTTGTATCATTCATAAAGTGCATGTGTAAAGCATTAATAATCTGAATTGAGGGGAAAACGATCGATGTGAATCAATTGATCCGCCTGGTGTGTAATTTGTATCGGGAAGCCAATAATCATGAGAATTTGCCACCAATAATTATATAATTATGTGGTTTGGCAGGTTAAAATTCAGAAATATCATAATATATATAACATTATTATTATAATGTTATTATCCGATATTAAATATTGGATAATATTCTGAAATGTGAAATGCTAATGTTTTTCCTTGACTCCAGGGAGGCGGCTCGTCGCTGCCCATCCTGCAGCAGGAGATCCAGACGGTGCAGGAGATCCAGGAGCGTTTCCCGCCGTTCCGCAGCCACCCAATCTACAACGACGAGGCCGACCCCTTGGTGGGCTGGGCCACGCCCCAGGCCTGGAGGGCCGACGCCACATACGCCGCGATGGTGGTCAAGGTAACGTCCGGAGATGGCACAGGAGGGCCATGAGAAGAAAAGGAAAATAAAAAAATATGACACATTGGTTGATAGGGAAAAATGGTGTTTGCAGTAGAAATGTGAATGTATCTTAATCTATTTTATTTCAATTTTGATGATCCAAAACCCACATATGAAATGTTGTCGAATTGGCTACTGTATATAGTTTATTGTATATTACCAGATTGATTGTTCATTGCTATTTATTGGTGATCCTTAGGGTTATTGTATATTTGCTGGTTTTCTGTTATTCATTGTTCATTCAGCTTATTTATTCTGGCTTATTGTTAAGTTGATTTTATTGGTTATGGTTAGGTTATTGTATATTTTCTTCTACTTAATTCTAAGTATATATTGCGGTGTAAATTGGCGGTTCTTCTTGCTTATTGTTGTTTGCCAGGCTTATTTAATTACTTTTGTTTATTCTAGGTTTACACTTGTCTATCAGTAGGTTATTGTAATAGCCAATGTTTTGTTTTATTGTTTATCTTAGGTTTATATTTAGGTTTATTTATTGTACATTCCATATCTTCTATCTTCGCGTTAATCCTAAGCTTTACTGCATATTACCAATTCTTTCAGGTGATCTTCAGGTTTATTTCATGTGGCCATTTTCTTTTTTCAATTTGTGTTGTTATTATGTTATTGTTATTAATATAATTGCCTATTTTGATGCAAGCTGCTGTGACACTGAAATGTCATCTATCTATCTATCTATCTATCTATCTATCTATCTATCTATCTATCTATCTATCTATCTATCTATCTATCTATCTATCTATCTATCTATCACTTCCACTGATCTATCACTATCACTAAATAACTCAAAAGAAGCATTTTAAGCCTCATCTGACTTTACCCTCCCTCGCTCCCTTCAGGTGATTGCCCAGCACCAGGACCTCCTTGTGGCGGGCGGGAGTGGCAGCATCAACTATACCCTGCTGAGCAACGACAACGCCTTTCTCAGTTACCACCCGCACGCCTTCGTCCAGCGCACGCTGACCGCCCGCTTCCAGGTCAACAACACCCGTCCACCCTACGTGCAGCTCATCCGCAAGCCCGTCCTCACCGTCATGGGGCTGCTGGCGCTGCTGGGTGAGTAGCCCCTGAAGTTCTACAATCTGTAAAATCAGTCATTTTAGAGCTTTGTGTATATACATTGATGTGCACATTGATGTTTCCGTACAGACAATTAGCATGAAAAACATTAACAGTCTGACAATATAATTCATAAATAGATAAATACATAGATTAATTAAATAATAATAATAAAAAAATAAAAAAATAATTAATAAATACAAATAAAAAGCTTAATAAATAAAGTTAAATGAAAATAGCCAATTATCCAGAACAGAAATCGCCAAATACATAACTATACAGAACATACAAAGTGCAATTCTTTGCACAGGAAATATATTATTATACCCTTACTAAGTTATTACTACAGTCTACAGTGTTATAACAGTGTTACTTCAGGTATCCATTTATAGTGACCGTCAATCATATTAAATTACATTTCTCTCATTGTTGTCAATGTTAAATTTCTAACATCCTTCCTCAATCCTCAGGAGACACCCAGGTCCAGGCTGACGTTTCAGGCTCCCGAGGGGCCAACGGCAGCACGGTGGGGGTTCTTGCCACCCTTCACCAGCCTCCGGTGGCGGGTGGTTCAGACGGCTGGCAGGTGGCCATGTTGGTCTACAACAGCGACGACAACAGAACTTCCAACAGCACCGATGATGTCACCGTATCCCTGAAGGGTTTGGCTGGGCAGAAAGGTGCGGTTTGATTAAAATTTGTGTCTGGTCTGCTTTTTGTATTTTGGGTGATGTTCTCTAGTCACTTACTTACTTGAAGATTATTTTAAGTGAATACAGCATATGCATAGTACTTTCACCAGATATAGTCTCATTTGCATAGGTGCTCCTTTTTCCCACTCTATTTGATGCATACTATGGTTCATGAATATTATTTGACGCATACTATGGTTGATGCATACTATTTGATGCATACAATGGTTCATGAATATTATTTGATGCATACTATGGTTGATGCATACTATTCAATTAGTGGTGTAATGGAACGTAGTTGATCCGTGATCTGTACGGATTGCCCCCCAAAGTTCAGCACGCATGTGACCCGTAAAGCTAAATACAGTTTTACTGCCACTATTCTACTCTCAATGCAGAGTTGCAGTTAAAAGAGGATGGACAAGACAGGTGTGTGCAGTGTTTTACTCTGAAGCGCAATGATTAGTTTACGGTAGGTTGTGCTATGTTGCTGCTGTCAAGATCCGCTAGTAAACAAACACAATCTGTATTGAGAGATGCAGACTTCTTTAGAAAAACAACTGTTACTCGCTTAATTCTGAACCAAAATCGACTGTTTATGCGGACTGTCTCTAAATCTTTTAGATTTACATGCCTTTATCTTGTCAGCATAATACTGACGATACTCTTCCTAAACAACACTGTTGAGAAAGTGGCACTTCTTCTTTGTCTCTTCATCTTGAGCAAGAATGCAAAGCCTGCTTTATCTGCCAACACTGCCGACCGTGGCTGAAGAAGTCTCCTGTGCAGTACCCCTGTAGAACACACAAGTCTCTTGTGTTGTACACCCCAACACGGTGTAGCGACTGCCCCTGAGACTTATTCACGGTCATGGCAAAGCAGGGTCCCACAAGAAACTGCCGACACCGCAGAGTGAGCGATCGTTGAGCTCGACAGCAAATTCACCCTCTCCTGGAATCACAAGAATCTTGCCCTCGCCAAGGTCCAGAAGTAATTTGGGAAAATGTGCTTCATCTTGTTGCTTTCCAGCAGCCTGAGTGATCCTCATGTTTTCAGTAAGATGGAGAATCTCCACATTCCTCCACAGGTATGGGCTTTTCAAGCACCTTCCTACTATTTCAGTGCGGCCACCATGTGGCATGACGGTAAGGATCTGCCTCCAGTCACAGCTGAATACCATCGTGATGTCACCGAATGGCTTATCCTGGAATGTATGATCTATCCATGTATGATCCGGTGATCCATCATTGACACTTCTTCCACCGCCATGACATGCGTAATTCTGATGAGTGCCGTAGTGCTGTCATCTTTGCTCACGTTGCAAATGGACTAGTCAATGAGTATTAGAGGGCACTTGGTCCTATTATAAAAGGTGGTCCCTTTAGTTAGGAGAGTAGCCACAATGCCACTTGCAGCTGTTGAAAGGGCTAACTTGCCCTGTGCTCAGACTTTGTTGAGGATGTGGGACAATGTGAATGTTTTCCCAGTCCCACCCCTTGCATCAACTGCAGTCATCTTGCCATGTCCCTGTTCCACACTGTCCATCACTGTCTTGACAACTACTGTGCATGTTGCTCGTCATTGAGAAGGTCCCCTGTCTCAGCGATGTGAGTCTGAAGCTTGGGTATCTTGTGGTCTGTCTTATGCTGGAGTATGCAGGGAATGCGAAAGTTGGACCTAAACTGGATCAGGCTCAGGGAGGCCAAAGTTCTTACTCAGCGTAAAGCCGTGCCTCTCAACGTGGTCCTTCAGCTCGAGCAGCACTTTACTTACAATAACTTAATCTGGCTCATTCACACCTGCCTTGCGCATGAAGTCCTCACACAGCACACGTTTGTGCCTTTCCCAGAACTGCAAGTGTTCCCCTCTGAGAATGAACATGAGCATTTTGGCAAATACCTTACGCACTGCTAGGCCAAATGTTTGCAGCCTCCTCCACCACAGAATTCACCTCCTGGTCTTTGTCAACAATGCCATGCAGGCTGCAAGATAGGTCTCCATGACCCTACTGCCAACACGGTCCCTTTTTTTTTTTTTTTTTTAATAGTTTAATAGAGATTTTACTTCAGTCTTAATCATTAAATGTCTCCTCTTCGTCCTCAGGCCTCGTCTATGTCACATATTACCTGGACAACAACGTGACCAATCCCTCCGCGCTGTGGCAGAGCATGGGCAGCCCGGACTTCCCCACAGCCGAGCAGTTCAGACGGCTCCGGAGCGCCGAGGTCTGGTACAGATCAATATCAAAAATATCAATACACTGTGTATAAATAACCAGATTTTGGTAATAGTCAGTATTGCTCTAGGGCTCTATGGAAGTTAGTTAAGTACTTGGTTAGTTCAGTATTAGTCTTTGTTTAGGCACGTTTTTTGTTTTTTTTCGATTTTGTTTACTTTTAGTCGACCAAATTAAAACCAGTTTTTGCTTCTTTTCTTTCTCTGTTTTTCCTCAATATTATTTTGAATATCTTGTTATTTTTGGTGACTAACCTTTTTAAAAAGTGCTATATTTCTTATACTTTCTTAGCCACACCCCACTATAGCAGTTGGGGTAATTCCTAAGTATCCAAAGAAGCTTTGGATTAAAAAATGTTGCTTGCTAACTGGTCCAATAATTAGTTAATGAAACTACATTTCTGTGAACAAAGTGGAGCGACTTTGACAAGGGCCAAATTGTGATGGCTAGATGATTGGGTCAGAGCATCTCCAAAATGGCAGGTCTTGTGGGGGGTTCCCGGTATGCAGTGGTTAGTACCAACCAAAAGTGGTCCAAGGAAGGACAACCGGTGAACCGGCAACAGGGTCATAGGAGCCCATGGGCTCATTGATGCGCTTGGTGCGAAGTCTAGCCCGTCTGGTCCGATCCCACAGAAGAGCTACTGCAGCACAAATTACTGAAAAAGTTAAAGCTGCTATGATAGAAAGGTGTCAGAACACACAGTGCATCACAGCTTGTTGCGTACGGGGCTGCGTAGCCGCAGACCGGTCAGAGTGCCCATGCTTACTAGGCTTTAGTGCAAAATTCCAATCTCCGATCACTGGGGGGCAGATGTGCGTCCCGACAGTGTTGTTTTTTTAACAGTAGGGAGTAAGAACTTGGACAGTCACTTACCTCGGTTGTGTTTAAAAAAAAAAAAAAAAAAAAAAAAATTTGTTTCATGTATGTAGGATATATGTAGGAAACAAACGAAAATAAATAGATCTAAAATTAAAAGACAGGCATGGGCAAGGCATTTACTTTTTTCCCTACAAATAAGAAATGAAGGAAACTAAATAAAACAAAATCTTTCTCTATGAGATCACATTTTATATTGCTATATTATAATCACAAGATTTGCATATTGAGTAGCAGGTACCTGGGGGGCGAGGGTGCCCCATGGACCCCAAGGTGCCCTTCTTATGAGACGTGTTTTTTTTTTTTGTTTGTTTTTTTTTTATTAATGGGTGTCGAGGTAGCGGACTGACTGGGCAAGATATATTCATAAGGACTCCCTCATGAACCTTAAACCTCGGCGCACCTGTGATGTGCGCACAGCGGCTCCGCTGTGCTGCTCTGTTTGAGCACCTGCCCCTCAAAGTCTCGTACGGGACTGTAGAGGGGAAGTGAGACCCGATCACCAGTGGTTACTCGAATGCTCTGAACGGAGAGTGAGAGAGCCTCCGCCCCCTCTCTCCCTCCCTCCCTCTCCTCTTCCCCCTTCTCCGTCTCTCTCTCTGCTCCAGTTTCAAAACACGGTAAACCGCACTTACAATGTTTCATTTCTCAGATTTTTTTTTGTCAGTCATCAGTGTCAGTCGATGGAGTCGATCGCTGATATACAATTCAATCGTAAATCAGCCCAAGCCTAATGCTGACCCCTGTCCACCGCGGAAAGAGCCTACAATGGGCATGTGAGCGTCAGAACTGGACCATGGAGCAATGGAAGAAGGTGGCCTGGTCTGATGAATCACATTTTCTTCTACATCATGTGGGTGGCCGGGGTTAGAGTCCCGTCAAGCATCTGTGGGATGTGCTGCAACAGCAAGCCCGATCCATGGGGGCCCCACCTCGCAACTTACAGGATCTGCTGCTAACATCTTGGCGCCAGATGCCACAGGACAACTTCAGAGGTGTTGTGGAGTCCATGCCTCGACGGGTCAGAGCTGTTTTGGTGGCACGAGGGGGAACTACAGAATATTAGTGGTTATTAGCAGTGGTTTTAATGTTGTGGCTGATTGGTGTATATACAGTGCAACATACATTGTAATTGAAGACCTCCATCCTTGCTGTGTGTTTCATTAGGACCCCCGTGTGGAGGGCCCCTGGCCTGTGCCTGCGGGGGACACTCTGACCCTGAGGGCCAAGCTCCCTGTGCCCTCCGTGCTGCTCATCCATGTGTGTGCACAGCCCAAAGCTGAGCCTGACCAGGTCAGAATACCAAAAAATACATTCTATATGCTGTATATATAGTACACAGATAATTTCAGATTTTTACATTCACAGCAGATTTAGGGGAAAAAGTGAATTCTCAGCTGTTACTATTTCTGTGGAGTTATATGCTGTGCTCTTGATGACATATTTCGACCAGGTCAACGGATTGCGATTCATAAAGATCACAAAAGACGAAGTCCTGATCGTGTGGTCGGATCACTGTGTCGACTCCAAGTAGGTGCCCCTAGTATATCTGAACTGGTCTGTGATTGTGAAGGATGTAGATTTGTAAATCAAAGGCATTTTATTTATTCTGAACAATTTATGCCAGACATTCTCAACCTTGGGGTCACGACCCCGTGTGGGGTCTCTTGATATGCACATGCGGGACACAAAACCTGTGATATTTTGTTATTCAAATCATAAGGTGATAAAACATTTCCAGATTTGCTTTAACGACACAGATTGGGCCAGGAGAAAAACATAAAAAGACTTCATGTAGATGACAATGACATTAATAATAGATATATACATGTAGATATACTGTGTAATAGATATACAAATAAATAATAATAAATTATATTGAGATTATATTATATTTTAATTGAGATCACATTGAAATTTGATTTGTTTTGAGTGATGTCCTTGAAAATTAAAAAATAGTGCTTAAAAATACTTAAGTCTTTGAATTTTGTTTTGTAATGCTAAAATGAACCCTGTATTTGGCCTTGGTCCATTCCTAACTAGGCCTAAATGTGAATTGTAACGCATAAAACTAGTGGAGCTGCCTCCAAAAAAATAATAAAAGAAGCAAACTGGTCACACTGTACGAAGCTTTTTGGGACCTAAAAAAAAAACAGGTAAATGGGCCAAAAAAGCTTATACCAAGTTCAACTTTAAAATTAGTTTAAAGTGCAGAATTCCATCAATGTACACTACAGTGGCACATACAAAACCAAGATTCACTGTTTTGTTTTTGAATGTGAACTGATAAGTGTTCATTTAGAAGTCCACATTGTTATGTTCCCGTAGATGCATCCAGACATTTGAAGTGGAGTTCTCCACAGACTTGAAGGAATTCCGCCGCATCAATGTGCAGGACACTATTTTTACTGCATATGTCTACTCACCTGGTAAGAATTTCCCATTATGACATTACTACTACATTAGGGTGACGGAGAGCAATAAGCAGATGCACTCTAGGGTTATTTTTGAGCTGTTAAATTACCGTCTTTGTTTGTTTTTTTTTGACAGTCAACCAGGACGTTAGTGGTGTCTACAGGGTTCGAGCCGTGGATTACTGGGGACGGCCTGGATCCTACTCTCTGCCTGAGACCTATTCAGAGGACGGCTGAAATATTCCCACATTATTTTAGAATGTTTTGGACAGTGTTACAGACCTGCCAACCTGCACACACCTTGTGTACCAACCACGCAATTCTTGGTCAAAATATGTAGGTACAAAATGCCAGCTTAAACTATACAAAAAAGACTGTGTGCGCGTGTGGGTGTGGGTGTGGGTGGGTGTGTGTGTGTGTGTGTGTATATATATATATACTATAATGAGTAAAAATTAGAGTACAAAATACGATCAGATATATTTTCAGATTCTGTGCCGGTCAAATTTACACATCCGATACAGCAATACTCAAACCCACTGAGAACGTGATGTAACGTAATTACGTAGTTGACGCTCAAAAAGAGCGAAAGAAAGAATGTCGGCTGTTTGGAAGCTATTCAAGGTAAACGAAGATTGGATAAATATTTTCTCGCCTGACAATATTCGAATTTGTGCAGATTGTGTATTTATCGATGTCACTGCAGCGGAGCGCCTGCTCTGGTTGTTCCTAGTGCACTGAAAAGTTTGACTCTTTTTTTGAGACTCAGTTCTGGACGAGTCACTCAGTGAAACGAGTCGTTCCGTTTGATTCAGTTGGTTTAATGCACTGTGAGTTCCAGTGAATCAGAGTCGGCCATTTATTATAATTGAATTTTTCTTTTTTGCAATGATTGCAATTTATTTTGGAGTGGCAAGTACCGTATAAATATAATAGAGTTAGATTTGCACTTTTAAGTGAAATAGACTTTCGTTAGAAGTTTGAACTGGACATTTCCATGTCAGTTATATGTTGTGTCCAGTTACAGGTTGCATTCATTGAAACTGGGTGACAGTCCCATTTTATTCAAACTCAGTGACCGTTCCATGTTTTTATTGGAACTCAGGAACTGTTTCATGTTCTATTATTGTTCCATAGTGAATAATGAACAATAATAAACAGTGTCCAAATCAGCAATCTCACTATTGTGGTAACTGAAAATTGCAGTGGTAGTCTGTATGTGCAGCTGTGCTCTCATGATGATATACCCAATGAGACTAAATGATAAGAAAATTGTATTTCTTCGATCACGGATATAAACTCTAAATGATCAGATGACACTGTAAAAGTTATTTAAAAGTCAATATTTTATTACGAACATACGATTGAATGAAAATCAGAATCGATCGGAATCGGCAGGGTCAGATTTGGAAAGAAAAAAATCGGAATCGCCCAAGAAAATTTGCAATCGGTGCATCTCTAGGAAAATTGCAATCGGTGCATCTCTAGTTGGTAAGCATGTTCGGTAACTTTCCTTAATATCCTAATGAGATGCATTTGTATATAGTTAGCCATAGTAGCTCACATGTGATTATCCTGGTTACGAGACACTTACAGTGGGAATAACTGATCGAGTCATTTAGCTGCAGTAAATACAACGCCGCAGGGTCTCCCTGTTAAACTGTTGTGGTACTCAAATGATTCTCCCACGGTTGGCAGGTCTGGTGTTCATATATGTTTTATTGTCTGTTATTTCAGATTAGTTCAGATTTACTTCCCCGTTTTGATATACTGTATATATAATTGAAATTCGTTCCTCATTGGATTCACGTACGTATTCAAGTACTTTATTCATTGCACAATAGACGTTTTTTTAAAGAATTTTAAAAATGATATTGTTGTTTTCATTCCACATCACATCTTCTAGGGAGAGGGTTCTTAAAATGACAAAGGTAACCAGTTTTGTTGATCCGTGTAAAATGTATTGTCACCAGGTTACCAGGTTCAACAATGCAGATGTTCACCAACAATGTGACAGTGCTGTACAGTGGCTTCTGTGGTTATATACAGTATGCAGATAAAAAAAAAATATATACCTATATTTGGCATTACATTGAGTAAAATTAGTCGATGTTGTTTGCTAAGGGGATTGAGAATCGGTTTGGAATTTTACATTTAGATATAGCAAGGGTAAGCGTCTGCATAATGAATGATAATGGTCCTTGGAATAATCCCCAATGGTCTTGGAGGAGACCTCCGTCTTCAGCTTGGGCAGGATGACCAGTTCCAACCTTACGCAGGTTCCACAACTTCAAGCTCCAACGAGGGGGAGGTTTAGCAAGCTCCTGTCGGGGAGGAACAAAATGGGGAAAGGTCATAAATATTTTATTTTAATTTAAACAATAACTTATTTTAACAGAGGGTCATTATCGCAAATAACCCCCGACAAGTTGGTCCCTTGGTCCCACGTTATTTTGCGATAGTGACCGTCTGGCTGAACATTATCCCGCTTATTACTGAATAAAATAATACGTTGAGATGGGATACTGGTTTTTAAATGGAATAATAGAACTAGCACGCCCAGTTTAAGGGCTTTCACGAAGAAAGATATATTTCCTCAACAAAGTTAGCGGTCATTATTATCAGTGAGCAATCATTATTCAGAGATAACTGACCTCTGATTACTACTATCAACCAATCAGAATCAAGTATTCCTTTTTTGGTTTGTTTATTTTTTTAACCTGTGCTGTCAGCAAGAATTGAGTATTCCACCGAGCTGTGTAATAAGCCCAAATCAGTGTTTACTGGGTAGTATTCAAAATCACAGTCGACTTGTGAATATTTGCTACACCTGCCGCCAGGGTTTAACGTTGACATTTGCACTCCTTGCTGTTGGAAGCTGGTTATAGGACATTTCAATCCCCTACTATTCAATGGCTTTCATTTATTTAGCGGAACATCTCAGGACCGGGGACGTACCGGACTGCAGCACGGGCTCGAACTGTCCGGCCATGCAGATCTCCTCCTGTTTCTGGCGGACGATCCTCTGGATGGGGAGTGCAAGGCCACGGGGGTTGCGAGAGAAGACCAGGGAGTATCCGTCATCACAGCTGCCGTCGTCCTTCAGAGTGCGGCAGGCGTAGGTCAGGGCGTAGTTGTCGTAGTCGGTGTCAATGATCCAGTAGTTATCACCTGGTTTTTACGGAGGGGAGGAGGAAAGTGGACATTAGAGTGTGCGTGTGTGTGTGTGTGTGAGTGAGTGTGTGTGTGTGTGTGTGTGTGTTTAAACCACGGCTTACCTCCGCTGGACAGGTAGCTGGCCAGGCCCTGGTAGTTCATGAACATCTTGCCGGGGCTGGTGGGGTCAGGCACTGAGTACTGGGCGGCCATGTCGGCACACACCACCCAGAACCTGCGGTCGGGAGGAAACGCCGGTGAAACAAACTTTACAGCGTAGTGCTAGCTTTCAGACATATTTAAAATCAATATGGCATTGCAACGAGTTATGTTTGTCGGCGCTCACCCGAAAAGAGTGACCCTGCCCCTGGAGGAGGCTACCATGGCACCGTCATCGCCAATGGTGTACTCGGCAGAAATGTTGTCCTGGAGGAACAGGCCTTCGGGATCCTTCTTCTGCAGAGCGTACCACTTCCCGGCGTACTGCAAGCCCGACAAGAGTAAGCATGTGTTATTAATGACATGCATAATATGTTGAGTATAAAATATAAAATGTGAGTAGAAATAATTTGCTACCTACTGAGATGGATAAATCCAAACTCATCCCACACTGAAATGGCATACCTTACAGGATACTAACTAGAATACACAATACTCTGGTTTTCCTTTTAATTCCATCACTATTTTACATTGAATTTCTATTTCTTTCCCCCCTGTACTCACTCTCTCGGGGTCAAAGTCCTGCTTCACGGTGAAGCTGTCCACCACGCAGGAGGCCAGGCTCTGCTCGACGCAGGCCAGAAAAACCACCGCGAAAGCAAACATTTGCATGTCCATCCTGGAACAACAATAATAACAATAATAATAATACAATTCCGTACGTCTGTCGGGGATGATTAGCCGTCGAAATTCATTGTTCAGAAACAGGTACCCTTAGGGAGAAGCACCTTACCTGGAGCGTGAAGAGGCTGGAGAGGCTGCAGGAGGTGTACGGATCCCAAGCTTTTGTTTTAGACTGTGGCGGTGACCTTTATATACCCAAGACGCAGACCGGCTCGCCGATTTATTTTCACATCTTGGACCTAAATGGAGAGTTTAAATCTATCGCTAATCCTATTGACGAAAATCCCCACTGTAAGCTGTTCACCCCTCTGCATACAGCATCTCGGCTTTATGTAATTGTTTGCAGAGCCGTGCGAAGGCACATGGCGACAGGATGTGGTGACTGCGCCTCAGCCCCACCACAATGTTGACATGACATAACGCGGGTCTTTGAGGCGTTCCATGTCACGGGGCTGCCGCCTGCGAGAACCTTTCAAATAATTGTGCGATTTGGTAATCTGACATTCATATACCTATTTGGAGGGAACTTTGGATTCGTATTTAAAAGATAGATCATATTCAGTTTGAGTTAACATTGTTGAAAAGACAAGCTTTTCAAATGGTCAAAAAAGTCCCCAAGGCCAGTGTGGCTAAAGTGGCTCCTGGGGCTCAGTCGTCTGTTTTCAGTCATTTAATGGAGTGTGCACCTAAACTTGTTGATTCATTTGTTTATTTTGAAGGATCTCCATTAGTCTCGATGACCAGCTCGTCCTCCAGTTAACCACCCTGGGAAAGGATCTTTGTGTATAGGGTTTGAATTTTCCTTCGGCCATCCTGAAATGTGTTAAGAGTTCTCTTTAAAATGTCCCCTTTTAAAAATTTGCAAGTGACACAAATTACACGTGTGGTCGTGAATCATGAAATCGAAATCCTCACACTTCAGAAGTAACTTAGAAAAACATGTGTCCAACACTTGTTACGCCGTCTTATGTAGCGCCACGGGGGGGGGGCGCCGCTGTTTACCATCGTTCATCTGAAATCTCTCAATTGCGGACTTACTTATTTACTATGGACAATGTAAAAGTAATGTTACTGGAGTTGTCTAGATGTGTGATTTTATTTTTATTGTATATTTTGCAACCGACACATTTTTGTAATCCAATTTCAGTAATCCACTGTACTCCTCCCACCTGCGACAGGCTCACCTCACAAACCCCAGAGTGAGTGTTTTTACACGAACCAGACAAGCGCTTCCATTATAGCGCCGACCTATTCTTGGCACAGTCGTTGCTTACAAGTACAATCTTGGGATGTTGGCTCTCGAGTCTTCGGTCCCGTCCATTCTTAAAACATTACGTCAACTGTAATCTGAAAACAAAACAACAAAGGGTGAGACAGACCCTGTTGTGGAAAATGGTTCTCCCCGCAAGGTCGTGGCAAATGATTTAATGTAAGGAAACACAATATTCTCCCTTGACACAAACGTCCCTTAAAACGATATGAACCAAGACACGGGTCATAGTTTAAAGGCTCAATAAGGTGAATTCCTGCTCACCAGAATTATCTCAGGACTCCCCTGCGTCAGCTTTGTTCTAGTGTTTAAGCCAGGACGTCTGATGTCTTCCTCCACAAGTGGTTCTTTCAAGTGAACCGTTTGCACACCTCGGCAAATCTGCAGCGTAACTCCATCTACCTTCCGCCAAGGTAAGTCAAAACATCTGTGTCATTTCTCCTCACCTGGAGTGTTTCTACATGCATTTAGAATTTGTCATGACCTTGTTCGCAAACGTAGCAGTCTGTGTTTACAACCAAAACGTTCATGGTTGAGTTGCCAACCAGTGCCGCCATTTTGAAGGGGATTCAACACGAGGCTGAAGATACTTTTGAAATTGGGGCTTTTCTCTGAAAAGCTCACTTTAAAATGTCATGGTATCCCTTTGATAACAGATTCTACACCGTGCAGCACAAAGTGAGACTGTTTCAATTTGGGGTACAGGAGAACAATCAGTGCACAGATAAATACAAAGAAAAATAAAGACAAAAACATCAATAACCATGACGTTTGTTTTATTTATTTATTGATGATGTAACCGTAGGTACAAACATGAACTTCATAACTTGTCAGAACAACATTTCTCACATCAAATAAATATCTAGTCTGGTGATCCCAAATGAGGCTGTAAAAGCAACAGTACAAGCAAACACAAGCTGGGAGGAGTGAGGGACCTCATTTTGACCACGTCGATGCAGATCGACGAGGTGGGAAGGTGGGAAATTGCACGAACAGGTGGAAATCTTCACACGAAAGACTGAGTCAATCCTGCTTTACTTCAGAATAGTGTCTTCAGAGGCTGAAAGAAAGAAGAATTGCAATGATGGAATTTGAGTTTTCAGATCTCAAGTTAAGCTCCTAATTATTTATGATTGACTTATCTTGTTTTTCCTCTTAGGATATGTGTAAAAAAATAAAAATAAAATCTGGCATTAGATTTTTGTATTGAACACTGAAGATTTCAGCCTGGTGTCAGACTGCATATATCGATGCATCCATAAAATAAATACTGAAAACATTTTCTAATTGTTTACTTATTGTAATTATACTTGCAATATACAATGCAGATTGAATTAGTTGAAATAGTCGCATCAGGAAAGTCTATATATAAAGAGTTTGAATGCACTGCAAGCAGATGTAAAGCTGAGTGGGATTTACCTTCAGCCAGCTGCTTGGCGATGCGCTCCTTCTCCTCCCGAACCTTTTTCTCCTCCTCCTCGATCCTCCTCTCTTCAGCAGCCACAGGCTTCAGCTCATCTGAGGAGTCAGGGAAACTATGGGCTCAATTCCAAAACATCCGTTATGTGGACAAAGAGGTATAACATCATTACGCATATTGTTGTTCCACTTTCATTCTAATTTGGGTTTGTTTTCCAGATAGATTTCACATTCATAGAGCAACAAGCCCAACTCTCTACTCAACCAAAACTATGTAGTGTAAACCGACTTTAGTGCCTTGCTCAAAGGTAGTTTGACTGGGTTCCAATGATGACTTTCAGAGATTTTACTTCACTACATTTCAAAGCAAATATATATACTTTTTACTCTACCACTTCTGCCAGTAATGTTCCATTAATTAAAAAGCACACGAAAAAAGTTCAATATTTCTTGTCGCTCATCTCAGAAAGTGAAATCCATATATTATATAGATTCATTACACGTAGAGTAAAAATATTTCAAGCCTTTATTTCTTGAAATTTTAATGATTATGGCTATAAATAATGAAAACCCAAAATTCTATGTGTCAGAAAATTAGAATATTACAAAAGACCAATAAAAAAAAAAAGGATATTTGAAACAGAAATGTCAGGCTTCTGAAAGGTATGTTCATTTCTATGCACTCAATTCTTGGTTGGGCCTCCTTTTGCATGAATAACTGCATCAATGCGGCGTGGCATGGGGGTGATCAGCCTGTGGCACTGCTCAGGTGTAATGGAAGCCCAGGTTGCTTTGATAGCAGCCTTCAGGTCATCTGCATTGTTGGGTCTGGTGTCTCTCATCTTCCTCTTGACAATACCCCATAGATTCTCTATGGGGTTCAGATCAGGCAAGTTTGCTGGCCAATCAAGCACAGTAACACCATGGTCATCGAACCAGCTTTTGGTACCTTTGGCAGTGTGGGCAGGTGCCAAGTCCTGCTGGAAAATGAAATCAGCATCTCCATAAAGCTTGTCAGCAGAAGGAAGCATGAAGTGCTCTAAAATGTCCTGGTAGATGGCTGTGTTGACTGTGGACTTCAGAAAACACAGTGGACCAACACCAGCAGATGACACGGCAGCCCAAATCATCACTGACTGTGGAAGCTTCACACTGGACTTCAAGCAATGTGGATTCTGTGCCTCTCTACTTTTCCTCCAGACTCTGGGACCTTGATTTCACAAAGGACTTGACAAATTTACTTTCATTTGAAAAGAGGATTTTGGACTGATCAACAGTCCAGTTCTTTTTCTCCACAGCCCAGGCAAGACGCTTCTGACATTGGCTCTGGTTCAGGAGTGGCTTGACACAGGGAATGCGACATTTGTAGCCCATACCTAGGATTCGTCTGTGCGTAGTGGCTCTTGATGCGCTGACTCCAGCCTCAGTCCACTCCTTGTGAAGCTTCCCCCAAATTCTTGAATGGATTTTGCTTGACAATCCTCTCAAGGCTGCGGTTATTCCTTTTGCTGGTGCACCTTTTCCTTCCACACTTTTTCCTTCCACTCAACTTTATGAACATGCTTGGATACAGCACTCTGTGAACAACCAGCTTCTTTAGCAATGACCTTTTGTGGCTTTACCCTCCTTGTGGAGAGTGTCAATGACTGTCTTCTGGACTTCTGTCAAGTCAGCAGTCTTCCCCATGATTGTGTAGCCTACTGTTCCAGACTGAGAGACCATTTCAAGGCTCAGGAAATCTTTGCAGGTATTTGGAGCACCATGACTTTCCAATATTGTACTTTTTCCACAATATTCTATTTTTCTGAGACACTGAATTTTGGGTTTCATTATCTTTAGCCACAATCATCAACATTTCAAGAAATAAAGGCTTGAAATATTTCACTCTACGTGTAATGAATCTATATAATATGGGTTTCACTTTCTGAAATGAGTGACCAAATATTGAACTTTTTCATGATATTTCATGCACTATAACCTTTACAGGTGAACTTAAATTGACCTTCTCTAAACTTTTGAATGCACATGTCCAACTGTTCAATGTTTCAGTACTTTTTGCACAACTTGCTGTTCTCTAACAAGGAGCTGAACGGCAAAATTCACAACTAGTGTTTGATCCATGAATCGACCAATACATTTCCTGGTTCAATTAGAATTGGTATTTAAACAGTCCTCTTCATCATGCTGTTCACATTTTGACATCATGAGACCAAGATGACACCTAACAACTGATCAACAGTACCTGCCATTGTGAGGCTTCAAACAGGATGTTCTCAGAGGGAAGTGGCCACTGAGCTTAGAGTGTCACAGAGTGTCATCAGCAGGTTGCAACAGAGATACAGAGACTGGAAGAGTCACAGAAAGGCATAGAAGTGGACGTCCTTTGGCCACATCCCACACTGATGAGCGCTTCATTGTGAACAGTGCCCTGCAGAACCAGATTATGAATGCCACTCAACTCCAGGCACATTTAAGGGAGGTGAGAGGCACCCAAGTGTCACGTCAGACCATTCAAAACCATTGACATCAGCGTGGTCTGCGTGCAAGACGACCTGCAAGGGAACCTGACCACACCACCAGGCACAGGCATCATCGTCTTGCACGGGCCAGGGAGCATTTACGCTGGACGAGGGACCAGTGGCCTCAGTGCTGTTCTCTGATGAAAGTCGATTCACGTTGAGCAGAAAAGATGGCCGCCAACGATGTTGGAGACGTCAAGGAGAGCGTTATGCATCAGCCACTGTTGTCACCAGACGAGCCTTTGGTGGTGGTGTTACAGTGTGGGCAGGTGTGTCAAGTCAATACAGAACTGCCCTAAACTTTGAATGGTACAGTGACAAGCCCATACTACATGAATAACATCATTAATCCAGTCATTGTGCCCCTGCATGAACAACACAGGCCTCATTTCATCTTCATGGACGACAATGCTCCAGCTCATCAAGGTCGCATCATCAGGGAACGGCTGCTGGAGACTGGGGCACCTCAAATGGAGTGGCCTGCACTTTCTCCAGACCTGAATCCCATAGAAAACCTATGGGATCAGCTGAGTCGCCGTGTAGAGGCTCGTAACTCTGTACCCAGGAACCTCAATGACCTGAGGGCCGCCCTTCAAGAAGAGCGGGGTGCCAGGCCTCAGCAGACAATAAGTCGACTTGTGAACAGCATGAGACGTCGTTGTCAAGCTGTAATTGATACTCAAGGGCACATGACAAGTTATTGAGACATTGACATTTTTTGTTGTGGTATACCCACCACTGTTGTTGGCTTTTGTTTCAATCAATTGTTTGAGATGAGGAAATCACCATTGCATGCTTCTACTTAAATGCCCTACTTTCATGATATAATATCACTGTAACGTGAACTTTTTACATTTTCCATAAATTTCACCCGTAAGCCAAATATCCCTCACTTTTTGTGAGTAGTGTGTGTGTGTGTGTGTGTGTGTGTATATATATATATATGTGTGTGTGTCTCAAGCTATTTGCACTTTTACTTTAGAAGAAAGAAATACTTTCACTTTACTATTGGCAGGTTCAAAAGTATCATGCTGATCCAGGGAGACAAAAGGTCTGATAATGTTTTCACATGCTGACAGTTTAATTAGAATACACAAATAATGGATTGTGTGCCACATCTACACATCACATCAACAGATTTGACACTGTTGCCATGGTAAATGAAGATGAATTAACTCACCATATCTCCTTTTGCCATAGATGATGCCAAAAATCAAGGCTGAATACCTTGCTGTCTGCAATTAAAGCAAATGAATGGCAGGTAAGTAAGGGTTATAATGGAATCGTGTTCTAACCACAGTGCACTTGTCTAGTCAACTTATTATAAATGTTCTTTGTCAATACATTAGAGCCATCTGCTGATTGCTCCAGCTTTAATCACAATTAGGTCAGGTCCATTTACACACACCAGGAATTTGTTATGATGAGGTTGGCGCGTTTCTATAAAAGGCAATTAGCATTTAAAAAAAAAAAGAAAATGAAATAAAAAGCTTAGCAGCTGAACAAAATATTTATAAAATAGAATAAAAATGTAAGTTAAAATAAAACAAATTCCCAAATATACACAAATAGCCTAAAAATACAAAAATCGAAACAGTAAAACGTGCAATTGCGATACGACGCACAGGCCAAATATTGTTTTGTTGTTTATTACATATTGTTTATATTTATTACTATTGCAGAGCATCGCGATTGTATATTCTATACAAGGTGAATAGTAAGTATAGAGCGTGAAGTGTCGTCTGGCGCAACGTGTTCACACAGTTTCACATGAAAACAAACATGACCGCGTTATCATTTTCACAGCCCCCGTCCGAACGGATCTGCCTGCGCCTCACACCAGCGGCCTCGCATCGGCGTTGTTGGCGTTCGCTCGGCGGCCGCCGATCTCCACAAATAAAATGCACAGGCACAAGGACCCAGACCAGACCACAGCCCGTATCCGTCCGGAGCCGTACAACACAGACCTTGATGAGCGGCGACACCGCCACGGGAGGAGCCATTTGTCGCGCAGCTCGAACGGCCAAGTCGCCTCGACGCCCTCTGCTCGCAGCGGCCACAGGGGTGACTTTACAGCCGCGAGGGATTGTGGGTACGCCCGTGACGTCATCGTGCGCCGTGCGGTTCCTAATGAACAATAAGAGACAGCGAGCAACACTTACAATACAATAAAAAACGATGAATACATGTTCGAAAAACAAAACAAAAACGAATTCACAAATTCTATGGCATTCATTTATCTATATATATATATATAGTTTATGTTGCTTTCACAAGCCCATTTTTCTGTTGGCTGTTTTATTCGCTGCTGATTTTTTCTTACATTTCTGATACCCTTCAATTATGAATGTAACAATAAAAAAATGGATTCACACAGAGGGGAAACAAACTACAATTACATACAATCAGAGTTGTTAGAGGGGGGGGGGTTATTTTTTTAATTTGGTATATTCTTAAACGAATTCATTCATCAGTTAATTCAGCGTTATTTGGCGTTGAACGGGTCGATTCTGTGCACTACCAGGGGGCCACCAGCAGAGGGCAGCAGACACGTGCCACCGTCCATCCACAGCTTTACGCTCAACACTACAAAATTGTGTTATTTACTGAGGACAATTATATATTTATTTGTTTATTTGCAGTGCCACGGCTATTCTGTTTAATTACCAAACCTTATTAAATATTCAACAAATGAATGGGTATGACCCAGGTGAAGGTGACACCACAACATGACAGCACAACACACTGTCCTGGCCCGCAAACCAGGGGGTGACCAAGGACTCCAAATCCTACCTGAACTTGTGGCGTGTGTTTTTCGAGTACAATTACCATTTGTGACAGATGGAAAGTGGTAAAATATATATATATATGTATGTATATATATATATATACCTTTAGTGACTCTTATATGCATTGATGAAAGTCCACTTCAGTCCACAGTTGTTAGAATGGCTAAAATGTGGTGTATTTTTTATCGCAGTGCCGTGAAAACTTTGTTTATGATGATGGTGCTGATGGACCTCTCCACTATTTCCTCCGAAGCACATCTTGTATTGTGCGACGAGAATGACCTGGATTATCACACGTCAATCTAATCCTTCTTATCATTATGGCATATTGAGTGCGTAGGTATTGTGTCATTCAAGCGAAGCAATGATGTTTTCTGTGACATCCCAACCAATCACGGTAAATAAATAAATACCAAGGAAACTTTCAGAACGCATATTTTCAATGCCGAAAATCTCTAACCCATCACTAACCCATAAGAATTTACCACTTTCATAGCAACACATCAGCTCTTCATGTACAGCCAATAGGTTTTGCCTGCAGGCCCAAAGCGAAATAATCTTTAAATCATCACATAAACCTCATCACATAAATTCAGAGTTATTTTTAAAATGTATTTTCAATATTTTGTTCATACATGTAGTATTTTGGTTTGTTTAACATATGGCTAGTTTTGAAACTGGTTATTTAAATCAAAATATATTTTTTTCTTTATTTTATCTTTAGCTGTTTGAATCTCTATAACCCCCCCATTCAATGGGGCAAAATAGTGTTGTTATTAAAAAGGTAATTTCGGAATTATTTAGTTTCAATTTGCTATCCATTGACTCAAACAGAAGATGGAACATCATGCAATATCATATCAAACTTTATTCCATGAAAATACATTTATATTGTGTAAAAAAAACCATGAAAAATAAGAAAACAAACGAGGGTGTATATTTAATATTTATAACAATCTGGTATTATCAAATCGATGTTGCCACGGGGCCTGGTAAACCGGCATTTTACTTGAATGACTTCAAATTTGACAGAAGAGATTTATCACATTAAAACAATCAGTGGAAATGCAAATATCTAAAGTGGACCACCAATTTACAACTTTAAAAAGTGGTTATGTGAGTACAAAAACATTTTATAGAAATTCCCATTTATTTTGGGGCCCCGGCAGAGGTTATTAGCTTATTTAGCTTTCTTTTTCTTTTTTGTTTTGTTTACCTTATTCAGATGGGAAACAAAAGAAGTCGTCATTCAGCAAAGCAATGCAAGCAAAAAACAATGTATACAATATAAAATATATCATATTAGCATATCATTTAAAAAAAGCAAGAAATATATATACATATATTAAACAAATCATCTAGAATGAGACACCTTGGCCCCACAGCAAAGATTGAGTCGTTTGACTGTCCTTTTGGCAAACCTCACTTTCCCCCTTTGCTTCATGTTGGCCGTGTACTCGTTGGACTTGAGTTTGGAGTAGTAGTCCGAGAACTTGTTGAAGAGGATGGAGATGGGCAGGCCGTTGAGGATGATTCCGAAAGAGATGCAGATGAAGGCAAAGAGGCGTCCCAGGACCGTCTCCGGGTAGACATCCCCGTAGCCCACGGTGGAGATGCTGACCTGCGGGGGGAGAGAAGGGGGGAGTTACCACACGTGAACACAGCTTCCCACGTGGACATCTGACACCATATGAACTGCTTGCCTTCCTCTCCTTTCTTGCACTCCTCCATCTAATCCCTCATCTGCTCCCATGTCCCGGTTTGCCCCTCTCGCGTCTATAAATGTACACGTCTGCATGCATGCCTGCAAAGCCTCCGGTTGATATCCTAAAATTAGACCTGTTTCTGTTCTTATACTTATGTCATGAGGTCGTTCAGCTGGTTTGTTGAACATCTTTCCTGACTGACTATTGTTTTTACTTCTCTTCTATTGAGAATATTAAATGGGTACTTTTTTACGCTCTGCATTTCAACTTCTGTCAGACTATTGATATTATTCAGTATTTGGTTCATTCCCATGACGCAACATTATCTTTGCAACGACAGTTTACCTTAACCTGCCCCAGATGTGCCCCTTAACCCGGGTTGAAAGATAATCCCTTTCAGAGCCTTATTGAGTGTCCGAGGTCATGAAATTGTGAATTATGTGACGACACAAATGTGCGCACATGGCCTGGTAAGGTGATTAAAAAGGAGTAAATACTGTTTTTTGGAAGAGAAATGCTTCTTCTCCGTGTTCACCTCAATGGAAACCTAACCACCGTCCCATCCCACCACAGTTGCATCGTCTACCCCACAGAGCGACAAGGGTGGGTGGTGTACTCCCTCCTCTGGTGAAGTCTGTGCCACACGCTCTACTTATGGGATTGCAGAGGTAATGAAAACCGTAACCCAGCGCTCCCTTCGAGCTACAATGGACCTACTCTATCTGCGAGGACCGAGTGCATTTCATTGATGTAGAAGCAGGGGATGTGTGAGAGAGGGACCGGGCCCCATTCGCTATTGGGCCAGGTATTCTCGTTGGTGGGATCTAATAGCATTATAAGGTGGAAGTACCGCCAGAATCGAAGTAATTAAAGAGCTAGGGCATGTAACATAAATAGCTTACTCTGGGTTGTTACTTAAGTCTCTAATTGATATATTCAGGACTCGATGATTCTCTTACAGTAATTAAGGATCGCTAAGAGATTCCCAATGAAACTGAAGCAACAGCATATGAAGAGGATTCCTTTATGTTTGCAAATGAGATTTATGACTTTATATTGTATGTACATCTTCTTTTGAGTATATAGTTGTACTTAGGGTTCTTGGTTTATATTATGGGACCCTGTAGATGTAAGTGTTAGTGTTAATGAGGTCACCGCTGCGAATGAATGTTAAAAGTAAATGTCATTGAGGTTACTCACTGCTGCCCACCACCAGGCGTGAGGGATGCTGGTGAAGTTGGTTTGCGGCATGTCGTGCTCCACTGTGTAAACCATAGCGGAGAAGCTGAAGATGCCCATAGCGATGAAGAGGAAGAGGCAGCCCACTTGCTGGTAACATTGGCGCAGGGTGAAGCCGAATGCCCGCAAGCCGGTCGAGTGCCGCGCCAGCTTCAAGATGCGGAAGATTCGCATGAGCCTCATGATTCGAAGCACCTGGCCCAGCTTCCCCACCTGCCCCACCGCCTGCATGTCCGCCTCGTGCTTCATGTAGTTTTCCTCGTTGTCGAAGAACTCCAGGATCAGTTGCAGGTACTGGGGCAGGATGGCGATCAGGTCCACTGTGTTGAGCACACTCCTGTAGAAGGACTTGAGGTCGGGCGTGGACACCAAGCGTAGCAGGTACTCCATGGTGAAGAAGGCGATGCACATGGACTCCACATATTCGCAGTAGCTCTTCCCGCTGAGTTGGCCCGTGTACATTTTGTACTGCATCTCCTCCACGGTGTTCAGAGTCATGGCCACCAGAGAGATGAGGACGAACAAACTGGAGGCCACCGCCATCAGCTTGGCCAGCACGGAGGAGAAAGGCTTCTCCATCAGGTTCCAAATGGCACGTCGCCAGTGGCCCATGAACATATCCTGGAAGAGCTCCTCGTTCTCCTCAATCTCCACCTCCGCCTCCAGCTCCCACTGGATCTTCAGCTGCTCGTTCAGCTCATCCTGCCGCTCCTCGAAGGAGATGCGGCAGCAGCGGTGGGTGTTCTTGATCCTCACCCCCCAGTAATTGATCTCCTCCAGAAAATTGCGGGGACACAGTTCGTCCTTAATCCACAGCACGCCCGTCCGGTAGAAGTTGAAGATGCTGTGGAAGACGTCTGGGTCCCTGTCAAAGAAATACTCGTTGTTTGTGACGGTGTAGTCGTCGCACAGGTCCAGCTTCATGTTATGGTCTGTGTAGGTGGCAAGTCTCCCTATCCTGGTCTTGGGGTACTTGGCAGCCATCTTGTAGGCTATCTGGTACGGCTTCCCTCCGACATTAATGTTGATCATGTAGTTTTTCTTCGGAGAGGGAGCCTGTCTGGACGGGGTGTGCGCCACGTAATCATCCTCTTCTTCCTCGTACTCGGCGTAGATGTCGTAGATGTCCCTGCTCAATTCCTGCATGGAATTCCATGTCTTCACACAGCTGTCCTTGGCAAATGGAAGGATGCTTTCCTCCGAGGGCCTCCGTTTGGAGTCCGAGCCGGTGACTTTGTAGTTGGGGAAGAGGCTCTGTCTCCTGTTCCACAGGTTGAGCATCTTGCTGGTGCTCGCCATGTCTGAGGAGCCGGGCTACACGGCAGACAGCGCGCTCAGACCTGGCAGCATTAATGCCGTCTAATAACCCCCTTGCTTAAGCATGGAGGGCACGAGCAGGATGCCTCATGGCCCCATTAATGTTGCTGACTGGGACGACACGCATGCTTACAGGACATCTAAATACCATTATCCCCTGTTGGGCTCCCTGGCTGACGTGACGTCAGCTGTGTGGCGTATCTCAAAGAACACCCTTCATAAATTCAACTCTAAATCTGTGAATCTATATAAAATATCACATCATATCAATGACTTTCATGAGAACTCAATCAAAGAACTTTTGATTGAGTTCACAGGAGACTTCTGTATGTGAATGTTGTCTTAGATTATTTTCAACAACAATCAACATTGTCCTCACATGCATCTATAAATTGTCAGGCACTGCACTGTCGGTCATGAATCTATTTCTAATCCTTGTAGATTACGCTGAGGAAGTCATCTCGGAAGGTTATGACTGAAAAAAAACGGCAGTATCTGTGATAGCTACATGTTTTTCCATGAACACAATATTAATCGATGTGTATGGGAAAGCAAATGTTTTTATATCAAATACAATGAATGGAGTTGGTAACGTTCGGGAACCCCTGCCAAAGGAGAACAAAGAGGGAGTGGATGCATAAAAGAGGATAAGGGCTTTAAGTATTAGCCTACTTCCTGTTGGGGTGGAGGCACAGGACGGGGTAGGACGGGGTGGGGCAGGGTGGGGGGGTGCAGACAGTCAAGGCCACCAAAAATTAGAAAAAAAACCTACATTTTGTAGAGTATATATATGGATTTAAATGAGGCATAGTGAGTAGAATAAGTATTTCCAACCCTAACAAGTCCTCCGGATGTGATAACTGCCTGGGATGGCAATCCTCTTATTGGATATCAGATTATTAACATGCTTATTAAAAGGGCGGCTTGAGCACAACTGGTGTTGGGCAAAGGCTGCTGGCTCACCAACTTAACATGTTTTTAACCTTGTGCCAACCGCAACTGATTAACTAAAACTATTTGGACTTCTTACGGGGCTGTCATTTAAATGGAGCCGCCCAGCACATGGGCCAGTCTAGAACAGTATGTCTAGTGTGTCTTCAGAATAAATAGTCCACATTGTTTCAATATAACCTAATGATTATTATTGTCATTTACTTGTATAGTTTTGCTGATTGTGTAGACTTTTCGACTAATGCTAGTAAAGAACAGCTCAGGAGTGAGGTTGTGCGCAAATGTAAGTGTATGTTTACTGTGGAATTTTTTGGTTTCTGCTCAGGCTCAGACTCTATATTTTATTTCTGTACATGATCTATATTTTGTAGGTCTTTTTCATTCATATAATTTTTTTGTTACTTTTAGGTTATATCTGTTGTTGATCACGAGGTGTACAGCATATTGCCATATCTTATTGTGTACAGTACACTGTTAGGTTTATTGTATATTTTCACATTTTTCTTTTATTTTTTTATTTTTATTGTATTGCTTAATTAGTTTGTATTGTATTGTATTGCTTTATTGTTCTTGTGAATGAAAAACTGACCTCAGTGGTGTATGGATGTCATGGATCCGCCACACTCAGAGACAAGATTAATAAAATGTGTATTTGGGGCAGTCCTAACATGCCAGCATCCAAGATTGATCCAGATCGGTCCATTATTGTGGTATAATTTAGTAAAAAACTGCATTTTATATCACCGCCCCAACATGCCGCACACACGTCATGATAGCATTTCAGTCTAGTGATCGGTCAACAGCTGGGACCTTGCCAAGACGGCGTCACATGCAGATGTAACTGATGTAAGAACTTTATGGATGTCATCGATCCGACGAAACCCACAGACAAAATGTATAAGATATGTATTCGTTAGTTACGAAGTAGGAAACGTACCCACAGCTGCAAACACCACCTAATCATAGAATTACACTGTAGCCAGGCCGGATCTATCCATCTATCCATCTATCTGTCTGTCTGTCTGTCTATCTGTCTGTCTGTCTATCTATCTATCTACCTACCTACCTAGCAGCATTGTATTTGAGATATGGTGTCAGCGCTTGCTCTCAGCTCTCATAGAGCCTATGAGAAGAAACATTAATGCTCTTACTCCTGTGTATAAAATGAGCAGGATCAGTATTCACTAATCACTCCTCTAGGGAGAATAATTACGTTTTTTAGAGCACAGGCTCCACCAAAACAACACGTTCCATCTGTTTCTCGAGCTGGGCCTAATAAAACTGGCAACAGCTTGAAGCAGGGGACACATCCTCCACCACACTCATGGACGTTTTCCTTAAGGACGGACTCCTTTTAGCCTCATTAAGACCAAATCAAGAGGACAAAATGATATTGAAATGTAACTAGAAAGTAAATGAGACTAGCACTGAATAACAGAGGGCTAGCAGCTAGTGTTTAAATGTTTATGAGGGATTAGGGGGAATTTATTTTTATCGCCAGAACATTTACATACCGTACACAAGGATTGTGACATGGTGAGGATTGGTGTGTTTCCACAGACGCTTAGCATAAGAAAAAGTCTTCGCTTTATTAATAATACGATTTTAAAATAGAATAAAATAGAATAAAAAAGTAAAGTTCATTTTTTATAAATAAAAAAAATACACAGATAGCTGAAAAATACAAAACAGAAATTAATATAGAAAAAATATAGAACTATAGAAATGCAATTCTATTCACATGTTAAGTAATTAGTATGGGTATATATAGTACAAATGATAATGATAAATGAAGTTTTGGCCATTCCCCTCCCCGTCACTTCAAATTAAACAGAAACGCCTTTGAAATGGCCTAATGGCAGAATGATGTCGCCAAAGGTTCTTGGCATTGGACTGGGATTAATGCCATCTGTAGCCCACGTCTTTGGTTTCCTGTCAGTGACGATTCTTTGCAAGATTTGCGGGGCAAATTTAGTAAAGTCCCCTCAAAGCAGCTTAGTAGGCCAAGAATGTAGGTTATCACCGTCGTCCAAGGACAATTACGTGGACATAACGTAAATCACAAGGAATAGTGGACATCTGGCAGTAATCCCCAGTGATGCATACTAGTTGTTTTTTTTTTTTACTATTCACAACTGCAAAAAAACAAACAAACACACACCTTTTCACACAAGCAGCGTGCCGTTAACATGACCTTCGCTGATGTGATCGTATATAATTGTCTCATGTCTAATGTCTGGACCCGGGGGGGCTCCTGGGGGTCATCTCTGAAAACCTGTTGTTTGGCGTGCGTTTTGCACTCACTGCTGGAAACAAATAGCTGAAATCAACACATTAGAAGTAAACAAGCTGAACTGGTAAAACCCTGTCTGGTATAGAGGTGGAGTTAAGGTCAACATCCAGTCACGTAGAGCAGCGGACAGTGGAACGTCAGTGATAGGAATCCACGTCGGTTCTTATGGGGATATCCTGTAATAATGACCTTAAAACGTTGACACCGGCGTCCCATTAACTTTGAGGATAAGGTCACACCTGATGTAACACAGTGTCACAACACATACCCTTAAACGAGCTGGCCCAACATATAGAGGGGTCGCTTTTGGTTTGTTTTGGTCCGATGGCTTTGGAATATCTGTAGGCCGTTGGTTCCACGTACCAACTAATAAACACCATCACGCAAACAGGCGCAGCAGCGCCCATCTTCGCCGCCAGGCCGCGGTGTGGCAGCAGCGACAGGCTGCGGAGCCCGGGGAACCAACCGAACGGGTGAACATGGCTTCTCCTGCCGGGTGCGAGCACTACGTCCGCAGCTGTTCGCTGAAAGTGAGAACGTTTCGCTGTTTTCCGCACCGCAGCACCGTATTGCCGTGGTCACGTTTGGCCGTCGGACATCGTCGTAAAATGTTTGACGATATTATGTATTATTGTTATTTGCACACAGCCGCGCTGCCAACACATGCTAACAGTCGCACCAAGCTAGCGGGGGCCGGCTCGCAAGCGGGTGGGGAAAGTGTGAGGAAGCGCACAAAACTATGTATCACGTATTACATTTCTTGTTTAAGACTAGCGGGCAGGAGTGGTGACACGTGGCGTGGAATTAGCCGTAGAAGTGAATATAATTGACAGGATCCTTTCTCCCCACATGTCCCTCCAAGCCTTAGTGTGACCCGGTGGTTATCACCGCTAACAGGACATAACAGAGTGAAGGCTGAAGCTGGTTTACATCGAGCTGAGTCTTATCTTCTCACGGGGCAGCTTGGCGTGTGTGTAGTTGTTAATCAATTGATGCGTCAAATGATGACGGCGATGAGTTACAACATGGTTAATGCGGCACAAGCCGCAACACATTTAGAGTTTTGCCTTATGTTTACAGTTAAGCACATTTCGTATGACGATTTAAAAAAACCAAAAAGAAAACCGGGGCAGACATTCACATCTTGTGCAAGTGATAAATAACCTGGGTTTCCCAACCTTTTTTCTGGCATGAAAACGATCCCACTGCACACCCCTTTCCTGTTAACCACTTCAAATGTAACAAGCGCGTATAACTGTGTTTGTCATTATTATGGATCCCAATTGTTATTGCTGGGATTTTTTTTTCCTGGTGATTTTCGGGCTTAAAGTATATGGGACAAGGGTTAAGGTCTCATTAGAACCGGGACATTTCAGACGTATTGTCGTTCGAGCTTTTCAATATCAATGTGTACGTTTAGGCGATTTGATTAGTTTCATGAGCGGCCCGCTTTGTGACAACAATTATCCAAAGTTATAGTCCAAACTTTGTCTCTCAGCCGTCATTCACGTCCAGCGACTTGCGACACGTAGACCGACAACTTAAGTCGATGCTGTGTTAAAGGGGAACTCAGAAAACTGTAACTCATGCCGGCAGTTTTTAAAAGCCCGAAAACTACAATCAGTCACAAAAGGCATCTTCACACCGCAGGAAGTTCTGAGAACTTTGGAGGAACTAGGGCTGGGCGGTAAAAACGGTCTTGATAATCTTCATGATAGAAACTTCCATGATACCTATGACAAATTTATGAGATTTATTTTCGATACAGAGTCCGTTTTCCTCTACCTTCAAAGACACGACACGAACAGCCAATCGCACAGAGCAGAGAAACAAACATGTGACACAAACAGCCAATCGTACAGCAGGAGCACCGGCGCTTCCTCTGTGCCACGGCACTCTCCAGCCAGGTGGTGGATCTTCCTCAAACACCACCTTGAACTCGCCCTCCTCCCAACCCCAGCCCGGCGCGGTGCCTGTCCCCGCAAATTGAGAGCGGTTAAAGAAAGTATCGGTGATTTGCAGTGACGTCTGGTCCCCTGGTCCGCTCCAAAACGTCCCCATGTATAATCACAGATGAGCAAATTCGGGAACCTCAGATTATGGAACCTTGGAACCTCAGAAATCTGTAATACGTACCTAACATGTCTAAACCGGGCCCTCTGTATTGCTGCCCGCAGATATTTTTTAGGGGTCCATCCCGTCCATCTCGCAACATAAGCGCTCATTTCCATTATTTATCTTTTTTTAAGTGGGATTTGAGGAATTATCCTTATCCATTACCCATTCAGAAGTGCCAACAGACTACTTGTGTGACTATTAAACATGAAATGCTCTGTTTGAGGTATTTTTCTTGGTTCAAAACTCTGTCAGGCGCCTTGCTGTGGGAATCTGTATGTGTGCAGACTGTGCCACGATGCAGAGGAGAACCATGAGATGGACCGCTTCATGGTCCGAGAAGTGCAGTGCTCCCACTGCCAAACCATCCAACAGGTAACAGTGTTTCTTAGAAAATCTGTAGACTTTTTTGATGTTCAGATGGGCATGGAGAAGAATGTGTTCCAAATGTGATGTTTTTAATATACCTTTACCGTTATTATTCTTCCCAGGCACAGCAGATCTGCCAGCAGTGTAATGTGAAGTTTGGCGAGTATTACTGTGATATATGCCACCTGTTTGACAAGGATAAGAAGCAGTACCACTGTGAACCCTGTGGAATATGCAGGTGAAAACTTTTTTATAGATGGTTAAACAGCAGTTGAATTGATTGTCTATTCAAATGCAGAGACAATATTTTCATTATTTAGCCCGGAAATAAACATGTCTAGACTAGCGTTCTTCTTAACTATACATGGCAAAAAGCCCCAGAATTTTTCTTTCTATCTATTGGCTGTCTGGCTATCTTGTAGTTCTGCTTTGTTGAGTTAGAGAAATGTTATGTGTACTGCAGTGCATGGCAGGTGGTTCTACACATTGTGCGTGAGATGAGGTCTTTGAACAGAAAACCATTCACTCCAAAGCTGATAAATGTTAAACCATATCTGATTCCTGGTGGAAATCCAGGGATGATTAATTTACACAGAGCACAGGCTGACAAGTAAACATCACAACCTGGCATTTGTGCTTGTAATCTATATTGAAATTGTATGCCGATGCTGGTATTCTGTGTTGGATTATCTGCATTGCTGTGTTATAACTGTGGCTTTGTTACCCACAGGATCGGGCCCAGAGAAAAATATTTTCATTGTGAAAAGTGTAATCTCTGTCTCGCCAGGGATCTGCAGGGAAACCACAAGGTGAGTGTTCGTCCATAGCCACTTCTTATATTATATCATATAAGCAAATGCTCATTATTAATACAATAATTTTTATCTTTCATCATTTTAACTCCTTTGCAGTGCGTTGAAAATGTCTCGCGGCAGAACTGCCCAGTGTGTATGGAGGTAATGGCAGAACCTTTTTTACCTTAAATTAGGGTTCCAGCCCACACAATAGGGAACCCTATTTATGCTCAGCTTTTATTATTCTTCATCTTCTTGTCATTTTCCAGGCTAAAAGTGTCTGGAACACGGCAACCACAGTCAAACAGACATGGTTGAGTTCTCGTTCGGACCGCGACGTTTCAGACGTCTTGTTGTCCGAGTTGGAACAATACAGTACACAGTACAATGTACATTTCGAGCAGGAATTTGTGGGAAAAAAAACATTGTAATTTTATGGGAAGTGGAAGAAAGTTGCCATGATTTCATTAGTTTGAGGAGCGGGGCACTTTGTGACATCATCATCCGAAGTTATATAAGTCCAAGCTTCGTCTCTCGGAAGTCGTTCGCATCCAGCCACTTGTGGACTGCATAGCGTTCACAGCCACATAGATGGACAGACGGGCAGACGGACGGACAGACAGACAGACAACCCGAGCCGACGCTGCGTTGAAGGGAAACTTGGAAACTGTAACTTGTGCTGTGTTTTACAAAACCCAGAAAATTATATAATCGGTCACAGAATGCGTTTTCGCACAGCAGGAAGTTCTTAGAACCTTTTGGAGGAGTCATCTCTTTCTTTTGTGTCCACAGTGCATGGTCCAGGAAGGATTGTTACTGTTAAAACACCATTCTTTAGGGACAATTGAACTAAACGACACAAGAGCAACATTTAGTGACGTAAGAGCACGGTGATTGGTCCGGACGTTAGTACATGTCCTTATTTATACACAATTTATCTATTTTCAATTTCTTTCCAAAACATTAAATCTACGCTTAAAAAAAATAAAATAAAAAGACAGCCTCCCCCTCTGCCTCGATCACGACAGGTTTTCTTCTGTGCGACCCGACCAAGTCACATCGCCATTCAGTAAAGATATGTTATGAAAAGAGTGGAAAAAAACAAAACAAAACAAAAAAAAAAACTGCAGCATTCAAGGTAAACTCGGAAAATTGGAACTCGTGCTGCGTTTCACAGAACCCGGAAAACTGTAATACATACCTAACACAACTAAACTGGACCCTATGTATTGCTGCCAAAAGCCATATTTATTATTGTTTTTGATGACATGGTGTTTGGCATATCTTTGCTCTACGCTTGCTCGATCAATGAAATATGTCATATCTCCAGGTTAAGTGCCTACTTGTCCTCTAAACATTTCAGGATATCCACACCTCCAGAATAGGAGCTCATGTTCTTCCTTGTGGCCATCTCCTACATAAGTATGATTCCATTCTATCTCTTCAAATGTAGATTTTGGGAAAATGTTTCTGTATATGTGAGCATTACCACTTGGAATTAAACAGAAAATAAGGTATTATAATGTAGGTGATGGGATATATCAGATGGCTTCCGATGGACCTGTACCACCACACTATGAATATGTTCACTTCCCCAGCTCTAGATAAACTGTATTATTAAGACCTTTATCACAGTTGCAGTCTTTGACCACTTTTCCACTGCTGAAAAAACCTGCTAATATCTGGCTTTTGTCGCTTAAGCTGCTTTCACACATGCACTGTAAACCTGAAATTATCCAGACATTACACGGATGAGCTGTGTGTTTGAATGCAAATGTCTCAATCATTTGACTTGGACATTACCCCGACTACTCCAAGTACATGGAGTATCAACGCAAAAAAAGCCCAACTACTTATAAGTCGGTAGCCTCGTGTGCTGTAAAACTCTGCAGCGTTATTGCGTCACGTCCTGCCTCCTACAGGCTCTACCCAGGCTCCACCCCTCTTGGAAACCAAACAGGCTATTTCCAGGTGGTGTAAATGCGTCTGATACATACAATTTACATATTTTTGCTCTGTGTGAAAGGGAAACTCCGGACAATGTTCCGTATAATCAGGTCCGGACGTTATTCGGGCATGGTCCCGATGCATGTGTGAAAGAAGCTTTAATGGGAAAGGTTACAATCGGCATTCATTCCGGGACCCCAGGAATGAATGCCAGAGCAGTCCCCACACTCAAAACATTTCATGGTCCCTTGTGGGGGGAAAAAAACTCAATAACTTCTTATTTTGATTTTGGATTCTATGTTTTGGATTTTAACTGATCGAATGATACACCGATATTCCTGTCTATTTATGCGCCAATGTCTGTAAACTGGGCAAAGATTATCATGTCTACCCAGGTGACATGTTTCCATCACTGCGGATCGGAGCTGATAAACACCCGTGACTACTGCAGTGTCATTTGTCCCGGGAATAAATATCAGACAAAAGCCAGGTTTTTTTGTGCAGTGGAAAAGAGGTATTAACATTTTTCATTGTTTCCTCTTTAGGACATGCTTTGATGACATGGTCAGAACTGGGTACGTGTTTTTCAAGTATTTTTTAATATTTTATTTCTTAAAAGAATCCATTAACCATTAAGGTATAGATTTCTAAATGATGCTACAATTCATCAAATGACTGAGCTGACCAGAGTTATTCTCCTTTGTTTCTTTAGCGTGTACCGCTGCCCTCAGTGCATGCACTCTGCATGGGACATGGAGGACCACTGGGACCAGATAGACAAGGAGATAGCCCAGTCACCAATGCCCACCGAGTATCAGGACGCCACAGTAAAGGTTAGACACAAACCTGTTTGTTTCAGTATTTTGTTCACTGTGTCCTGGTGTTTGTTCAGAGTGTAAATGGGCATTTAGTTTGAAGCTGGTGGATTAATTCAGGGTGTTAGGGATGAGAATGGTCAAACCTTTAGGTCTTCTATTTGAAGATGGCTGAGATTTATATGCGTTGTTGATTGTTTTAATATGATAAGGATTTAGGAGGAGCGTTTAAAACGGTCTCTCAATCAAAACAAGAACAAAAGACAGAGTTTGATGTTGTGAAGTACCATGGCATCATGGGAGTGTCTTCATTGCACCATTGCCGATGAAAATTGATCTGACATGTCTTACTCCGTGTCAGAACGTGCCGCAAACGGCAATAAAAAAATCATGCTCCATCACACAATAGTTAGGAGAGTAATAGTAGAGAAATACAAACAATAGAACATTACAGTGGCTTACGGTAGCTACTTTGGTGAGTCCTCTCCTCACTCCCTGGCTCCCTCACTCCCTTGAACTTATAGCAAGTAAAGGGGATATGACGCCATTGACAGGCGACCTAATGAAACTGAGAGTTTCCTATATTAAAATTACAGATTTCTCTTGGTTTGAAAATTATTCGAAACATTTGGGATAATGGAATTACACACTCAACAAAATATATAACACAGGTCTAGTCTTTTTTAGACATTTTAATGTGGAACAGTTACATATTATATACCTTTTAATCTAATTTTACAACTTTTACTGATTTTTAAACTCTCAGTCTTTGTCCCTTTCA
Source organism: Zeus faber (assembly GCF_960531495.2). Classification (NCBI taxonomy): domain Eukaryota; kingdom Metazoa; phylum Chordata; class Actinopteri; order Zeiformes; family Zeidae; genus Zeus; species Zeus faber. The sequence continues at coordinate 26,004,743 of NC_137203.1, read as the reverse complement.
AAAGCTCTTTTGCACTTTACTGTATGTTGAAACAGTGAGGATTTAGCGACCATCGCTGATTTTCTCCAGTAGTTTTGGATGTTGTGTCATCTGAAGTCGTCACATTATCTGGCTGGACAAAAATAACAATGCAAACTCACTGAACTGTATGTGGAAGTCAGGAAGCGCCATGATGAAACAGAGCACTAGGAAGTATCTGCACGCCTGTCTAGCCTTTCAGAAGGTGAAGTGGAGAAAAAATTAACAATCAAAGGGGGGGGGGGGGGTAAGAACTCCCCCGCCTCCTTGCAAAACCACAGAACGATCTTTATTCTGGGTTGATGTTCAAATCCCATGGGGTCAGAACATCACACCAGCTTATATGTTCTGACGAAGGCCCCCTTGAGACCAAAACATTAACATGGAATAAAGAAAATCTGGTGTTTTTGCAAGGACGTCTTCCATCTTTTGAAAACTGCCAAAACAGAAGAAAACATTCCCCCTGTCCCCATTGATTCCCTGCTGAGAGACGAGAAATATTTCGATTTTTCTTGTCTCACCTTTCCTTCAGATCGAGACAACCTTACGTTTACTCAATATTGCATTCCAATGCATGTGTTCATTTAGAGTGTTACTACATATGTAAAACAGTTATTTAGTTCTTGTTAAATGCATTGGCTGAGTGAATATTTACATGCTGACAAGATAGTTATGCCATGAACACACTACACAACTTTGAAGCCGTCAGATCGCTGTACTGTTCACACTACACAACTTTCTGTCTTATGATCGGGAATCTCGAGGTCGTTGTGGTTTCACACTACATGACTGATCAGTGACAGGGGGCCACATGTTACAAGATCTTCCACCAGGAAGAAGCCCAGACTAGTCTGTAGGGGCTCCAAACTACGTTTTGTCATGAAAAAACACTCGAAGTGACACCGGAAATGACGCGACCATACGTGGGACAGGATTCTACTTTTTTTTTTTATGAGATTCTCGATCACTAAAAAAAACAAAACAAATGTAAGCAGAATTAAAATTTGAAATATATTAACCTCCCCAACCCCACTCTGCTTGCTGTCATTAGCTGTAGCTTGTTGCGTCACTCCCAACTCAATATACGACCAGATATTAAAACATGCTTAATATCTCGTCGGCGTCTGCGAGAGCTCACCGAGCAGTCGGCTCGCGTTTTTGAACAGTGCACACCACAAGCTTGTCGCTCACGGTAGCACGTTTAGATTTCCCTCCGATCTGGGGCTTTGCTCGACGATCTCCAAAAACCTGTTGAAAACCGAGTAAAAACCGAGTGGAAAAAAGCATTAACGAAAGTGATTAAGGCATCTGTTTAAATGTCATAAAACGGTAATAGGAAGAACTTCTGGATGCACCGTTCGAGGCTTTGACCCACCCTCACGTCGTGCAGTAGATGATTGCGCTCTCCCTCTTTTCCCGCTTGCAGGTGATCTGCAACGACTGCCAGGCGCACTGCACGGTGCCCTTCCACGTGCTGGGCATGAAGTGCAGTGACTGCGGCTCCTACAACACGGCCCAGGATGGAGGACTGATCCAGCCGCCGCAGCAGCAGCAACAACAACAACAACAACAGCAGGAAGAGGAGCAGGAAGAGGAGCAGGAAGAAGACACTGAGGCAGAGACGGACACTGAGGCAGTTCAGCAGCCAGAGTGATATGGTGCTGACTTCCACACTTACAAGGTCTTTGAACTTTGCTTTTACGTTGAGCTGCTGACTGCAATAGTTAAATAATTCCCTGTTCACAACAACCTGGCGGGTACCAGCAGCACCCTTTTCTCGCATGGAAATCAGGACTCTTTTTCTTTTCTTGTTTTTGGGATGAAAAGAAGTAACGTTCTGCCTTTCTCCCACTCCAACACACAGAGACACTGTGCACTCTGCACTCAACTCTTGTTTTATTTTGCACGTTCCGTGGCTACGGCAAAAAAATTCACGACAAAGATTGATATGCTTCAGCTTCACTAGTAACCTTTGCCATGGTGAAGGGATTCTTCTGTTTAAAATATCGTCGAACTTTGGTCTCGTGAAACCAGAACTCCTTTTTACAGTAGTGAAAGTTTTCGGCCTCACAGCCTCCCAAACTCTGCACCCGTATGCGTTTTTGCGACCCTGTTGCGAGATTTGTTAGTTGGATTTTTGGGAGGATGCATCAAAAGCCTTAACGCAGTTCATTGTCACTAATTTGTAATTGAAACTAAATCTCTGTGTAAAACCATTGTTTTCCACCTGTGATGTCACATTTGTACCAAATATCTTCTCCTTTGTGAACTCTGTTCTGATCTCTGAAATATCTGGACCTCGTGGTTACGTAGAATCGCCATTGAAGTTTCTATTCCCATTCATTTACGTCAACAATTCCTTCCAGCAGATACAACAAAAACCATTTGTGTGAAGTAGTGAAGGGGATGTGTGGTTACTCGAGAACCTGTTGTGAGTATAGACAAAGTTTATAATGTATAAGTCAAAGGGACCCTCAGTCCAGTGTTTCTAAAATAATTCTAATTAGAGACGCAGGGTGGCCACGGGTCCTTCAAATGTCTTAAATACACATTTACTAATAAAAGGCCTTAAGAAGTATTAAATTGTCTTAAATTCGGATTTGATGGGTCAAATGTTTAAATGTTAAATTTTTTAAACATGTCACTGAGAATTTTCAGTATGCATGCAATGCCCCTATTTCTGCCCACTCTACCCATTTAGGTCAAGTGACGCAATTAATCTGTTAAACTAAGGCCTTGCTAGCCAACCTGCCCGTTAGTTTATGGAAATGAAAAAAAAAAAAAAAGCAAATTTAACGACAAATGGCTTGCGAATAACAATTATTTGTGGTTAAAGCAGCGCGACTGGATGTAACGTTTGGGATTTGGCGCCCCTACAGTTTCTGAGTGCAATTGCACTTTTACGCCACTGTTCCAACTCCAGTGTCCAACAATAACTAGTGATGTTAAAAACGCAGCTTTATTGTACACCAAGGTTACAGCGTCCCTTGCACGGACCTCGCCACTTCCCAGAGCTGTGGGCTGAGTGCTCAGTCCTTGGCTCCGGGGGAATCACAGGGAGAGAGAGGGCGCGGGGACTCGGGCAGGGACGGGGCTTGCTGCCCCCTGCTGCCGGTGCAGATGCAGATGTGCTCGGCCGGCAAGTGAGTCAGAGGGTGAAACAAACCCTGTGGCGCAATGAATGCGAGGACCGGCATGCGGCAGCTGATGTGCAGGTGCCTGGCGCACCACTGGCCTATTTTTAATGATTATTTTATTTTTTTAAATATATTTTACCAGGCAAAAAAAAAGCTGGAGCCAAACGTCAATGAAGTGACATTGTGCCGTAAAGCATAACACACTTTTCCCGAACACAAAATGATTAAATGGTTATTGTCCGCTGATATTAAATGTTATGCAAATATTGTAATAATAAATATAATTTAGGATGATGCCATTTTTGTGTTTGTATTTTCACTTTTGGTGTGTAATTTAATTTAAAGTGGTATTTAAAAGGTCTTAACAAGTCTTAAACAAGTACTTGTTTACGCTGTAGACACCCTGGATAGGCTCGGAGAAGTGTGCAAAATATAACTAATAAACGGAATATAGCTGAACAATAAGAACAAAACCAAAAAGGCACTAAAATGCACACATTTTGAAGTTTCAAATATTGCCTGACCACCAATGAGATGCTTCAGAAGGAAATAACCATGCGCTCTTCAACTCTTGACAGAAGCAGATACTTAAAACTGTCAATGTGTGTAATAGTTTGGCCCATAATTTCTATTAAAACCTTTCTCTAAAGCCAGCTCACAAACTTGCACTTTGACCTAGATCCTATTGCTCATTTGTCAAACTCTGGTACAAAAATGTACAAAGTATTGCTTAAATATAAATGGTACTAAACTGTAAGTTATGTATTTAATGATACTTTAAATCAGCCAGAGTGAGACTTAATTACTCTTATCTTATTCTGTCAAATCTAGTCCCTTGAATAATCTCTAACAAGTTGGATCAGAAAGTGTTGTAGTTGGACGACAGACTTTCATAGCCTCTGCTTAATTCTGTTCTGCAGGTTATGATACATTTAAGTGTTTGTGTGAAATAAACAGGACTGTAGTGAATAATCACCAATCTAAGTATCATGTATAATTTTTTCATGTATTTATTCAACTGATCAAAAAGTATGAATGTTGTAATTCAAGTTACTGATGTGGAATCCAATGCTGTGACACTACTGTAGCAGACACTGACTATTGTTTTGATGGAAAGCAGTAATACTCTAGAAACAGAATAAGGTTTCATAGTTTATTTCAAGATGCTACAAGGCAAACAAAGGTGTCTGAAAGAACAAATGGTCAAATCTAGAGGCAGATTTGCTGTTCCCCCCCCCCCCCCCAACTCTTACTATGACTTTCTGGCCTCTGAATCAGTCACAGCAGCAGGCCCCCAAATTTTCAATGGTCGACACTACAGCATATCTCCACAGTTGGACTTGACTTTGATATGAATCAGCTGGGTTCCCAGGAACTGGTAGACTCAAAACACAGCCTTGCCCCTCCCCTCCCGCTCTACCCAGGGTTTTTATCGGATCCCGAAGACTTTACATTCTCAAATTTTTCATTTTTAACAGTCAGTTTTAACAATGCAATGGTTGTACAAAAGCACGGTTTCCTTGGCAGCATAAAAACTACTGAAGTACGAAGCCGCCAACCCAATGTAGTGAAACATCTATCACACATCAGCCTTCCCTGATACCATTTGGATCAAATCAAGATAAAAACAAACAAGAGCCAATTGACTGAATGCAATACATGGACATTAAATGGTAGAAGCTATTATACAATAAAAGGTGATATGAGTGCAGAACAGCATTTTTATCTTAGTGAGGTTCGAGCTGCATCAGACGCTGTCTCCTCTAGACGGGGGTGGTGCGGGGGTGGTGATGTGGAGGGTGAAGCAAACGGGTACGGCAGCCGTGGCTGCGGCGGGCCGGGGCGAGGCTGCGACGATGTCCGGAGACAGGGGAGTGGCGGCGCCCTGGGGGAACCCTTGGAATGTGGTGATTTTGATGTGTGGTCTCTCCGTTCCGACGCCACCGTCGCCACACACCGTCTCCATAAACACAGAGGACTCTGGGGCGAGGGTGTCTGGCGAAACATGCGCGACGTCAGCGCCAATGGTGTCGTGAGACGGGTCAGTCTCCGGCACGTCCTGGGAAATCTCCATGCCCAGGGAGGATTGGGAAGGATCGCTCTCGAGCACGAGAGGCAGCGGGTCGATATCGGTGGAGGTTTGAGGGTCTTCGGTGGCGGTGTCCGGCAGGGCTGAGGGACTGGCGTCCTGTGAGGATAGGGTGGGGTCTGTCTCTGCGGAGGGGAGCGGGGCCGCGGCTTCCGGAGGGTCCGTCTCCTCCATGGAGCTGGGGACCTCTGGCTCCCCCAGCTCGGGCTGGGTGCTCTGAGGGGCCTCCTCTGATGAGTCGGAGTCACTGGACTCTGAGGATTCCCCTCCACAATTCAGACACACCTGCACATGCATACTTACTTTAAAATACACTACGCATACTCGCTCACGTTGCATATTGTAGAAAGCAAGAGATACTTACGGGTTTGGACAGTGTTACACTCACCACCAAGAAGGCGCACAACATGGCTCTAAGAATCTCCATCGTCTGTTTCGCTGAAAGAATTGTGTAGCCCTCAAGTTTTAGGCCAAAAAAAAAAACATTCTGAATAAGTCAAGAATTCACGATAAGCTCAAGAGTTTCCAATTTTCCAAATTTCCAAAGATGTACATAAATAATTAAAGGAAAAAAATGTTCAAAATGTATGCCTACTTAAGATTAACCTTAAATAAAACTTCAGCATTGAGGTATTTTACCTTCAAGTTTGACGTTTATTGAACATGTGTCGATCCTGTTCTTGAACGCCCTGAAGCACTCGTTCCACACTGCACGAGCTGGACTTTTGAATTTGGTATCTACTTATATGCTGTTAAAGTGTGTGGTCACAACAAAATTAGACCGTTCATTGTCTTGTTCACGTCCCTGGCATTATTCACTTCTGAAACAGGAATAAACTGACACTGAAATTAGAGGACAGTATGCGGAGCGGAAGAAGAGCTGGTGCACAAAATGTAGCGAGGCCACAGCCTGTAAACAGGTTTGTGGTTCGGGTTAAAACAATGGTGACGAGAACTTTATTTTGGCAGTTTTAAAGCGCATGTCTTTACACCCCCGGGGACGCCGCTCGGCCACTTATTACGCTGGCGGCCAAAATAGTAACCTTGGAAGGCGGAAGCAATTGCTGAGGCGGAATACATTGTTTTATTTAAGCAAAACATCAACATGTTTTAAAGACTTTTAATCAGTGATGTATTAAGACATTTGGTGTGAAATAAAATCACGAATGACCAGGGCACTAGGGTATTAGTTGTGAAACAAATGCGTTAATACATTTAATTAAAGCCATCAACAACATGCCCTATCTAAACTCGAACACAAGCGCTATTGCTGTATGGGAGCAGAGGTACGAAAATTGGGTATGTGAGCTGCTTTCGTGCAGCTAGGGGGACCGGACATAAAGGACCCTGGATAGAGGATCATGACAGGGGGGAGGAGGTGCAGGATGCTGGGAATACCCTCTGGCTGTGGCCCCCCCCTGCCCGGATCTTGTGCCCCAGGAAATCCCTAGATAAAGGCAGGCAGGGGTTGGAGCTCCCCGATGGCCTTTTGGACGTCGGGGAATATTTGAGGCGGGCTCCCAGGGGAGCCCAGGGAAACAAAGATGGAGCCGTTCTGGGAAGCCGATAGGTCTGGTATTTAATAAAAATATTTCAAAAGTAAACAATCCAACAGCCCACTCTGAGCCTGTAATGAGGCCAATAATACTTAATGGAATGTTAAGAGACTTCAACACAGCCCAGGAAAATAACAGCAGCGCTCATTGTTATGCTACTGTAGAAAGCAGTAATCTGCATTAATAGCCACCATTACAAACCTCATGGCAGTTGCAAATACTGCAAGTGTTTAAAGTTAGTCATACAAATGTTCATATATGGAATTTCCCTTTAGGGATGAAAGTTTTATAGTGCTGTATAAATTCTGTAATATAATCATAATTCAACCTACAGTTCAAAAAAAAAAAATTACCCAGAGCAGATGAAATTGAAGAGGCTGTCGGGTTGAACAAGGTACAAGACAGGTTCTTATGCAGTTTTTTTTGTTTTTTTTAAATCAGAAACCCGGAGGGTGGGGACAAATGTGGTTTTTCCTCAGCTTGCGCAAGCTAGGCAACACCTGAAAGAGCGCCCTTGAGGCACAGACTGAAGCGGTGGAGGTACGCCAGAACGATGAGTCACCGCAGCAATGTTTGTCAGCCTTCCTTGTACAAATTCGCAATATTTGAGTCAGCCACTTAAACTGACCAGCCCTTCCATCTGGAACCATGTATATCAGTATCAAATTGTGACGTCCGCAGGGAACCAAATATGTTCTACAGGTTAATATCGATACATACTTTACATCCACAAAGATGTCAGAGCGTTAATGATTGGAATGTAAAACTGCCGCTTTAGCCAACGTTCACTGTTGCCTTTGTCAGACCCCTTTTAAGAAAAACTTTAATGAGTGTGGTACACCCATAGCATGTTTGACTCTATTGACCCTCTGCTGCATTTTTATTTTGATGCTCCGTGCCAATTTACATTCTTCAAATCTATAATGACTGGCTGTGTGCAAAAATAAATTACTTCACAGGAAGATGGAAAAAATGTGACATGTTTATTTCATAGAAACAAGCTGCAGATAAATCAGCTTCAGTCTACAGAAGAGAAGACTTCCTGCAAAGAATAAAGAAAATTCCAGTCATCCCATCCGAACAGTAAAGGCGGGATAAAATAAAAGCATAGTCACCGATGTTTTGGTCTAGAAAGCTTACCTCGGCTGCATTTTGCTCAGGTTGTGGACTGGGGGCTGTCTCAACTTTGTTCTCCAGGTCAGTCAGACTAGTGTCCTTTGCTGCTTGACTGGCTCTCCTGGGAGAGGAGGAAAATCAGTTTTATGCCACCAAAACAACAATTTGGTTCACACTAAGTGGCAAATCAAGTGGTAGGCAGCTGGTGAGCAGTTTAGAAAACCTAGTCTGTCAAATGCTATCAAGTTCAAGAGGTTATTGTCACAGACATACGGTCGTACATATATCAGTCATCCCTTTAGCATTACAGGGTTTCCTTGTGTTCTACCTGCAGTAAGAATAGTATAACCACCTTGCGTTGGCCTTCTTCGTCACAATGGTTGCCAGGACAGCGATGACCACCACTCCCACACAGAGGCCTGCTGCTCCATAGACAATAGGACCCTGCATGGTCTTCACCAGGTGATCCTGGCATTCATCGCCGCTGAAGTCCGTCGAACACACGCAGCTGGTTTTCCCGTCACTCGTCACACATTCTCCATTGCCGCTGCATTGTGTCTCTCTGCAGTTCTGTGCCTTGAGGTCCCTGATCTGACCGCTGCCGTTCATGGTGGTTATGATGACGGCAGGTGCTTCAAGTGAAGGCGGTTGAGGGTAGGATCTGGGAGTCTGGACGGAACCTATGGTCTTTGCACCGCATCCCTCCTTGAGGTGGATACCTAAGACAAGTCTTTATTAGCAATTCTATTATGCTAGTCATAATATATTGTATTCTCTGTACCCATGTGACTTACAGTTCTCATCTGAATGGTCTGGGCAGTCCACGTGGCCGTCGCAGAACTTGTCATTGGGGCGGCATAAGAGCCCATCCAGACAGAGGCTGCTGCTGGCGGGACAACGCTTTGCCGAGGCACAGTGGGTGGCGTTCACGGCCATGTGGTCGTGGCCGCATTTGCATGTACGACCGCCAGGAGTTGGCAGACACAAGTGTTGGCAATTTCCATTATTTTTTGTGCACTGGTTAGAACCTGGCAGGAGAGCAAGGTCCAGATGAAGTCAACATGTGACTGTTACACCCAAACCTGTTTTTTGTTCATGTGTTTGACTTTTGGGTGACAAGGCAGTGTCTGCTGCAGACAAAGTGCAAAGCTGTATACCTTTAGATGACTGACTCCAGACACACCAACCCTCCATTACTATGGTGTTTCAAAACAAAACAGTCCTGCAGGTTCCATGTAATCAAGGTGGTCCACAAGTGTAGTCTGTTCACTTACCCATCTGGCTTGACTTGCTGTACGCCTTCAGGCTGACCACTGGTGAGCCGACTTCAAACCACAGTTTGTTTTGCTGCTGCTCATCTCTGTACCACAGTTTGGCCTTTTCTGGAGAAAGTAAACGGTTCAAAGTCAAGATTATTCTATATATATATATATATATATATATATATATATATGCCACTGCAACATTTGTTTTAAAATGTTTTTATCATGCTTTGAACTTGTCAGTTTTTGGTATGTTCAAATATTTTATTTGCAAGAAAGTATATAAGTGACTAGTCACATTTCCCTCCGATTCCTCAAAATAGTCTCATAGCTGCTTCCAGCTGTGGAAGCGCCTCAAACGGCACCACATTTCATGTCAGTGGATGTTGTGGCACATGTCATGTTCAAAAGTCATTGCATTACCATTGACTGTCAGCCAGAGCAGCATGTCGTCACTGAGTGTGAGGGCAACAACACCACTGCCAACCTCAAACTCTTTGTATCCTGAACCGTCCACCTGGATGGAGTAAATGGCACCCGAGCCTGAAAAAGAACGTTTTTACATATGAAGCACAATCTAATTACACATTGTACACAGTTTGTTGCATTTGACAACAAAATTAAATTCTTACTGGGATCTGCCCAATAAATTTCTTCCCCATTGCTGGTGAAAACCAGTGATGTGGGCTGCACAGCATCCCTCCACAGGACTCCTCGCTTTGTGCCATCCATGTTGGCACACTCTACCGTAGCCATGGTTTCTGTACCCTGTCGGCCTAGGTTGGCAAAACAAACTCTTCCACTTAGTGGGTGGACGGCAATGGACCCCAGAGTTCCAATTTCCTCCTTGATCAGAACAGCCGTGTGGGTGCCGGTACTGGAGGTGACCTGCAGCCACGGCTGTTTGACGCTGCTCCAGTAGACATTGAGCGTTATCCAGTCTAGGGCCATGGCAGTGATTGCGTTGTCCAAGAGTTTGAGGAGCTGCCCACAAGAGGACAGGTTGGAGTCGTTCAACTTGAAGAGCCCCAATGAGGTTGTGCCACGATCTGTCAGGAACAGGGTCTGGTCACGCACGCTGTAGTCCAAGATGGCTGCCTCATTGACATTAGTCAACTGCAGGGCCAGGTGCTCTGGCCACCCTTTCAGCTCGGCTGCAGTGTGTTGAGCCTGGAGATAGATCTAAACACACAGCATTCATGCATCTCTAAATAGTGGCAATACCTTCCGACATCAAATGCATGTGCTGGGACCTCATGCATTTGCCCTTTGAAATTTTGTTTAATTTATGTGCAGTGAGTAGTATTGCTACTCTGAGACTGTTATATCGCTAGTGTGACCATGTTCTATAAAGATGGAAAAAACCAAACACTATAAGACCTGTGTGACAGTGGTGGGAGAAAGTAAAAGCAGGAATGCAGAGTTGACCAGCTTGGAGCAGGTTAGGCCATCTTCAGCCAGCAGCAGACCAGAGGGACACTTGCACACGGCCTGAAGCGATGGAGCCAAGACGCACAGGTGAGAACAACGTGCCTTCTCACATGGGTTCTCTGTGCCCATCTGTAGTAGTGGGTGAAGGATCTGCAACCCAGTTAAATTCAAGTTTAAATATTGCAGGCTGCTATAAATCAAACACTAGTGCAACATTAAAATGGTTAGATGAATTGACATGTCTTCAGTTCTAGTATCAAGTACTCCCAATGATGCACACAACATTGTAATTGCCACTGACCTACATGCCTTAAAAATGATACTTGCCTTGACAGCAAATGGTTGTCTTTGTCGTTTGAGCAGAACTTGATGGTTCTTGCCTGTGATTTTGTTAGCAACCTGGACAACACGTCTTTTCGCATCAGACCAATACAGCAAGTCATCCAACACTGCCAGAGCAAACGGGTTGGTAGTCTCCTTCATCTGCAGAATCTGTAGAGAAGAGGCACTCATACAATTGTCATCTATGAACCTGCATTGTCAGACCAGTTATGCCGATTTAACATTTTACCCACAATGATTACCCAGTTTTAACATCTGTAGTTAGTCTTGATTCTGCTTTTTTAGTTTTATGAAGCAGTCACAAAAATGTGTAGCTATGACTTACATCATTGCTTGTTCAGTCATGTGTAAGATTACAAAGCGTCAGAAGGTTCACAATGAGGCTTGGGCAGAGTCACGATTAAATTGTCTATAGACTCATTGATGACTTTACATCTGCCAGGAAAATTCACGCAGTGAGAGTGCATGCGCAGTTCAGTGTTCTGAACAGAGAAGAGGCTATCCCGCATGTGCAGTTCAGTGTTCTGAACAGAGAAGAGGCTATCCCTCTCTGCTCAGAGCTGTCAAGTAACCACTGGTGATCAGGTCTCACTTCCCCTCTACAGTTCTATACAGGAACTTTTAGGGGCAGGTGCTCAAAAAAAGGCATGCGGACCCCCAGCACCGGTTCTAGGTATTTTGCTGCTCTGGGCACATGAGGCGTTCCTCATGAATAGATTGCCTAGACAATCTGCTAGCCAGTCACTTAAAAGCACGCCTGAAAAACATGTCTCACCCTCAGGACCACCCCTTGCTTTGGGACTTAATTTAGTAAAAACTAGTTCTGTGTAAATACTTTACTTGTCAATAAATCCTGCCCTTCTGGAACAGGGAAACTGCATTTGCCACATTATGTTCTATGCATGGGAACCCCACCCATCCCAAAGAAAATCATATCACCGATGAGAATTTTGCACGATCGCCCAATCCTACCATGAGACTTTAACATTATGTCACTGTCTTATACGTTTGTTAGAAGACAAAATCTCTGGCTTTAAACACAAGTGTGACTTTATGACTCCGCCATGTGGTATTACCTGGATGTCCTCGCCATCCAGCGTGGCGGATCCTATTGCCTTCAGCCTCTCATCCGTCCAGTAGATTCTGTTCGACATGGTGTCCACAGCCACCCCACCAGGCCAGCCCAGACTGGAGTTCACCACCGCCTGACGCTTTGACCCATCCATCCCAGCGCGCTCGATCTTGGCTACATTGCCAATCTCCGTCCAGAACATTAACCTAGTACAAGGGCCCCAGAAACATTAATCTTGACATTTTATGAAAGGCAAAGCCATGTTTGAGATTGTTTTGGAAACAGTTTTACTATTTAAAATGCTTTTGTCATAGGATTGTGAAGGCGTTACCAAAAAGTGAATGTGAGAACCTTCCAAATTCCATTCAAATAAACAGTTAGCTTCCATAATTAAAAAGGAACCTGCACGTCAACGCTAAACTATCAAACTCTGTGGCACAACACTGACCCCTTTTGGGGCAGCAATGCCAGAGAGCGTGGCTGGTCCAAGTCTTCATCCAGGATGATGCTGTAGTCAGGCACTCTAACGACAGCAGTAGTGAGTCTGACGGCAACAATTTGACTCTTCACCCCATCAATCCAGTACAGATTCCTCCCGAGCCAGTCCACAGCGACAGAATCTGCCCTGACCCCTATTGACGGGAATAAAAATAGAATCTGCTTGAAAAGTTAACGGAAAAGTTGCAGATTTTACCTTTGAGAAGCAGTTGGGTGGGGAAACCCAATTGTCCCAACGCTCATGTGTCCTGTTTAAGACGGTCTAATTTAAGGCCAGAATACATTTACATGTTAACTAAATTATTAAATCAATAACTGAACACGCTAAATGAAAACAAATGAGTCAGTTATTTGAATAAAAATCCCAGTTTCAGATTTTAGCTGTAACCATCCTATAAAGCGCAATGTTAAAACTGACAACGTTCAATGTTTTTGCGCTGACCTTTGATTAGAGTGCCCTTTGTCTTCTGGTCCAGAGACGACCACCTGATGCTCTCCGAGTCCAGGCTGGCCCAAAACACCTTCCCCTCCTTCCAGTCATAGTCCAGTGACAGAATGGCTTTTGTGGCAGTGGACAGCAGCACATCCAGACTGCCGCTGCGCAGACCAAACAGGAACAAATCCGTTTGAACCGACGACAACAAAAACGGCTCACCTGGAGAGAAATTAAGTTAAAGAAAAAGTTAGTGTTCTCCTTTGTCCAATTAGATTGGAAACTTACAAAACAGTAGCATTTACATAAGTTACATTTGTGGCAATGCTGGCAGATTAAAGCGAATATAAAGTGCCGGAAACCGACTATTAGGCCATTGTGCAGCTATTAGAGTGTGGGAGTGCACTTCAAAGCAGAACATTTTTAGGCAAGAGCCAAGCCACCAGGGCCGTTTTCCTTTAATATACTAACATCCGATCAGTTGAAATTATTTTGACAGTTTGAGCATGTGGCCAACCGCCTCCTGGGAACTGGGAAAGAAAATCCTATTGTATGCACCTGCCCCAAGTCACGCATCTTACCAGTGATCTTGCAGTGACGGCCATCAGACTCCATGATGTATCCTGGGTGGCACTGGCACTGGTAGGCGCCCACAGTGTTTATGCACAGGTGACTGCACGTTCTGGGGCTGTGGCTTTCACATTCGTCAACATCAACACAGGTGGTCCCATCCGCCGCGAGCTTGAACCCCATCGCACAGCCACACCTCTACACTCAGCCCAAAGACACCAAGAATAAGTACGGGCAGCAACATCACGAATACATTAAAAATAACCATTATTTTAGCGACGAGTTTCAGAAACACTGAGCCCTGGCCAAAAGCAATCAAGTGTCCAAGAGAGCGACGTCAAAGGACAGCCTCTGTAAATCTAGGTTCTGAATGTGTGCTGTGAAAAGAAAGCCATTTTAGGTATGGTGCTCACGGTCCCCTGTGGTGTGCTGTAGCAGGTCTGGGAGCAGCGGGCTGCGTCCTGGTCTGGGCATTTGGACTGACAGCTGCCCCCCTCATCTGAGCCGTCAGCACAGTTTGTCATTCCATTGCACACAAGGGTCGTAGCCAAGCACTCCTGACTGCCGCACTGAAACTGGTGAGGAGGACATGCGGACGTGCCACCTGGGTAGTAGCAGCACACAAACCGAACTATGAATACTACCTCAGAAATGTATGAAATCTATGTAGCTGTTTAACACAAAGCAAACAAGTTCTGGACAGTTTTTTTTTTTCTTTAACGCACACGGCACTGTCCGGGTACAGAACCTACTTTAATTTGAAAGACAAATGACGATGTAATATATAAGCGCATAAGCACTTCACTTATTCACTGTTGCGTTTATCTTTTAAGTAAAGAACATAGTTTACACTCAGATTCATCGCTGCCGTCATCACAGTCTTGGGTGCCGTCACACTTCCAGGCAGTGGGAATGCACTTTGTCTTTGAGGCGCAGGACCACTGGAATTCCTCACACTTTGATTGCGCTACAGGGCAATCCTGAAAAAGCAATGGTTTTCTTAAACTCCAAAGACAAGAGTACATTGCTGTACCTTCAATTTAAATTATGAGTAACCTTAAATGTGATAACTGAAACAAGCACAAGCAAATTGCCCTGCAAGTTTATGATTCCATACGGGACAGTAAAGTAAAACTGTACAGCGATGTTCTTGCAACTCTTAACACCCAATTCTATGACAAATTTCTATTGCCTTCATGCATCTGGCCATATCTTTAATATGGCATATTTAGTACATGCTACATGCACATTGTTCATTTCAGCAATACTCTATTGGTGAGTTTAGACTCACCTGTATAGTATAAACAATCTGGACAACATTTCCAATGTAGTGTGTCCATTTGATTTTCTGCATATACACCAATACAGGCTTTGATTCCTTGTTTTCGCCTACATACCCAACAAATTGATTGATTAAAAACTTAACCAAGAGACACTGCTGTAGGCTTGGTTTGTGGAAAATATATAGTTACATTTGGCAAATGAGTGACAATGCCAAATAAAATAAAATCCCACATTAAAATAATCAAATGAGGTTCAAATTGAACCATCTGATTGATTCCCACTGCAATCATTTTCAACTTCCATGACACTGCATTGCTTAAAACAGCTATGCATGATTTCCCACGGAACTTTAATTGCATAGTTTGCACTTGACAAAGCAAGTGCATTCAATTGCCATCACACTGCAAAACTAACACTGGTGCATATTAAAATAGCCTAACAATGTTTGGAGGAATTCCCTTTGGCCCCACCTTCTCATCAGTGCCATCTTTACAGTCCTTTTCTCCGTCGCAGATCCATTCTGGCACCAGACACTCTTTGCTCTGGGGGCAGCGCTGCTTGGTCACACACGCCGAAGGCTTGGTGCAGCTGCGCTCGTCCGAGCGGTCCCAGCAGTCCGGGTGGCCATCGCAGCGCATGCTGGCCGACACACACTGACCACTACTACATTTAAACTCACTGGTACTGCACTCATTGTCCGCTGCAGGGGGGAAAGTAGTTTGGGAACCCTTTCAATGGGGAACTATGCCATTTCACTTCAAATCCTGAAAGTCTTTGTATAATCAAAAAATTCACAGGTAAGTCATCAGCGCTTCACCATTATGCCCGTCATATTCTGTGAACCAAGTAATTATATATTTATGTACCTCATCTTGGTACAGAAATTTCAAAACCCCAACCAAGTGATACACCTAGTGAAACAGACTGCTTGAAGGCGGCCCCCGCAAAGGAATCGCCTTCACCTCATCTTGTACTGAATGACGCAAAATGTTGTATGGCGTCATGCAGTAATACTGTCTATGCACAGCCATACTGCTGACTAGATACTGAGGGGAATATGCACCCACACCAGATTTATTCTACAATAGTGATTAATTTAACGGCAGTTTCCTGCAACTGAATCATTAGACCCACACTAGGACATTAGCTAAACCCATTCTAACGTCAACCAGAGCTTGAATCCAGCCATGACACATGCCTCCATTTAGTTAGATCGCGTACCACAGTTTGCTTCGTCGCTGCCGTCCATGCAGTCCTTCTCGCCGTCACACAGGAAGCTCTTTGGCAGACAGCGGCTCTTGTCGTCACACTGGTGAGCGCAGCCCTCTGTTCGCGCCGAACACTCCAGCTCATCAGAGCGGTCCTGGCACTGGGGAAGGCCGTCGCACACCTGGTCCTGGTCTATGCACTTCTTACCGTGGGCGCACTGGAACTGACCTGAGAGAAACATCCCATGAGTCAGGGTGACTGGCAGACAGCCAGATGGAAAACAATGTATAATGCATTTTAAAATAGCTTGCATAAGAAAATTCTTATTGGGTTCTTAAGCAAAATGTAAGTAAAAAATGATGTACACCAAGGCTCATCCTGCCACAGCTACAAATGTTCATTTTTTTTTTTAATGACGGATACTATGCTAGATGAATTCCTGCCTTAAATAACGCTGACCAAATTAAGTTAAAATAATGAGCAACATTAAATTTCAGGTATCAACTTAACACTTAAGAGATTTCATCTTTTTGGAATGGCAGGACAATCAAATGTTATTACATGCTATGCACTGTTGTGCTTATAGATGCCGATGTGAAGTGTCATACTTTATCAAGCCATTAACCAACTTATTCCACATTTGTAAATTATACATCTCACTGATTTCCACAGCCACAACTATAGTGTGCCATTCAGTTTACATAGGTCACCATTTTGTTAAATTTGACCTGATATGAAGCAGTTGCGTCGATCTCATATACGCTACCAGTAGTACATTCCTAGACATACTTTGAAGGAAGGTAATTTCTCTGCAGTAGAAAATGTAATCAAGCAAAGTCATGTCGCATCGAAAAGTTAAATGTTAGGCCAATTCTTCACCGTTTTCACATTCAGATTCGCAGTCCTCCTCATCAGAGCCATCTTTGCAGTCGACTTCTCCATCACAGACATGGCTGTACAGGACACAGTCTGTGTTGTCGCTGCAGGGTCTGGCACCCAGAGAGCACTTGATGGGGTTGAGGGGAGTGGAGCCGAGGTGATGGTGGTGGCCAGAGGGCACTGGGGTCGTAGCGGCTGGAAGTCCGCTGTAGTCTTCTTCCCCATCTTCTGACATAACGGAGGAAAGTGAACAAACTAAGGATTTAGGCCAATATCAAAGAAATATCCAGTTAGCTGAGTCAATGTTTTGAAAGGTGATGGGGAGCCTTGATGGAGGAACATACATTCCTCCTATTGAGGGCGGTGGAGGGAGTAGTCAGCCCTTTTATTTCCGTAAAGAGTACAAATACAGACATTACTTTATTCCAAGTACAACATTGATATTTCTACTTAAGTATACAACCATTTTGCCCTTAAATGTACTTCAAGTAAAAGTACTTGTCATAACTATCCTAAAACACAGCATAAAGTGCCGATGTACCAGCAAATTCAAGGAGGCAACGTGAGTTTACCATTCCCCACCAACACAAATGTTTTAGACAGAAAAATACCACAGTTTTCTTCGTCACTGCCGTCCATGCAGTCCTCTTCCCCGTCACACAGGAAGCTCTGCGGCAGGCAGCGGCTCATGTCCTTGCACTGGTGAGCGCAGTCCTCCGCCTCCTCCGAACAGCGCAGCTCATCAGAGTGGTCCTGGCACTGGGAAAGGCCGTCACACACCTGGTCCAGGGCGATGCACTTCTTACCGTGGGCGCACTGGAACTGCTCTGTTTGGGGCGTCAGAGCACTTCAGTAAGCCGAAACAGAAACTACATAGTAAAGACTAGAGATCGTTGTAGCATCCATAACTAAAAAAGCTTTTGGGTCTGAATTCTGAAGTTATGGGTAAAGTATGGTATCAAGTAATGGGCCCTCATTTGTCTACGTTCAACCATATAACCTCACAGATCAATGACCTGATGTCAAATACAATGCGCGCCAAGGTTCCAACCGACCCCAGCACTGGGGTGGGATGTAACCCTAATCTCAAACGACCTTTGTCTTAATTATAGTTCTTAAACAGTTCCAACCATCCCCAACAGCCGCCACCATTTAATTCCTGTAGGGTTACAGAACAGCAGTTTGAGTTACGCATGGATGGCATGGAAACCTAGCCGTTTAAGCCAACATAAGCGCTGCCACTTAAACCTCAATCTTCGCACTCGCCAAATAAATATTTTAAAGCGCAGGTCTGTATGGTTTTGAACGTGACCATCTTCCACCCGTTTGGTGGAACTGGCGCCTTTACCGCCCCCGCCCAACCCCGAGGGAGTCGCTCGGCTCGGGCCGGAGCGGCCGGGATGGATTACTTTTTGCTCAATTGTACTCACTGTGACCACTGGAGAGATTCCTTTGGGGGTTGATAAAGTCTGAGTCAAGCATTCGAGATGATTCTCTAACCTGCTCTCACGTTTCAGCTACCACAAAGCGTTTCCTTTAAATAATGGCTTATTTTATTACCTGGTGACTTACATAGAGCTTAATTCATATTTCTCTAATATTTCCTTGAAAACAACTACACTATCTTATTGAACAGTTTGTGACTCCCCCCCCCCCCCCCCCCGTTCCGTATACAGGTGTACACACATCATCCGGATTGGACCCCATCCACGGACGGCGAGCCTTAGATTTGCCACCCCATTCGCGCCCGTGGCCCCAACTCCGACACCAATCCAGCGGGTGCGTTACCTTTGGTGCAGCCGACGGCACAGTCCTCCTCGTCCGAGCCGTCCCTGCAGTCGGCCTCCCCGTCGCACACGTGGCGGAAGCTGACGCACTCTGAGCCGTCGGCGCAGAGTCGGGATCCCAGGCCGCAGCGCGGGGACTCACCTGGGGCACCGGCGGAGGAGGAGGAGGGGGAGGAGGAGGAGGAGTCAGCAAGGAGGAGCGACAGGATTTTCGTTTTTTGTTTTTTTTACCCAAAATAAAGAAAACAACTTCTCATTCTATGGGGCTTTTGAGTGCTTACGGGATTGTCCCCCTCTCCCGCAAAATAAAAATTAAAGCGACATTTCCGAGCGGCTACACACGCCACATCGAACCTCATCTGGGAATGAACGGGACGTCATCACCTTCCACCGCGCTCATCCAAAAAAAAAATAATAATAATAATAATAATAATCACACGACCACAGTTCGGCAAAACACGTGCTCGCCGTGACCCCGGCGGAGCGGCCTCACCTGGCGTCAGCCCCGCGGACAGCGTTAGCGTTAGGGACAGCACGCAGAGCAGCACACCGGCAGCCATGGCCTCGGACCTGGGGAGCCGCGCCGCCGCGCCGCGTTTTAACCTGCAGGTGGAGCGATCGCCGCGCGAGCCCTCCAATTAACAAATCATCCATTAAATAGTCCGGTCGTAATTAGGGGGCGTGGCTGATGGATTGGCCAAATAAGTGTCCGTTTCAACGAATTAATCGGATGATGAACGTGTTGATTGGTCTAAGACCGTCAACGGGACCGGAAGGGCGTGAACGTCAGAGAGGCGAAGTCTAAGCGTTTGCTCCGTTTCCACATGCCGCCAAATAAACAATCAAGAAGTCGCACGAAATCAACCAATCACTTGCGTTCTCCACCATGGCGCTACTTGCAGCTGTCCAATCAGAATTCCGAAAGGCGGGACCTAGAGTTTGTACCCAGCCAGCACGTCTGTCTGACGCGCTCCCGGCCAACCTAGCGTCACCTAGCTAGCCTCGGTAGCTTTAGTAGCAAGTTGAGAAGAGCCGTCAACCCCCCCCTGTTCGAGGCAGCGGCCGCTGTTCAAAGGAATTAAGACGTTTTCAAGCCGTTCGAGCGTTCGTTAAGCGGCGCCTTTCGTTTCTGCAAAAAGAGGAGCTCGGTTGACGCAATTTGAGGGTAACTATGACAAGGATTTCGATAGTTTTCCTCGACTTTGATACGTGTTGTTTTGTTGTGTGGACGAGCGACCTAGCTCGCCTAACTGGCTAGCTGGCTAGCCAGTTAGCCGAGACGCGGCTCAGTTTGGAACAGTTCGGTGGAGTGCATTCATTTTATTGAGTTATAAACATTTATATTTCAGTACGACAATGAATGTGAAAATAAGCAGATATCGTATACTTGTTTGATTGGTTAATGTTCGTGAGCAAAGTAGCGCGGGTTGCTTGTTGCGCAGAGGAGCTTTTTCCGCAGATCACAACAAAAGGATTGTTGATAACAAGCCTGCTAGCTACCCTGTGTAGGCAAACGGTGGCTAGCCCGTGTAGGCTAACGCTAGCCGGCCTAGTTAGAGAGAGAAGCCTCTATAGAATGACTACGATACGCATGTAAAGCTTTGTCACCGCTTTTAAGTTGATTATATTGTATGGATTTAAAAGGTGAGGTATTATTAAAGCAATGTGCGTTAGCCGTGTGTCCTCCGAGCAGCACATTTTAGGTTCATTATAAATTGGATTTTTGGGTTATTTATTTGATGTATTGTGTACTGTCATTTTAAGCCGTTTAGTTAATTTTTTTGATATACTGTATTGCAATCTTTTCTATTTTTGTTCATGTCTTAGTTTAATTGCATATTGCAATTGTTTTTATTCTTAGAACTATAGTACTAACCCAACTCTGTGAATATTAGAGTTTATACTAGACTATACTGTGCTGTTGTAATTTTATATGTATATATTTGACTTTCTGTCCAGGTGTCTCATCGGTTCTGTGCACGTCCTGCCTGCCCCGGCCTTTGCCCCGTCACCCTTGGGTCAGTACAGGGGCGGCACCAGAGCGAGGGCCCAAACTGAGCCTCCAGGTCCCCTCTGCGTGTGACTGGTCGTCAAGTTGACCGGAGACTCTCGGCTCGCCCCACCAAGATGTCCTCCATTCTGCCGTTCACCCCTCCGGTGGTCAAGCGGCTGCTGGGCTGGAAGAAGTCGGCCAGTGGCCCAGGCGGAGCGGGTGGCGGAGAGCAGAACGGACAGGAGGAGAAGTGGTGTGAGAAGGCCGTGAAGAGCTTGGTGAAAAAGCTGAAGAAGACAGGCCAGCTGGACGAGCTGGAGAAAGCCATTACCACACAGAACTGCAACACCAAGTGTGTCACCATCCCCAGGTATAGCTCCAGGTTGTCATGTGACTGGTACAGGAACATAAGCTCTTACTGTGCCACATATGAACTTTTGCTGTGTCATATTTCCTTGAGGTCTTTGACTAAGCCAAGACCGTGAAACGTCCTATACCTGATGGATAGGGATTTTCACTTGCGTTTCTATTATCTTAGTTTGACTGCCCAGGTGACACTGATGTTGAAAGGTTTGTTCAGGGTTTATTTTTAAAGTGCGGAGAATTGCTGGTAAAATCTTTAGAAATGGCATTGTTTAGTGTATCAGCTGGTCCTGTCAGAAATGCAGATAATTATTGCACTTGTTGTGTGGAGACACTACACGCGATCAGGATGTTGTTTTTATCAGCCAGCCTTGATGGCCTACTCTACTCTTTGCTGGGAACAGCGTGTTAACTCTCACTTCTCCCTGATGTGCTGCCAAGTGCCACCTCCGATGTTTGGATGTCTACAGATAGCTGGTCGGTCGCTATCGCCTGAGAACTGTTCTAGACTGCATTGTTGTATTTATGTTCAGCTGTAACCGCTGGTTTGATGTCAATGAAATTACTGCCTCTCATTATTAGCCCTTTCCTGGGTCGTAAAACGTTTCTGCACAGCAGCAACCGCATGGTCAGCTTCCCCAAATTATTCCAAGGAGAGAAGTCGTCGTTAGTGATGAGTGTTTCGGCTGTGGTCGACTTGACAACATCGCTGGTCTTTCTTTGTAGTTAACCAACTGAACCCCTCATTGGCTGATGAAGGATGATTTGTCATATAAAACGCAATTTCACTTGTGGAGAAATACCTTGGTTGTTGTTAGGAACCAGAAAATTAATTTGTTTTTGGTTTTCAGTTAGCTCAGTTGAGGTCCCACTTCCCTTTAGCCCGGGTTTCAGGTGTTGTGTTGGTACCGTGGTACGCAGACTCTCTTCTTGTCCTGTTCTTCAGAAGCAACTATTCTGTCATTCTCCGGCATTCCATGTTATGATTTACTGTTTTTTGTTTTTTAACCATTTTAATGTTTTGAGTGTCTGAAAATGGAAATGTAGTCCTTTCCAAACCCCCTCCCTTTTTGTCCCATTGTGTCTTCAGTGTTTGTTTGAATGTCCTCAGACAAGTTCACTGCCTCAGATATAAATGGCTTAGTGAAAAAGTTTGAGTTATTTTTGATGTTCAGTACAATGCCATAATTGTGTAAGAATGCTCTTTGTCTCACCAACAGTGTCATTTTGTTGTAGTGAATTCCATAGTTTTCTTTAGTTGATTCTGTCAAAAGGCTTCTTTTATTTGAAGTTGCCATCTTTCATTTCCTCGCTGCAAATGAATCTGATGATGATTTCTTTCTCAAGACTCAAATAAAAGAGGCCTTTTAATGTTTACATTTCCCATACTGATACTTCTGAATTATCCATGTCCCATGTTTATCATTTTTTTTGTTTTTGTTTTGTTGTTTTCTCTGTGCACAGCAATTGCTCTGAAATATGGGGACTGAGTACACCAAATACGATAGAACAGTGGGATACATCAGGCCTATACAGCTACCCTGACCAAACCAGGTGACTATCCTCAACTCATGTATGGTGTTGCATACAACTTTGATGTGGGAAAGTTGTCTTTTAAAGTGTGCAGACGGACATTGAGAACACCTTTTGCTTCTCGTCACTACCCCCAACGCGATCCATCTCCATTCCCCTCCCCTGCCTGGCCACATTATGCATTTTCTCTCATATTTATACCATCTACCTTTGCCTATGCGCCTCCCTGCCTTTCTCACCACCATTTGCTCAATTGCTTGTCCTATCAGGTCCCTGGATGGGCGCCTGCAGGTCTCCCACAGGAAGGGGCTTCCGCATGTCATTTACTGCCGCTTGTGGCGTTGGCCCGACCTGCACAGCCACCATGAGCTGCGTGCCATCGAGGCCTGTGAGTATGCCTTCCACCTCAAGAAGGACGAGGTCTGCATCAACCCCTACCACTACCAGAGGGTGGAGACTCCAGGTGAGCAATATTGAGTGACTCGGACAATTATGCTGATAGAATTGTATTTCTTGTTTTAGTGTTTGTTGTTAGACGTTCCATCGTTTTCCCTTTTTATCCAACGGCCCAACTGGTAATGATGCCATTGGACCATAACATTGTAATTTTTCTTTTGAACTTGTTACTTGCTAAACTTTATGATGACCAATACTGTTCTATTCCTCCAATGCTCCAGTGCTGCCTCCCGTTCTTGTGCCAAGACACTCGGAAATCCTGACAGAGTTGCCGCCGCTGGATGACTACACTCATTCCATACCTGAGAACACAAACTTTCCTGCAGGAATTGAACCACCGAACAACTACATACCAGGTTAACACACTTTTACAATGTTAGAATGAGTGGACCATTATTCATGCAACACTATTAAACAAATGTTTAATAGTTTAAAAAAATTATCAATAAACTTGCCATTCATATATTGGTATATTAGTTTTCTCTCAATCTAACTGTACCAGGCTGCTAGGACTGGAAATTGATGGTTGGTTAAGGCTCCAGTGCTTGATTTAATTTTGACATCTTCGATGCAGATTATGACATCTGAACAGCATGTTTGTTTCTCCCTAACTTCATTCATTCCAACAGAAACGCCACCACCTGGCTATATCAGCGAGGATGGAGAGGCCAGTGATCAGCAGATGAATCAAAGTATGGACACAGGTACCCTAAACTAGTGCTCTCCTCCTGTGTCCCTCCATCCCACACCCCAGTAGGCGCAATCCTCCGCCCAACTGTTTGTTGCTGAAGTTGAGATGCACAATTTAACATGATATGGCTATTGTGCTACATCTAATTCCTCTTCAATAGTAAATAAAAGCAGCTCAAATTTTGATTGTTAATGAAATTAGCAAGGGTTGCTTCTTAAGTGTTGGCTGTTTAGAACATATTTCAAGACAAAGCATATGACATTGTTAACTTCAATTTTCAGATTTGGCAAAACCGATTTAGATTTAAGAGGTGTAGTAATATTTTGGGTGTTTCTTTACTGACCTTTGTCTTCTGCCCATGTCCAGGTTCTCCTGCAGAGCTGTCCCCAAGCACTCTGTCCCCGGTCAATCACAGCATGGGTAAGGCCTACCAGGGCTTAACTTCCAAACAAGCTACACTATAGCATTAGCACCAGATTGGAGGCCAATGGAACTCACCATTTTATATTTGGTTTTTATTCTGCTTATTGAACATATTGTGGGGAGCTGCCACATTAGAACGTAGAGACAGTCATGGGTAAAAGTAAATAAATATAATTTGGTAGACCGCTGTCATTGACAGTCCAACTGAGATGACTATTCCAATGAGGACGTTAACTCATATATACTGTTATTGGATGTAGATATGATATGCAAATGCTGTTTAACTCTGGTCAGATCAAACATTGTTCAGTGAAATGTACCCCAAGGCCAAAATGTCGTGATGATATTAAAATGCATCGTCTTTCAAAGCGGAATAGTCACATCTTCATTAGTTTAATAGTATTTGTAATAATTTTGCAGTGTATACTTCATGTTCATCAGATTAGGGGAAAAATATCTACATAAATAATACAAATGTATGTATCTGTATAAATTCATTCAAAGCCTGCCGCAAAATAAGATTCCCTGCTGTCACTCCACAGACCTGCAGCCAGTGACGTACTCTGAGCCGGCCTTCTGGTGCTCGATAGCTTACTACGAGCTGAACCAGCGTGTGGGCGAGACCTTCCACGCCTCCCAGCCCTCGCTGACAGTGGATGGCTTCACAGACCCATCCAACTCTGAACGATTCTGCCTGGGCCTGTTGTCTAACGTCAACAGGAACGCCACGGTGGAAATGACTCGGAGGCACATAGGTACGGCTTCTGGGTGGGATTCAGCGGTCACATTACAGTGGTTAAACCATTTCCTGGTTAGATGTGAAGTGCAGACGTCTTGGCAACTTGAAACAAGGAAGGCCAGTTCAGCAAATGTTACGGTGGACAACGTTTTCATGGATTAAATCCATTCTCTTCTGGGATTCAAACAAAGTATGGGCTTTAACTGTTTATGTAATAGGCAAAACTGTGAAGCGCTAAAGTTTTGCACATCTGTCAGTGAGAAAGATTTTATGTATATTTGTACTTGGAATGTGGTTGTGATGCTTTCTACTGTCTTACAGGAAGAGGCGTTAGACTGTACTATATTGGCGGGGAGGTATTTGCTGAGTGTCTGAGTGATAGCGCCATCTTTGTCCAGAGTCCAAACTGCAACCAGCGGTATGGCTGGCACCCTGCCACAGTGTGCAAAATCCCCCCAGGTAAAGCAGCTGGAAACCAAACCCAATGAGTTGAAATTTCAGATGATGGGGCTGAAATCTGATCATTTGTGTCCATCTGGCTGACTAGTGCTGCAATAAGACAAGATATACTCCTCTAATGGCACCTTGATAAACCAGCTAGTTGTTTTGTCATTACTAGCATTTATAACCATAAGACTGTTTCAGATTTGTTCTTGGATCAAACATTTTGTCTCCGAGCAAATAAAACCCTAATGGATAAAATAACAGAGGGCTGGAGCAGGACTGTGTCTTCTTCCGCAGAACTATGCATCTGTAGAAACTCAAAGCATGACCCTGATGCAGGAATGCATTTTGAGGAGACATTCCTCTTTTTTTTTTTTTTTTTTTTTTTTTTTTAAATAAATAACCAAAGGATGCCCAAATTCAAAGCATCCACCCCCACCCATCTTCTCCTGTGCCCTCTAGGTTGTAATCTGAAGATCTTCAACAACCAGGAGTTTGCTGCCCTGCTCGCCCAGTCCGTCAACCAAGGGTTCGAGGCCGTGTACCAGCTCACCAGGATGTGCACGATCCGCATGAGCTTCGTCAAAGGATGGGGAGCAGAGTACAGGTGAGCGGGATAAGGTCCAGGTACATGCACGACAATACCTCTAACGTTCAACTTAAGCAATGACCATCTCATTTGTTTGCCATTGTATTTTTGCAAATGGCAAACTGGATTGTACGCTGCTTTAAGTTCTACTATTCACCAAATGGCATGGCCGGCCTTCTGATTACCTTGAATATTTGGGATCCTTGTGGACATGTTCATTAGAATAGCTAGAGTGGCCAAAAAGTAGAGCAACTGGAGCTGCCTCACTGTATTTAATTCTGAGTTCACCAGGATGCAACACTATTCTCTTTGATTGCCAACACAGCTTGTCCCCACTTTTGAGTAATTGAAAGTCTGAAACCACGCAGCCTAAACAGTGGATGTTATTATTTTGTCTCTTAGGCGGCAGACTGTCACAAGCACTCCATGCTGGATCGAGTTGCACTTGAACGGACCCCTGCAGTGGCTAGACAAGGTTCTGACCCAGATGGGCTCCCCCTCCGTGCGTTGCTCCAGTATGTCCTAAACGGCTAAGGAACCACCCAAAACGTCAGCCCATAACAAAGATCATGACATTCTAAACTTGTGATTCCCATCATGAAAAAAAGAAACCCCACAGAATGAATTTCTGTAACATTGTCATAGTATTTGTGGCTCAGTTCCACGTCCCAGTTTGAACTCTCATATATATATATATATATATATATATATATATATATATATATATATATATATATATATATATATATATATATATATATATATATATATGAGGCACTTGCACACACTTAAATTCCTACATACAGACTTTCAGTATAGAATTTGGCACTTTGTTACCCATCTAAGTCATGCACCTTGTTAAATTGCTTTTCCCCAAATCCTTAATTTTAGATCTATTTGTGGTACAAATGAAATGTATATTGGTTTTTAGTCCAGGAAGCCAGGGAAAATACCAAAAATATGTCAATAGTTTCTTCAGTATTGGAATATGCTTGTATAAGTAACACAAGCTTGAATACTAAAATGACCCCCGCCCCTCCCAACTATTGTTCTGAACCTAAGTTTACTTTTCTCTGGGAATCTTGGACCCATCTCTATTCAGGAGGGAGTTGGCTTGGTTGAGAAACGATGGCCTTTGGTGGCTGTTCTCCCCTGAGGGGAAACACCATTATGTGTTTATTAAATTTGCTGATTTTACTTCACTCTATGCCTGAATGGCCCCCCTTCTCTCTTTTTTTTGTTCTTTTTTGTTTGTTTTTAACTCTTGATGTGTGTCGTTGTAAGACACACATCTTAACGGACAAATAGGAATGTTAGTAAAATAAGAGACAAACCCTAAACAAACTCAGTCTGGCTGTAGTTTAAATATTTGTCATTATATGGCACCCAAATGTGTCCTTGGTATATTGGATTTGCACCCTCCCTAAAAAGAACACCTGGCATGAAGCTGTTGAAATATGGTCCAGGTTTGCCGGGTGTACTGGGCAGGGACCAGAGAATATCAGCTGTTAGGCAAAGCTTTTCGTTGTTCTTTTTTGACATGACACTGGGAGTTGTAGAGCTCTGCAGGGTGAAGTGATAATAAATGAAAAACGTACAAAAAAAAAAAAAAGTCTCACCATGAGAAGTTGAAGGTATCAATTAATTTCATCTTGTATTGTTTTAGCCTATATCCCCTTTCTTTTGCTACTTTTTTGTATTCTCATGTATTTTTATATATAAATATACTTAAAGTTTTCTGTCGTTCACTTTTTCTTAAAGTAATATTTTAAAGACCACAGCTGTTTTTAAAGACATGGAAAGCATGGATCATTCCTCTGTTTTTACCCATCAGAAGATTCAGCTTGAATCCATTTCCAATCGGAGCCCTTTTGTTTTGGTATGATAATCACTGCCCTACAAGACGTAGCCCGTTTTTCTTTTCTTTTTTTTCCTTTTACTGTATCCAAAGAAATCTGGTGCATTTAAAGTACATGAAGCAACTGAAAGGCTTTTTTTTTTTTTTTTTTCTTCCCTGCAACGGTTTGAACGATTCCAGAGGCATGTTGTAAAATCAGAGTAAACGGCATTTATATCCTTGCATTCTTAAACCCTTATCGATTACTTTTGGAAGCCTTTTGGTGCTTATCTTTACAGCTAAAGGTCAACCAGTAAAAAATTGGCTTTCAAAATGTTACACAAACATGGCAGTATTCCAGTTTCTTACATCGGAAAGGAAGACCGAACAAGCCTGCACACTGAGACATTCTGTGTTAATGTGTATTTGTTCCCGTCTATAAAATATCCCCCATGTACAAAACCTACAAGCTTGCAGTCTGCCATTTTTGTCATTATGTGGCTGTTGCAAGGTTTTTAAATGTCCGCCCCCCGCCCCCCCTTTTTTTTTTTTTCTTCTCCATCCCTACTCCTTTTTGATGTAAATGTGTTTACCTTACGGCACTAGTGATTGTACTTTAAGTGCACCTAGTGAGTTTGGATTTGGGGAACTGAACCATGTGTTAAAAGGGTCCAGTGTTACAGTGTTTTTATCTTTGGCCTACAACATATGAATGTGAAAAAATACAGTACCAATCTGACGTGGACCAGAAGTACATATACATAACAGTAGTACAGTATGTGTGTATTTAACAGTAAT
Source organism: Zeus faber (assembly GCF_960531495.2). Classification (NCBI taxonomy): domain Eukaryota; kingdom Metazoa; phylum Chordata; class Actinopteri; order Zeiformes; family Zeidae; genus Zeus; species Zeus faber. The sequence goes on along the minus strand of NC_137203.1, from coordinate 25,976,194 downwards.
CTTTTATTTTTACTTTTATTTTTTTTTTATTTTATTTTTTATTTTTTGCAAAGCAGTCAGTACAGTAGATGTCGCAGTTGTTTTACCAGTAGAGGGCGATATTGATAGAGCAGTTCTTTTTCTGACCATAAGCTTCTCAGGCGTGTGGCATATTATGCAGACTTCATAAAACACTAATAAAGATTTTTATTCTCATGATGAGAATGTGGTTGTGTTTGTTGCCTGTTGTTTTTGCTTTTTAAAGTAAAAAAAAATGTAATTAACACGTGAAGTTGGAAGGTCTAAAGTTGTTTATGTAATTCAACATTGGTTGCATTTAATAGCTTCATCACTGTGTTCTAGTGAGCACTGGGTGGTGTGTTGCATAAAGTAGCACTGTGATACTGTAGCCACAACAATTGGGGGATAAAATCCAATTATAATAAAGGCTTTCATTACAACCAACAGCATGCATTATTACTATTAGTATGTCATTGTCGTTATTTGTGATAAAGGTTAATGTCCTTATTTACAGAAAGGTGGTGCCGTTTCTGAGCTTCATAGACGGTTCTCGCTGTACTAAGTGTGTTTACAAGACACGTCCACGATTACACCCCATTAATCGATACTTCAATATATCTTTATCTGTCACATACATAAAACATACACGCTGTGAAAACCTCATGACACCCGGGCGATCACGCGCCGTGAGCTCTCGAAACTTCTAAATCGTGCGCGATCGACACGAGGCGTCGCTTTCGGGTCATTTTTCTGCTTTGTACCTCCGCGAAACCCTCCGAGGCGATTGGCCGCGTCGGCTTCAAACCTGCGTCCCACCGGCACCGGCACGTCGAGGACCCGGTCACCGCTGCTTGCCGCTCTTAACTGTATTTATAGTTCGCCACGTCAACGCGGCACTCGTTCCTCCCTTTTCCGGCCACCGTACGCAACGTCGGGTGGGGAAACGCTGTGACTGCTGAGCGTCGTCTCCGTCAGACATGGCGTTCACTTTGTATTCACTGATTCAAGCCGCGATCCTGTGTGTGAACGCGGTCGCCGTGTTGCACGAAGAGAGATTTCTCAGCAAGAGTAAGTGGCCGCGCTTTGCCTTTGTCTGTTTCACGGTGTGAGCGTCGACGCTATGAGGTCGGCTAAAGCTAACGTTAGCGTTCACAGTCAAAGCGACTGATGTTGGTTGAGTCTAGTAGAACACGTATTTGTATTTATTTTTTATTTTTTGATGTATGATGTATTTGTTAACTGGTGTTCATTGTTGACCTGACAATTAACACCAGTGTAACAACTGTCACTTCACATCAGCTTTCACCTGATTTAAGATTATTTGTCACGTAAAGGGCAAACACTAACAAGGTAGGAAGAAAAATCAACAATATACAATCTGATACAGTAAAACCCAAATCAGAAGTAAGTATATACAAGAAAAGAGTATTGTAAGTATAAGTAAATATCCTTAACCAAAATATATACACGGATCAGCCACAATATTAAAACCGCTGACAGATACAGAATAACATTGATCATCTCGTTCAGACTGCACTTGTCAAGGGGTGGGATATATTGGTCAGCAAGTGAACAGTAAGTTCTTGATGTTGACGTGTTGGAAGCAGGAAAAATAATCAAGAATAAGGATCTGATTCACTTTGACAAGGGCCAAATTGTGATGGCTAGAAGAGTGGGTCAGAGGGCCTCCAAAGCGGCAGGTCTTGTGGAGTGATCCCGGTATGCAGTGGTCAGTACCTACCAACAGTGGTCCAAGGAAGAACAACTGTTGAAACGGCGTCTGGGCCGTGGGTGCCCAAGGCTCATTGATGCGCGTGGGGAGTGAAGTTTAGCCCGCCTGGTCCGATCCCACAGAAGAGCTACTGTGGCACAAATTTCTGAAAAAGTCAATGCTGCTATGATAGAAAGGTGTCAGAACACACAGTGCATCACAGCTTGCTGTGTATGGAGCTGCATATCCGCAGACCGGTCAGAGTGCCCATGCTGACCGGTGGATGGCCTGTGCGTGTGCATCGTTTACCTGGGGAAGAGATGGCACAGGATGTACTATAGGAAGAAGTCACGCCGGCGGAGGCGATGTGACGCTCTGTGAAATGTTCTGTTGGGAAACCATGGGTCCCGGCATTCATGTTAATGTTACTTTGACACGCACCACCTACCTAAACAGGTGGGTGGTGCTCTTTAAGCAGGATAATTCGCCCTGCCTGACTGCAAAAACTGTTCAGGAGTAGTTGGAGTTCAAGGTGTTGACTTGGCCTCCAAATTCCCCAGATCTCAATCCGATTGTGCATCTGTGGGATGTGCTGGAACAACAAGCTTTATCCATAGAGACCCCACGTCGCAACTTACAGGACCTATAGGATCTGCTGCTAACGTCTTGGTGCCAGACACCACAGGACACCTTCAGAGGTCTTGTGGAGTCCCTGCCTCAACAGGTCAGAGCTGTTTGGGTGGCAGAAGGGGCAGCTACACAATGTTAGGTAGGTGGTTTTAATATTGTGGCTGATCGGTGTATGTTTGTATGCACAGTAAGCAACAGTATGTACTGCAACTAATAATCCATGTTTTGGCTCGACCTTTGTCCGGCAAATTTGTTTAAACATGGAAGTTCATGCTTGTGAGCAAAAACTGGAGTTCGCTGTGTCTGTAAATGCTGCATTACAGAAACTGTATTGTACTGCAGCTAATTTAACATATTGATCCTTGTAGTTGGCCTTGGAGTGGACCAAAGTGTCGGAGGGTTCGGTGATGAACCAGGAATCAAACAGCAGTTCATGAACCTTATCCGTTCAGTGAGAACAGTGATGAGAGGTACTGTGTGTGTGTGCGTGTGCGTGTGCAAAGAAACGGTATAACAGGTGTTTTGATGCCCTCCTGACTTTGGATTTGTCATCTCTGTTCATCCGCAGTGCCCTTGATTGCAGTGAATTCTGTGTGTATTGTGTTGCTGCTGCTGTTTGGATGAAGACAAGTGATTGAAGAAGAACTGACAAAACAACAAACCCCCAGTCAGGAGAGAACCAGCCCCAGTCAAGAGAGAACCAGCCCCAGTCAAGAGAGAACCAGCCCCAGTCAGGAGAGCGTCGTCTTGGTGATCTCAGGAAGCCTCTGCTTTGCGAAAGGATACACGCACCCTGTGTTGAATGTCAAGACAATTCATAGTGTTGGCAAGTGGAAATATAAAGCTGATCGGTCTGATCAAAAGCAACTAACTGCCTGTGTTATGTAGATATGGTCAGATTTGCAATTTGTTGAATAGTTTAAATAATGGTTAAATGTGCCCTCTCGGTCGGGGGTTTCCAATTCATAAAGTCCTGTTTTTTGATTCTCTCTCGCACTTCCCGGTCATCTCTTTAACTGAGTTAACTGTTAAGACTCATCGAATGCCTTGCCCTGAAAACAACTTGACACTTGTGTGTTGGACTGGGTGTTTTGTATTGGTGCACAATAAATGGCTTTGAATTTCACAGTGGCGTCCTGAATTCATTGGCACTGTTCTACTGCAGGGGTTGCAGAACTTCTGATCCAAAGGCTTTGGATGTGTAGTCAATTGAATCATCACTGTAAGTCGAGGACCTAAGTGTGCCAAGTCACGTAATGTAATATGACTTAAAGTGGAAGCGCTCGCAACAAAAAACGCTGGATTTTTGGAGTTGAGCATTATACCCTTGTGGACAAAACATATATGTTTAATTATGTAAAACAATAGGATAAAAAAAAAAAGTCCGTTTTTTGAACGTGCCCCCCGCAACTTCTTTGAGCACCGCCCGGGGGTGCGGGGGTTGTGTCGCGTTCACTTGTATTTTGTCCCTGTGCGCGATCCGTACTTCTGCTAACTTTTGTGTCCATAGGAGAAAATGCGATTTGGACATTTCCTCAGCGTGTGAAACACAGCGGTGTGTGTTTATACATATGTATATTTAATGTTCTATATTCGCGTCTGCAAATCGACTTTTTCCTTTTTATAAAAGACACTGTTTCCCTGCGACCATGGGGAATCTGCAGAGCTGCGTCGTCGCCTCGCTCACTGCTGCAAGTGCACTTCACATATTTTATACTCAAATATATTGCTCTTATAAGTTAAAGTCAACCGTGGTGAACTACAACGATCGGACGCCAGGGTTTGTTTTTCTATTCATTAAATATATGATCCGAGCTCTTTCAAGGAGTCCGGGCCACTTGTACGCGGACACCAACGAGTGTGTTTCCTACACGGTCACCGACTGCAGGTAAGCAGCGTAGAACCCCAGTCAAACCCCTAGTCCAAGCAGTTGACTGAAGCGCGGCTTGGGTGTCGGTGTCCCTCCCCAGGATGCAGCCTCTCCTGCTGAGGAGGTTCTGCAGGGCTGCGGGTTACGGATGGGACTACCCGGACAGCGAGGGCAGAGACCTCCCGCTGTGCTTCCCGGAGATCCTCTGTCTCAGGCTGCTGCTCATGGTCCTGTCCGCCGGCGGCTTCAGGCTGAACCCCGCAGGTGTCACCCCGATCGGCCTTGTTGTTGATCTACGCAGCCGTGAATACGACTGACTGTCTCGGGAGAGAGCATCTCCTTATTTACGGGGTTCTTACCAGGTCCTTGAGGTGCTTGAATTTCACCCTTAGAAATTGAAGTACTGGAATGCCTTGAAAATAGCCCCTGTTGTGCTGAAGTGCTCGAAAAGTCATTGGGGGGGGTCATTTAAAACCTGTGATATTCCTCCTGGTTTTGTTATTCAAATCGTAACGTAATAAAACAATTCCAGAATCGCTTTTATGACAGATTATGCGAGGGGAATGAAATTTAATCCAGCGTGGTTGGAGATAGACACAGTATAATAGTAGATCACAATGAGATTAATAATGGATCACATTAAAATTTGATTTCTATTTGTTTTGCATGAAGTCCTTAAAAATTAAGAAAAACAGTGCTTAAAAAGTACTTGGAAGTCCTTGAATTTCATTTTGTAAAGGCAGAATGAACCCTGGATTTAATTTTATATTCCCCATACAAGATGGTCTCACATTGTAGGGTTGCCAACCTAGGCTCGGAAAAATAGGAAAATAAGGGAGATTTACCCCCTGCTGCCCGATCCCACCAACCTCACTGGAAAATGTTGCTGTTTTTATAACAATTCCTCTCATTCTATGAAGGTAGGTTGTGGTATTAGTACAGCCTGAAAGGTTAATGTATAAGGAAGATGAATAACAGACTACAGGGTGTGTGCATAGTGATAGTGTCTCCAGAATACCCTAATAGCATTCATTCAGTAAAGGGACACAACACTTTCTGGAGCCGACTCTACCTAGATGAGTTGGCCAGACAAACGAAATGTCGCCTCAAACGTGCGCTACCTACCTTTCCCAATGCAAACACATTGGTGTTGATGCTGTCAACCGTCCAGGTCTCATCCGTGTGCGGCAGAGCGTGAAAACATGGCAGCCGGTCGACGAGCTGAAGAAGGGCCCGTTCACGCTGCGGGCCCGAGTGTTGGGGTACCGGCGCGTCGACGCGGGGGCCGAGGTGGACATCTCGCTGGCCGCCGCCTCCCGGGCCGGCTGTCCAGTTTGGGAGAGTGTCCTGACCCTGTTGTCCAGGAACAAGCGCCACACAGCACCCAGACCTTTGGCCCAGGAGGAAATCAAGGGTGAGGAAGCTAGAAGAAAATAAATGTGTTCTTTTAATTTTAGCCGTTTAGCACGAGGAGCCCAGTGAGTTTGTATTCATTGACAATTTGTAATTATTGTGTACAGTTAACTGTAAGATTTATTATATATTTCAAAAATGTTCCCAATATATTTCAACCTATTTTCATCTGCCTATTGTTTTTTGATGTGAGCTACTGGGACATTGATCTGTCTGTCTGTCTATCTGAGTGATGAAAAGGGTGACTTGACTCCAGACTGCAGGACATAAGAGGAGAACCCCGTGGGCAGAAGGTCCAAGTGTTCCTTCTGGTTATATATATTTTCTTTCTTTCTTTTCAGTTTTGAACAGCCTTCCGGTTTGCCCCCCTCCGGACACTATGAAGAGAGTAGAAATTCGGGTGCCTGGGACCGCGGGGCTGCGACATGGCTGGTGCTTCTCCGGCTGCTCTCTGTACGGACCCCTCACTCTGGCAGCCGGGCTGCTGGGCTGCTGCATCTGGACGTCCCCGAGCCTCTGGATGCTCTCTGTTTGCCTGGCCGAGGTAGAGAAGCACAGAGGTACGACATGGCCACCGTGACAAGGTTTTCATAGATTATCATATCAGAGGCTGTAATTGGCTAAAAATATCCCAGATTATTCCTTGAATAAGATTGTGCCTGTCGTTATATATATTTTTTGGGTTTTAAACAACATTTAGGATGTGTCCTCATATAACCTACGGTTGGGCTTCTACCGCCTCTTAAAGGGGACCTGAATAAATCAATTTTTCAGTGCTTGTGCCCAAACACTTGGATCTCTGAGGGGCCTACTAACACACAAAATGTGAAATAAGACAACTCCTATTTCAGAAAACGTGTTTCAACAAGCCGTTTAGAAATGTCAGTATTAAAAAAATAATTGTGCTGTGTGTTTCTTTTGCTGTTTAGCACCAGCTAACGGTAATAGTTCACTTATAACGGCCTGGTTACACTTTAATCCTATGATAAAAAGATCTTGGCGGCTGTAGGTGGGATTCCCGCGACTAAGCTTAACATTGACGAACTGGTGGATAAACAAAGACACGCAAAGATCACCGAAAAGGAGGGCGTCGAGCCGGTGTGTCAGTGCGCCGCCGCCATCTTCGTCAGGTCCAACCGTTCCGGAGCGGGGCGTAGCGTAAAGCGACACACACTGAAACAGCGCGTCAGGAACAGTCCAGGTTATAGAGGCATTTTGGAATGGCTAAAATGCACAATCTGAGTGGTATTTTCAGCAAAAAACTTCAGACATGTTTTGGGGATCTCAGAGACCTACTATATTAACTTGCTGAAAGTGTATAATAGGTCCCCTTTACAAATCCTGTATTGGCCCAGCCCACATTTCTCCTGAACTTCTAATTTTCTGTGTTTGCGTTCTCTCATCAGGGGTTGAAGTCATCAAATCTCCCATCAACATAACCGTCCGATTCCAAGAGCCTCTTTTGGTACCAAATAAGGTCATTATCAAGTTCTGGCGGACATTGACAGAGGATGGACCATCTCCTGAGAGGCAAGAGAGCCTCACCTTTCAAGTGGAGCAAAACACAGACAATATCACCCTCATGGAAGGATTAATCTCAAGGACTTGATGAATAATTAATCATGCTTACACAATCATATTAATAATGCATTCACAGTCAAACGATTATTCATTTTGTCCGTGTGAGTTTTTTTAAATTCAGTTTGCTTTCTAGATTTTCATATTTGTAATAACCATATACACTACCACCAATAGTATGTATTATATGTATATTATGATATACATATTATATTATATTATATTATATTATATTATATTATATTATTATATTATTACATACATATACACATATATTATATTATATTATTATATTATATGGTAGTACCCATACAAATGTATGGCTTTGGCTATTACAGCCACACCCATTACTAACAAGTTCATAAAATCAAGTATGCGGCCATGCAATCTCCTTCGAAAAACATTTGCACCAGAATGGGTCGTACTTAGTGCTCAGTGACTTTCAATGTGGCACTGTCATAGGATGCCACCTTTCCAGGTAGGCCACACAAGCTCACATAACAGGACCGCCGAGTGCTGACGCGTATTGCGTGTAGAAAACACTAATTTGTGACGTCCAAACTGCTTCTGGAAGCAATGTCAGCTCAAGAACTGTTCATCGTGAGCTTCATGAACTGGGTTTCTATGGCCGAGCAGCTACACCGAAAGCCTAAGATCACCATGCGCAATGCCAAGCGACGGCTGGAGTGATTCTCCATCTGGCAGCTCACAGTTTTATTATAGTTTGATGGACCAATTGGGGATTGACAGATGGCAGGAGGACGCTACCTGCCCGAATGCATAGTGCCAACTGTAAAGTTTGGTGGTGGAGGAATAATGGTCTGAGGCTGTTTTTCATAGTTTGGCCCCTTAATTCCAGTGAAGGGAAATCTTAATGTGGCAGCATACAATGACATTCTAGAGAATTGTGCGCTTCCTTAAAGATTAAAGATTATATTAAAGATTCTTCTTCTTCTTCTTCTTCTTCCAACTTTGGAACAACATTTGTTTGGCAACAGTTTGGGAAGGGACCTTTTATGTTTCAGGATGCACAAAGCGAGGTCCATAAAGAAATAGTTTATGGACTCTCGTGTGGAAGAACTTGACTGGCCTGTACAGAGCCCAGACCTGAACACCTTTGGGATGAATTGGAACACCAACCGTGAGCCTGTCCCCATCGCCCAACATCAGTGCCTGGCCTCACTGATGCTCTTGTGTCTGAATGTGAGCAAATCCCCGCAGCCGGAGTTACTGCAGTTATGTATCTACAGTTCTGTGAAGGAGGCCTAGCCCCTTACTAATGGTATGGATCAAACCACGTATGCGGACTGCTGATAATTTATTTATACACTCCAGCCAATCAGAATGGAGCAGCATGGCTATATTAGCCCATGGCCCCTGCTAATCGTCTACTGAAACCAATTCAGCAAGACTGATAGGAGTCCAGTGCCGTAAAAACCCTAAGGGGCTATGCCTCCTTCATAGAACTGTAGTAACATAACTGCAGTAACTCTTGTTCTATGTCAAACCTATGGAGACCCTCGATACTGAACTCCCAGCTGGACCTGAACACCCCCCCAAGTGTGTAACGGTCCTGGGTGAAGGCTGAAGCAGCGAAAGCTGAACGTAATCTACGCACACTGCGACCCTGGCAATCCATCGTGCCCCACTGAAGGGCCAATGGGAAGCAAACACTACACACACTGTCTATCTGCAGAACGCGTCAAAAACCAGCTCCAAGTCCCACTGAGGGGCGAATGCTTGTGTTGCAGGATGCCTCGTGAGTAGCTGACTAAACTCTGGCTCGTTATGCCATGGACACAATACACAACTTTCAAAGTCCTCAGATCTCTGTACTAGTCACACTACACATCTTTCTATCTTGTGATCGGGAATGTTGAAGTTGTTGTGGTTCCACGAGACATGACTGATCGGTGACAGGGGTCACACATTACAAGATCTTTCACCAGGAGGAATCCCCCACGAGATTGTCGCATCCCCAAACTACGGTTTGTCATGAAAACGCAGGCGAGAAGTGACACCGGAAATGACGCAATACCGTGCACGGGACAGGATTTTTATTTATTTTTTTAGATTCTTGATCGCTGTAAAAATACAAAAAAAACACGGAATAAAAGCAGAATTTAAATAAGAAATACTTTAAAAACCGAGGGAATAAAAGTAAAATAGGTATGTTGCATGTTTCTGGCTGCGGCTCTGGTGCACTCCCGTCTCTCCTTCTCTACCCCTCCCCTTGCTTGCATGTCTGCTCTTATTGGCTGTAGCTTGTTGCATTACTCATGACTCGAGCCTGATACAACCAGATATTAACCTGCTTGATATCTCGCCGGCATTTGCAAGCCATCGACGAGCACTCGGCCAGCAGTCGGATCCCGTTGTGAGCAGTTCACACCACACCAATCTCACGATTCCTCCGATCTCGGGCTTTGATCTCCAAAAACCTGTCGGCGAGTGGAAAATCAGATCAGAATCACGTAGCCTGAACTAGGCATAAGCAAAACTCTCATGGCAAGTCGAAATCGCTACTGTGTATACCCTAATGGTGAATTAGGTCTCCCCCAGGTCTCCCCGCGCTGTCCCAAATAGTCTCCAAAGCTGGACTACTATATTCGGATGGAGGCGCCACTCTGCCTCATGGGGACCTCCTCGTGACATGAGGACTGCCCCCATGTTCAGGCGGCCCAGGATGTAGCTCACCGACAGAGAGGGGAGCTGGAGTAGCACCCATCTCCAAAGCCTGTCGGCTGCGTAATGGAGTGCGGGTGATCTCACCCCCCTCTGACCGTTGATGTAAGTCACCGTAGCCCAGTTGTATGACCTGATCTGCATGTCCTAGCTCTGTACGAGGGGTTCGAAGTGCTCTAGGACCAGTAAACCAGTCTCCAGGTCCAGGAGGTTGATGTGGTGTGTGGACGGGGGGCCACACGCCACTTACCACCTGACCACGACTGGTCCCATCCCGTCAGGGAGGCGTCTGTGAAAACCTGTGCGTAAAAAGAGACTCAACCAAGACACACACCCTGTGTAAGGGTCTGGGGTTCTGTCCAATATGCTAGATCTCTTTTCAGAGATCCCTGCCCAACCAGCTAGCGTAGTCATTTGCGCACCATTTAACAGGAGCTCTCCAAACCATTGCTGGATACTGCGCATGTGTAGGAGGCCTAACGACACTACCACGTGGGAATCCGGCTGGTCAGTGGCGTCACTAAGCAGCCCACCCAAACACACCCAAGAGAGGAGATAATGTCCACTCTCCATGGTTCGGACAGTCAAGCCCTCATTGCCATGGTGTCCAACTGCAATCCCAGATAGGTCACCTGCTGGTTGGGTATGGGAGCGCTCTTCTCCCAGTTTATCGCGAATCCCAAGTCTGGGATCCCCTAGGATCAGAAGGTCGTCGAGATACTGTATATCAGGATGCTGACGACGCAGCGACAGCAATGCAGTCTCGAGCTTGTGAAGCCGCTTGCTTTAATGGCAGCAGCGGTTTCTTGGACGTCCAAGATCCCACTGCAGTCGGGAGAAAGTAGTGGGCCAGCGTTTCCTCGAGGCATGGTGTGCCTTTCTGTTGAGCCTCGAATCCCATCACAACCTGTGTGAAGGGGTTATAAGATGAGACTGAAGCGCGGGCCTCGGCGGGGGCAGCCCAGGAGCCCCCTTAATAGCAGTCGAGCGAGGGTATGGCAGGAATCGAGTCCGCCACCCGCTCCTGCGCGTATGCTCCACCCACCATCAGATCCACATCCATGACCACTGGTGGTGGAGGCATGGGGATATCCAAGCATCCTGCCGCGGAGGCGAGGAGGCCATGGAAATCCGTCCAAAGAGATTGGACCAGTAAGTGGAGTGGGCCCGCATGACAGAAGCCTTGGTCCTCGTCGGTCAGCTTGGCGCCGTTAGGGAAGGTGATGGACCTGGACAGAGAAGGGCCTGGAGAAGATGTCCTCATCATCAATGGTGAGGGCGTCTTCGTCCTCCTCATCGGTGTGATGGAAAGGGGACGCATTAAACATCTCTGCGACAGCCCGGTCCAGTGGCGTACGCTCAGGGAAAGACCTCGCTATAGCAGGCCTGCTTGGGACCTAGTATGACCTGGCAGACCTCGGAGGTGGCGGTTCCGCGAGCTCAGCGAGAGCGTGCTCTGCCCCAGACAGATGAAGCACCTGACATGAAGATCACCGTCCCATTACCGTCAGCCCGACGCAAAGGCAGGGGGCTCTTGAAAGCGCTGTAGTCAGAATTGTGTGTGCTGTCTTCAAGACGCAGAGGAAGTGAGATGCTTGACTCGACGATGGTTGTTGATTATTTTTGAGTGTAGAAGTTCTTCAACAGATTCGGTCGCTGCTGAATTGAAAAACAAGACGATTAGCAGGCACCTTCGGCTTATATAGCAATGCTGCTCCGTCCTGATTGGCTGAAGCGAGTCTATAAATAAATTATCAGCAGTCGATATATGTGGTTGGATGTTTATCATGAGGAGCGTAGCCCCTAAGGGGCGGAGCATAGATCATGTTCCAAAATCTAGTGGAAAGCCTTTCCAGAAGAGTGGAGGCTGTTATGGCAGCAAAAGGGGACCAACACCATATTAATGCCCATGAATTTTACATGAAATGTTCAATAACCACATATGGGTGTGGTGTTGGGGTGTCCACATACCTTTGGCCATCTGTGTGTATCTGAAACACAGGTCTGCATCCTTGCTTTTATTTCAAATGTTTCATGGCATCATGAAATCAGCAGGGTTTGTTGTGACATGTCCCACAGATCTGTTGAGGCACTTTGTCCGATGCCATGTCAACCAGCGTGTCGCACTTCTCCGAGATGCAGCAAATGCAGACCCGGTACCCACAGGAGCCAAAGACTTTTGAATATTTGATCCCTTTGATATTCCTCTTCGCCGCTTCCATGTACGTGAAAGTCTGCCCACTTGTATTATTTATTGTAATACACCCAGGCCACGGCATTTAGCGAAGGGACCCTTTTTCCAAGAGTGCCGGCACTAGCATGACACGGTAGAGTTAACAGGGTAGTGTGTTCTCACAGAGATGGGGATTGACAAAAAAAAATCCCCCCTCCCCCAAAGAAGTAGAAGTATCTCTGTGGTCGACATGTTTTGTTCATGGCTCACCTCGGCACAAACAGATTTATGATCCCTCAGCTCTGTAAAATCTTAGTTTGTCTTCAAATGATAGACAGATGTTTTGAATAATAATTCTATGAAAGCCGTTACACAAAGTGCCTCTATTATTATAAACTTTTGGTGGAAAACAAGTGTCTCCTATATAGAGGTTAAAGTTACAAAGCAAAATGGCACTTAAAAAAAGGTATGGATGCCCAATGTGGTTGGTTTTAACAATCCAGTGCACAAATCAAGTCAGACTCATTCGATAGTTGTGTTTTTTTTACAGTCTGTCTGACACCGACATGCCATTGAGGAATTAAATTGGGGGGAAAAAAGCCACTTTGAACAAAAGCGTCTGCTAAATGACTGTGTAATTTAAGTTGGAAACCAAATTTGTAATCCTTTAGTGATGGTGATGTCAAAAGAAAACATGGATTTTGAGACGTTCTGTGATGACATTCTATTAGAAATACCCGAGATGTGAAGGCAAACCGGAAACACGCGGTGACCGTTAAAGTCACAATTAATTCTTGCGCGATCAATTCTGACGTCATGGTGCGTTCAAAACATCGGATTTTTTCATAAACCTTGGAGGTGCGTCGCTGAACACCAATTAAACCATGAACGTGAATGGTTGGTATCATTGATTCGATATTGAACAGCGTTCAAAACCCTCTTTGGGATTTGTGAAGCCTGCTGTGAAAACAAGGAAAGGGTGAATTTCACTGAATTTCTTACACACACACACACACACACGCACACACACGCACGCGCACGCACACACACAAACACACACACACAGACTACCACTGGGTCTAGATAAAAAAAAAAACAAAACGACTGTACATGAAGTACTCCAACCCGGACTACAACGAGCGATGTGTGGCAGTGTGGTCGGTGGAGCGCCCTGTGACCCTCTTCCTCTCCCGTGTTGGTGTTTCTGTACTTTGTAAGGAAGAGGGTGCGGGGCGGAGGAGACGTGGACGCGGAGACTCGGTAGAGCGGACCAGACCGTCCCCGACCAGATCGGCGTGATTTCAACCTCTTCCGTTGTCTTCTGGTAAGTGGATTCTGTCATTTGCGATGGATTCGGTGTAGCTGCCTCGACTCTTTTTTTTTTTTTTCTCATCTATTTTTTGGGTGAATAAAACCAATAAAATCCCAATTTGAAATAAATACATTTTTTTTATCATAGTGCTTAAAATGAACCGTACATACTGTAATAATCGAGATAGTTCATAGTAATAGTTCATATTTATAATTTACACCCTACATACAGTACCATAACAACAATTTATCCTGCGAATAGTATCGAATTTTGTATATTCTGTATATTTTTATACATCTGTTTTTTATTTTAATTTGAATGTTCTATTTGTATATATTTAACTATATATTCTAACTAATAATTCTTTATTCTATTTTATTTAAAAATAAATTATTTATTATTCTCCATTATTTTCGGACTATTAAGCTTTTTTGCGCTTTATTGTTCTGCAGTGCAGCGCACCAACCCTAGAATGAACGAGATGTGAGCACTAACATAGACCTGTATAATTAAAATCTATCATAACATTGAACCATATTTTTGGAGATGAAATTATGTACAAGTCCCACTATGTAGTAACCAATGTAATGTAATTGTTTCAGATGAAGTATGTTTGGACCTCGATTCTTTATTAATTATAGGTGCCATGCCACATGTCTTCCCCCTTATCACCGGAAAAGCATCTTTAAACATCTTTATCCATTGTTCCTTTGTCCCAGCCAGAAACAAGTGTGGCACTCATTTGCTGGAACATGTATATTGCAGCTATTATTAATTTATAGAGTCCCGATTCTGTCAGGCAAAGGACTCAGTCATGTGTAAGAGGGCCAATTTGTCAAGACCACCATATAGAATTCGTTCCTTGTGTTGGCTGTGGGTGACATCAAAATATAGAGCCTCCGAAAAATTCTTAAAAGTTTTCCCGCTGTAAGCAGCTGTTGGGTCTCAGTAATTTGACTTGTTTGAGTGAAATTCATTCAGTCCAGAGGTTATGTACAGTATTTTAAACCAGAAATATAATAGTGCAAGTTGAGGCTCATAACGTGCTGTTTTTTTTAAATTTGTCTTCCACAAAAAGTCAATATGAAAACATTAATAGAAACAAATTACCGTTGTTCAGTTATTAAGTCAAAACTGGTTTCACGCTACAGCAGGTTTTCCTGATGTGTCCAATCGATATCTGATATTCTGTGTTTATCAAGATTTTTCTTTGTTTCCTACATCCAAAACAGACATTTACAAATCTAATTTAAATGTTCTTCCTCATGGGAAGGGTGTGTGTGTGTGTGTGTGTGTGTGTGTGTGTGTGTGTGTGGGGGGGGGGGGGGGGGGGCAGACTAAAAACGGCAGCAGTAGCTCTCCCTCCCCCTTCCTTGATTCCTGCACTTTAGATGAGTTCAGATGTCTCCTTCCTCTTCAAAAGGCCAATCCTGTGGGGATTGAAGTTATTTTTTGCCTCTTTTAAAAGTACTCATTTCATTTATTTATTCCGACGGCCAATACAAAATAGCAGAGTGTTCTGTCTTTTCTTCTACCATTCTGCTGTCTAAAACTGCCATCAAAAAAGCTGTGCTGTGCATTTACCCAATTGCTTTGTTGCCGTGACAATTCAGAAAAGAAAAATAGTAGCACTAAACTACTATGTGTAGATATGTGTACTATGTGTAAATAAGCAGCTAGGTTGTGAATGCTCTTTTCCAGTGGTTCCAGTAACAGTAGAATAAGACTAGATTCCATGTAGCTTAACATAGAGGCTAAACATAATGTCTGCCTCTCTCCCCCTGCAGGAGGCCACAGTGTTCATGTCTACAATGACCTCCAGGGGGGGGTGACACATGAGATGTATCCCGAAATCACTCACGCCAACGGCTCCCGCACCATGAGGGACGGTCTATACCAGGTCGCCAGCCACGATGGCCGGGGGAAGGCGACTTCCACGCTGGACATCGTCTCAAACGGAAAAGACCAGAACTCTCCGAAGGGCTCCGCATGGATGGTCGACTCCAGCAGCCAAGCTTTTTCGGGTCCGGAGGACAACTCCACGGACCCACACGATACCCTGACAGAGACCTCCACATTGACCTTCGTGGACACCCATACCATGGACGAATCAGGAGATAGCCTCCAGGGCTTGGGCGTGGGGATGGGGCCGGTGTATGTCAAGGAGTTTGTCCTCATAGACGACGACGATGACGGAGACATGTCGTTGAGGGAGAAAACGGTGACGGACATATCCGTCATGGACGGCAATGCTGCCGACCTGGTGTGCGGAAGGTTGCTGTCCATGTCCAGCGGCTCGTTGTCTGAGTGCAAGGCGGGCTCTCCTGCCACAGAGGACCCTCCACTGCAAGAGGCTGAGCCCCCGCCCAAAAAACAGCACTGCTGTTGCACCATTCTATGACCTTAAGGTCAGAGCGCCTTTGACTAGCCGGTCTATGGCTAGGGGTCTCAGAGGCTATTCCATTGGGTTCGAAAGATAGCCACAGAAGTCTTTTATGATGATTTGGCGTCATTAAATATGACATTGATGATTGATGAACAATCACATCCTTTGATTCAAGAGACCCCCATGAGACCCATGTCTTCACTGTAGCCAATCATGTTTGTTATACATGGTCTCTCCATTAGTTGCAAACAGCACCCACACATTCTGCGTATGTATACTGTTGTATTCTGCAACTATGACATACTAACCCTTCCTTTGTGGTCGTGATGATATCAAAATCTCAATATCTCTTCCCTATCTCAAAACTGATATATCCTTTGTCCAAGGTGGTTCAGGGGATGGTTTCTATTCAGCTACTTCTTTCAAGTGCCCTAGCATTGGGAGAGCCTGTAAAATGGCTTCATGAGGAAATCATTGGCACACTGGCAATAGGTTAGGGTTAGGGTTTGAAGTCAGGCTCTTCTGGTTTTGGGACACAGCCTCTGAAAGTGAAGCTGAATAGGAAGGGAGTCTCTCTGTATTCTACGTCTGTCTTGATGTATAATGATTTGATACTATCTTTTTAGTGTGGGAATGTGACCCGAATCTGTCTGATAAATGGAATATACAGTATAAAAGAAATTTGAAGATGGTTATTGGTGGTCCTCACTGCACTCACCCCTCGATAGACGTTGAAACATTTTTCTCTCCTCCATCTTTTAAATGCACCTTTGCAAGTCAGGTGTGCCGCAACGTAATGTTCATGTTTTTAAACATTGAATGGTTTGGCCCTCACGACAGTTATGTATTGCGCCTGTGAATGGACCCTGGCACTACCCTTCCCAGCTCTAGAGAAGCTCACAGCAGCATTAGCACTCCCACCAGCCCTGAATTGTATGTGTATGTATGTATGTTCATGTACAGTATGTCATAAAGGGATAGGCAGAGAATGAAAAATCTCATTAATATGACATTTAACTGCATTTACTGTATGTATGACCGTATGTATATGTATGTGACAAATAACCTTTTGAATCTTGAATATTCCAAAAAACACATAAATTATACATTGCGGCGATGAAGCGGATGGAGGCATGTGGTCATTTGAGACACTTTTTCACCTTTTTGCATTTGAATGCATTGTGAATAGTTTCTTACGTTTAAAGCCTCACCAACAATCCTTTATTTGTCTTGAATGCCTATCACTTGCTTTTTATTTGAGAATCACCATTCACGTGAACATGACGAGTGTATTTGCAGTCTGCATATGTGGTATTTTACATTGTGTTTCAATGACAGATAGTATTGTTCCACCTGTTCCTGTAGTCAAACAATCTTTATATTTCACCTTTGTACAATATAAGGAGTTTTAGTTTTTTTTTTTATGTCATCTTTCTAATACCCCTTTCCCACTGCACCAAAAAAACGGTAACACCCGTTAACATCTGACATTTGTCCACAGTGGGAAAGGAAAAACCCGGGTTTCAATCCCGTATCAAATTACCCTGCAATAGACCCAGGCTTTTATCGGCTTCCCCCTCCGATCGGCTCTGATGTGAACAGGCACCGGGCACAACAGGCACAGTCGATCCGCTAATTTTGGCCCCTTTACCGGTGAGTTGTGATGCACGTAGAAGTTAATAGGCAGGAAAATCTGTGTATCATTCCATCATTTCATATCCGATTAAGAATCCAAAATCAAAATCAGAAGTTATTGACTTTTTTTCCCATATGGGGGACCATGAAATGTTTTGAGTGTGGAGATCACTCCGTGGGGACCACAGCGGAGAACCCCCACGCTCCCTGCCAGGCTCTGAGTCACTCCAGCATTGCCCAAAGCCGGTCTCCGAACTTGAGGAGAGTCTCCGCTCCCCACTGCCGAGGGGACCAGTGCAAGCAACAGCAGCATGGAGTATCCATGCTCTATGCATGGATACTCCATGCTGCTTCTACTGTAGTGTTGGGCCGTTCAAGCACGATCCAATTCTTCTGAATGGCTCAAAATACTTTTTTTTCCCCAAGTTTTACAGTTTATGTCATTGTTTGTTTAAGTTGCTTTCTCTACAGTTTTGTTCCAATCACACTGGAACCAGGACTTGTCCCTTTTCCAACGTGTTTGTGGCATTGAACGTGACACACCAGAAAAAAAACGGCACTTCTCATGGCATTGGGAAAGGTGTCACTCGGGTAAATCCACTAATTTTGGTGTAAAAACGGTATAATGCAAAAAATAAATAAAAAATCCTAATCCTAAATTCTCCAATGAGAGATTACTTTTTGAAAAACCTGTCTACACCGTTTCTTAAAATGTTTTTTTATAAGTGCATGATGTCAAAGCGCACAATGGCTCTTGAGCTAATCCTTAATCAAGGAAAAACACTTAGCGGAGTAGTTTAGTATCTTCTGTCTATGTCCTCCTTTTGTACGTTAAGCAGTTAGTAAGTGACATTAATAAAACAAACATTTCAAAACCACATTAAAATAAAATGACATTAAATAATAGTGTAGATCATATTTTGAGGTTAGATATTTAGGATAATGTCCGTTGTTGATTTTAGAATGGTGTACAGCCAAACTGTAGAGCTCAAAAGTTTGCAAGTCAAACAAATGTATTGTTCCTTGAAAATATATTTACTGAAGTATAAGAAAATAAGATTTGGGGATTCTTAAAATGTGCTCAAGGGTGAAATGAGGGTTCATCCTTGGTTCATCCATTTTCCCATTCCCAGAAAAGGGTTAATTAAATCCTGGTCTTGACTCTATTCAATGGTCACACAAAATTGAGTTTACGTGAGATCCAGGGAGTTGATACCAAAAAACAGAACTTCATATTTCTGGTTTACCAGTGGTCTTAAATGCATAATGACAATAGGCTACAGCTACCGGTCAGAACGTAGAGGAAGTATCAAAGACTGCGTAGACACACAAGATCTCACACAACAAGAGGAGATAGAAGAGCTAAAGGCAGAACTTCAACAGGGGATTTCTGAGTTTGATCTCCACCCTCAGGAGATTGAGAACCTGACCAAGGAATGTGATGGGTAAAAGAAATCTGGAGCAGGAGAAGTCCAGGCTCTGCAGAACGATGAACAGCTCCTCAGAGAATATGAAATCAAAGAAGACCGCCAGATCCTACAAGCTGCCATGATAGCTGAGGATGAGGACAGGATTGTAAAAACGCCAGATTGGGAAACTCAAAAGAGCAGAATGACTGAGCATCTGGCTGACAGTGAACAGAAGAGGGTTCTCCTGCAACAGGGAGGCAGTTGGTGCCACAAGTACACCATCAGAAAGCTGAGACCCTCAGGAATCATTCCAGATACAGCTTGACACTGTATGTAAAAGGAAATAAATATATTTTTAATTGCACCTCATAAAATAAATATTTTGAATGTAAACATTTGAACATTATTCTAATGCCTTATGATGGCCATTCCCATGCTCAATTATGTGTGATTAGTTTCTGCACAAAGTTGTGGGTTGATACCGTCATTTACACAGCTTTGGTACACTCTCAGGCCATTTTTGACCACTCGAGAATGGGAGGGGGGAAAGGGTCAAAAATCTCCCCAAAAGACCACCCGAAGACCTCAAGACCTTGAAAAACGCTTTAGAAAATGTAATGCTGTGATGCAGTATCAATAACTTTTGAAAATTGGAGATTTACGATGACATACACTATTTTCTGAAAATGTCTCAGAAAAATCCCATACGTTTCCTGAATGGTCTAGGTTTCTGGATTCTGGGTCTAGAGCTTCATGAGGCTGTGATTATCCTAGAGGTTACAATAGGTTTTATACAGTAAGTTCAAGTTTTAAAAAATGCTGTCAAATTGAAACGGTTACTATGAGGCCATATTTCATCACACATTAATGGACTGAGGATCTTTGTCTCAGCTTTGCAGCCATTTCTACAATTCCATGGCTGTTTATGTACCACATTATGCAGAATTAGGGGAAAGAAAATAAGGTGAAAATAACATATTTGCACTGCATGCAGAACAGGGTGTGTTTAGGACCCTGAAGCTAACATAGCCTATGTAGCTGACATATGTCAGGCATGGCTGTAAAGGTGAGACTCTTGCGGTTCTAATGAGCCCAGTTTCATTCAGATATCTTGATGTGAGAGGTCAAGCAACACATTTGAAAATGGTCATGCCCATTTCCTTTGTCAAAACACATTGCCGACTTAAGAGGTACCTTACGCCAGCTTTCCAGTGAACTAGCATGACATGCTTTACAACCAAGGATTCGTTAATATCCAAGTGGAAACTATACAATAAAATAAAAAGGATTTTATAATTTATTTGAATCATTTAATATTTTTACAAATATATTACAATATTACAAACTAAGACATTTATAAAGAATGTAAAATAAAATCAATGTGTAATTGTCAGGGTTTTTTTTTATTGACTTATGTGTTGCATTTATGTGCTCTTTTGTTTTGATTTCAGAACAGCTCACCTTTGTGTGTAAATGTGTGACTTTGGGTTTGTTTTATTTTTAAATGCACTATGACACAGTGGAATAATCCAAAATGCTAAAATGCAATATTAAAAAAACTGTAAAACTGCTCGACTTTAAAAATTCCCATAGACTGGAGAGGTATTTTATCAGGTTTATATTTATTAGATTCTTCGTGCCTATCATTTTGTGTTGGAAGAACATGATGTTACAATATTTACTATCTGCTGCAGTGGCCTCAGACTGAAATGCTAAGTTTGTTTGTATTTATGAATGGATATTGCTAGATGAATGTACTCTTAAATTACTTTTAACATGGGTGATAACGTAATGTTGAACCAGGTGCAATGTTGATAACACCAAGTCTTTTAAAATATAAACATTTCAAATATAATGCTGGTTACTGGACACAGATGATCCCATTGATCTAATCGCCAGCACTGTAGAGGTTAGTGTCTTGGATGATATTAACAAGAAGCTGGGCACACTTGGTCTGCTCCTCCAAGACATTTCTGAGAGCAAAGCCAGCCTTGATTTCCTGCACCGCACAGTCGTCGAGATGCAAAAAGACAACGTGGATCTAAAATCCTCCATGAAGCGTTTCACAACGGAGATGGAGGTTGTAAAGAAATATGATAAAATAATGTAAATTACTATCCTGGATATACTATCCAGAAGTATGCGGGAAGACCTCATCTTTTCTGGGATCCCAGCGATCAACACCGAGACACCAGAAGACATGGTGCAAGACTTCCTCTATACCGCCCTGAAACTCCCCACAGACACCATGAAGCAGATCACCTTCCACCGGGTTCACCGACTGGGACATTACGTGGGGAACCGTGCCCGCTCCATCATTGCTAAGTTTGAACACTTCGAGCACAAGGAGCTGATTAAAAGCAAAGGACGGGAGTTGAAAGAAACCACGCTGGGTATGAACGACCAATTCCCCTGGGAGATCAACAACGGGAAGGGTAAACGGGTATCGCTGGTTGTTCATTAACTAAATATAGACGGTCAGTTACCCGAGACTCCTCCACCACAACCTGGTTATTCTGATCATTCTGATATGCAAGATGTAGAAATTAGCATCCTACAGTATCTATGTCAAGATTGTAAATATTGCTCACTCTCATCATCTCACCTTCCTAATCCCTCCCTCCCTATTTCTCTCATCACTCTCACGCTATCCACTATCTCACCATATGTATGTCTGACTCTGCAATGTTCTTTGTTTATCCTTGTCTATTTGTCAATTGTTTGTGTAGATATGTATCCCTCTCAACTTCCTGCAATAC
Source organism: Zeus faber (assembly GCF_960531495.2). Classification (NCBI taxonomy): domain Eukaryota; kingdom Metazoa; phylum Chordata; class Actinopteri; order Zeiformes; family Zeidae; genus Zeus; species Zeus faber. The sequence continues at coordinate 25,954,633 of NC_137203.1, read as the reverse complement.
TAGGACATTAAAAAGGAATGTAAAGGAGAAAAACTCAGACTTATATATGTGAAAACATGGGCACAGTAGTGTAGCTATTGCCTTGGATGCACTGTGCTGTTGCATTGTAAAACTAAAAATACACATCCATCACCCCCTAATTAACCTCAATGACCCCCCTAAGTGTGTTAGTTGGGATGTGAGAGGTTTGGGCTCACCAGCTAAACGTAGCAAAATTCTAAGTCACCTCACCAGGATGAACCCTAGCTTCTGTCTACTACAAGACACTCACCTCTGCATCCAAGCACCTCAAACTCAAGGCTAAATGGGTTAATCAGATGTTTTCTGCATCATATAACTAAATAAAGGGGACTATTGATCAATAAAAGTATCCCATATCAGAATAAAACCCCAATATCAGACACAGAAAGGCGTCACATAATGATTAACAGAATTTTAGGAAATATCAAATTAACCATAGCTAATATTTATGGCCCCAATGAGGACGACCCAAATTTTTTGCAAAATTTGTTTTCAAAACTCTTCGAATTCTCTGACTCAATTATTAAACTGGGAGGGGACTTCAACATAGTACTTGATCCAAGTTTAGACACAAACCAGAGGTGATTACAAGTCCTGGCGTTCATCTGACACTATAAAACAATATGAGTGATCTTGCTCTTGGCGATTGTTGGTGATCAAACAATCCATATAATGGAGAAGATACATATTATTCACCACCCCACAAAAGCTGTAATGTCCAAAATCACTAATGCCAAATCCACACTATTGTAATTTTTGATCACAGGCTGATTAGTTTCAACCTCATAACCTCCTTACCTTCCCAGCAGGTGGCGGTTTAACACCTCACTTCTGACAGATATAGAATTTAACCATTCCTTTTCCAGTGAATGCACTTCCCTAATTGAAAGACTCTCCAGAAATATCACCATCCTAACTCTGGGAAACGACAAAGGCAATTCTGAGAGGTAGTATTCTTTCATTCACCACTCACAAGAAAAAAAAGGATAAGAATGCCAAAATTAACTAGAACAATTAAAAGACTTGCACTCCCAATCAGCCTACTCCCCCACTGAGCAAATCTGAAATGAGATCCGGACAATTACATCTCAACTTGATAATATCATCCATCAAAAGACACAATTCCACATGCAAGGAACAAGAGTGAATTATTTTCAATTCACTGACTAAACAGGTTAATTTCTTGCCAATCTTGCCATTATTCATCAGAATAGTTATGGAGATCAACCTCCACCATACCTCCACACATGAATAATGCTCTTTGGTTTTGCTCAAATGCAATAAGGACCCAATCCTCACCTCCAGTTATAGACCCATAAGCCTAATTAATTGTGATTTCAAGATTATTTGTAAAACACTAAACAACAGAATTGAAAAAGTGATTCCATTTATAATTCACCCAGACCAAACAGGCTTTGTCAAGGGCAGACACTCATCCAGCAATGTGCGCCGTTTATTCAGTCTGATCAGCATATCTCAAAGGAACAACTTAAATTTCACTGCATATATGTACGACCATATGTGTATGTATGTGACAAATAATCTCTTGAACTTGAAATACTCTTATTGCTCCTTTAGATGCCAAAAAAGCATCTGACAGAGTTAATTGGATATCGCTTTACCACCCTCAAAATATTTGGCTTTGGAGAGTCACTCATTCAATGGATCAGAATTCTGTAGACCTCACCATGTGCTTCTGTCATCACCAATGGTTACACTTCACAGCATTTCACTTTACAACGTGGCACAAGACAAGGATGTCCACTCTCCCCTTTACTATTCGCTGTCTTTATTGAACCCCTCACAGCGGACATCCGTCAAAACAGTAATATCATTGGCATACAAACAGGAAACTCTGTTCACAAAGTCAGTTTGTATGCAAACAATTTTCTGTTGTATTTATGGAACCCAATATCATCCCTTCCGGAAATGTTCAATCTTATATCTGAATTTTCAGCTATCTCAGACTATTCAATAAACTGGACTAAAACAACGGTCTTTTTGGTACTACCAAAAATAAAATATATTTTCAATGACCCCAGTCCATCCAACAGTAAATTGGTTTAATACTCTCGACTCAATAAATTCTATTGGAAGTACAAGAAACCGAGAATTAAACTAGAAACACTACAGAAAAAACAAAGACTGTGCTCCTAGCAGTTCCAAACTTCAGATACTACTATTTAGAGAACCATCTTCAATTTCAAATTAAATGGTGACAACCAGAGCAACAATTGGGCCATGGATGGTGAGACACTGAACAAACAGAATGTCACGATTTATCAGTATCTGATCTCCCATTCCTTACTGAATCAATTAAGAAACAATTGCTTTAAAAACCCATTAATCACAATGACTATGTCAGCCTGGTGGAGATTCCTTAATCTCACTGGTCACACTCCCTCTCCAAACAAATTCAGTCCAATCTGGCAAAACCCAGATTTTCTTGTTAAAACAGACCAATAATCTTCAGGTCTTGGAAAAGACGAGGAACTACTTATCCGAAACACATTTTTTAAAACAATTCGCTATATCCTTCCAACCTTAACCCAAGGTATAATATCGATGGACAAAGTTTCCTGCAATTCTTTCAACTACAGCAATCTTTAAAAGTTCAAATCAAATGAACAAACAACATCCTACAACCACCTCTGATTACTGAATATCTTACTCATATAGGCATGTGGCAGCTTCGCCTACCATGCGCCACCCAAGTGGCGTGTTCAGGGACCTCCAGCATAGAGACACAGAAGACGGGGTTTTAGACACCAGTTTATTGTAGAGAGTGGGCCAGTTGGAATAGGCCCAGGAGCAGATAAACATGTGTCATGACAGGGGCTCCTCTCCTGAGTGAGTGTGGGGATGGGGGTTTTACCTGCTGCTAAACCTGAAAAGGACAGACTCTGGCGCAAGGTTCCTATACCTTAAAATAATTAAACATCAGACTCTGAAACGGTGTTCCCATAACTTAAACCAACAAATGTCCAAAAAAAATTAATGGTAACTGGTTTACCAGAACACCATGGCGATGACAGACTGCCCCCTCCTCCCTTCTGGAGCGTGGGGCCTTGGGCTGCTGTGCTGGCTGGTGAAGGCGTGGCCAGACTTGGCTGTTAAGGGGGCTGCTTGGAGGGGTGGCCTGGCTGCTGGTCTACTGGATGGTCCCAGTGGTGGCTGCTGGGTGGAGGAGCTAGCTGCAGGCGGTTACTCATGGTGGTTGCTGCGGTTGCTTCTCCCGCGGTCCTCTGCTGGACACCCTGGGTGCTGCTGCTGCCAGTCGGAAGAGGATTGGTGCTGGGGTCACCTGTTGACCCGCTGGTGGCTCCAGGGTGTCTTCGGATGGCCCCTCTGTGTCTCTTCCCCGTGCCGGGGAGAGTCCCTGTTTAGGTGCCAGTGTGGCAGTTTCGCCTACCACCCGCCACCCAGATGAAGTTTCAGGGACCTCCGGCACAGAGACACAGAAGACAGGGTTGTAAACACCAGTTGGAATGAGCCCAGGAGCAGATAGACATGTGTCATGACAGGGGCTCCTCTCCTGAGTGAGTGTGGAGATGGGAGTTTTACCTGCTGCTCGTTAGTCCAGGGGTTCCGAACCTTTTCGGACCCGCGGCCCGCTTGAAAATCTAAAAGGTGTTTGTGGCCCACATGTGACCAGAAGTAATATGGGAGCCAAACAGTGCGTTCTCAGAGGACGTATATTTTAACAATCATATGCATTTTCATACATATAGTACAGTAGTGGTAAAACAAAAAAGAGGTAGGTTAAAAATAACCTTATATCTATGATTTATTATTAATATATCTATGATACTCAGAAGCAACATGAAGCCAAAAAGTTTGTCAGGTACTTCTGTGAGAAAGCCAGTTTCAATGCACTGTCACAGGAGAGATCCAAAAGATTAACCTTCTCTTTTGCGTTCAGCCCTGCGAGAGTCTCGTCATGGTGGCTGGCGAAGGGGTCTTCGATCCATCTGCACTGCACATCTGGGATGGGGAAGTATTCGCTCAGCTTGGTCCTCAAACCATGCAGGTGCTCTTTGACATGATTGATCACAATGACGGGAAGCCTCATTTCTTCCTTTGTCAAAAAATCAGACAGATTCTCAAACGAGTTAAAGTTTGACCGGTCAACTCGCCTGCACCACATATCCATTTTCCATAAAAACTACTCTCTCGTATGCTCATTATCTGCTGTTCTGACACATTCTCTGCCATCTCGTCAATCCTGCGTCTGACTGAGTTATCAGACAATGAGATGAGGTTGATTGGCTTGCATGCTTTCTCTCCCAACATCACCTCCACTATCTCTATTGTGGCAGGAAGAATTTAATCCTCCCCGATTGTATGCGGCTTACCAGCCTTGGCTATGAGTCGGGCGACACAATAGGATGCTTCCACTGCCTTTGTGTTCTCGGTCCCCATACAGTACATGACATTTAGATGACTTTCTTCTTGCCCTGATACTCCTTTAGTTTATTATCAAAAAATTCAAGTGGCTTCGACATGGAGCCAGGTGATGGCACAGTTTACATGGCTTCAGAGCCTCGTTTGATAAAATCTCGGAACACACCACGCACAGTGTTAACGGTTCGTCTTCCGTGCCTGTCCAAAAAATTCCCAATGATAAATATTCAGTGCTATACTTTCTCTGAACCTTTTCTCTGAATCTTTTTTGTTTCACATGCGGGACTGTCCTACCTGTCCGATCCATTTTAGTTATCACCGCAAGTTCAAAAATCTACAGGTGCATGCCGATCGTGGTTCGGCTTGGACATAGTATGCCCGAACATAAGTTCCTATCTATCAGTGATGATGCATTTTTTAAGGTTTTAAAGAAAAAATAGCATGAAATGATTTTTTTTTTTTTTACATTTAAAAACGTTATTTTTTTTTGTTGTTTTTTTTTTGTTTTTTTTTTCAAAAAAAATCGATGTGTTTTGCCCATGATTTTGCAGACCACTTTCAACACCCACGCAGCCCGTCAGTTGGCCGTGCCCATAGGTTGGGAATCACTGCGTTAGACCAACCAACAGGTATGCAGCCACTCTGATCCTGGATCCACCAATTATCTAGATCCAGGTCAGGTGTGGCTGCTCAAATTACACCATCCCCACAGCACAAGGTTATTTAAAAAAATCTGTTTTCCACAATATAGAAAATTGTATTAAAATCAGATGACACTTTATCATTACCTACCATGGAAATGGGAAAGAGACCTTGTTGTTTACACTGATATCAAGCTGTGGAAGCTTATTTGCAACAACACCTATTCTATGGCCTGGCTCTGGGCCTGCGGCCCATCCCTGGCATCAACGGACCCGGTTCTACGCAGCCTTAAGACTGTGTCTTGTGCTTGCACGTGGGTGTTATGTGTGCGCCTAAGGGGTGCAGGGTCTCCTCGTGTGCTCCGGGACTTGGTTATGCTCCTTGGGGCCGGGCATGGGTGTTGCACCGCGGGCTTCCGGCTTCTCTGGGGGCTCGGTCTTCTGTGGCTGCAGGGCGGGATCCTTGGGGCTTTCCTGCGGTCGTGGGTGTCTATACAGCTGTGGGACTTAGGAGTGGCTTTGGGGCCTTTTCCGCTGCTTGGAGGCGTGATGATATAATACTGACCTTATACTCAAGAACCAATTGGGACAAGTCCCGTACACTCACCAGTGGACAATTCACACATCACACACACACACACACACACACACACACACACATACAGCCAGTCTCATCACAGGCACACAAACACCACCAGCACCTGCTTTGCACACACCTCCAACACAGGGGATGGTGGCTCAGGCGGTAGAGCTGGTGGTCTAGTGATCTAAAGGTCGCTGGTTCGATCCCAGGCTCCTCCTGCTAGCAGGCTGTAGTGTCCTTGAGCAAGACAATTAACCCCTCATTGCTCCTGATGGCTGCGTCCGTCGGTGTTTGAACAATTGTAAGTCGCTTTGGATAAAAGCGTCTGCTAAATGTAAATGTAACACCCTCCTGGTCACATCCCTCTCATTTTCTCCCTCATTTACTGCCATAAGTAGAACTGGAAGAGGCCCTGTGCCCAATTGCTGTTCCATTTTTCTGGACTTAATTAACTCTGTTTTGTCGATACATGTTGTCATCCGATGTTTCTATGTTTATGTTTTTTCCATGTACATGTTGTTGTTTGGTTCTATGTTTATTTGTTTCACCCGTGGTGATTCTCCCCTTCTTGGAGTAGTGATTAGCTGTTTATTGACCAAAACATTGTAAGATTGTTCTCCAAAGAGGGGGGTTGGTGGTGGTTCTGTACAACACAAAACTGTGCTCTTGTCATCCCACAGGTCGTCCACAGGACAGAGTTGTTGCAGCAGTTCTTGACGATTAAAGAATTATTTAAGAGTTGCATTGCAGGTTGAGAAGTTGAACTCAACTTGCAGACTAACCCTGTCCTCGATGCAATGGCACGCAAATACTTTGTGTTGTATGCCCAGCATCCTGACAGCACAGGTTAAAAAAAATTAATAAAATAAAATAATAAACAAATAACTAAATTAATTAATAATTGTATTATTATTATTATTATTATTATTATTGTTATTATTATTATTATTATTATTATTATTATTAATAATATTATTTCTATAACAGCGTCTGACTGCGACTCAACGCTTCAAAGACGGTCCCATTGTCTTCGACGTCACATCCTGTTTAGTGGTTACTATAGTAACAACATCACCCTCAAAGTGATAAATTAAATTAAACTATTTTATTTGAATACATATTATTATATTGTATCCCATTGCAGATAAAAATAAAAATCTATGAGCATTATTTAAATTAATTTAAAAAAAAGTATTTTTTCGAATCATAAACATGTTGGAATGCGGACGGAAATTAGTCATTTGAGGCGTAAATACCACAATATATAATAAATAAAATATACACACTATTTTCGATGCACACGACGCGTGAAGATCAGGGTCTTGTAAACTATAAATATATATATTATCGTTATTATTATGATTATCATTATTTATAAACTCCAACCTGGGGGTGGCGCTACGTAAAAAATGAACCCTGACGTCACGTCCTGTTGTTGGTACGCGACATGTCAAATCGCTTAAACCACGATCACTGCTTTTACGTTTGAAAAGGGAAAACATGTCGTTTTGAAAAGGGTCTTTCCCCCCATTTCGCCGGACAGCCTCACGGAAGAAGTCTTGGAGAAACGAGGTAAAAAAAAAAAAAAGCCAATATCGGCCAACTTAGGTGAACTAGCTTGTTTGCTAAAGCACGTTCTGCTGGCACCCAGATCCGTGTTTAGTTAAGACTCAAGATTTAAAAGGTTTATTCGTCACACACGTATAAATACTTTCATACATATATGCAGTGAAATGTCTTTACAACGCACCCGGAGATTATGCACAATAGTTACTAAACCGAACATAATAGCTAAGCTAATTCCTACCTATCTAGCTAACTAACGGAATTGACTGATTCCTAAAACGTAATGCAGTTAGTGAATAGAATATGAATAAAATAAAAATAAAGTCAGACTCAAAAAGATAATGCAATGTGGGGGAAGGGCATAGAGCTATAAGCAATTATGAGTTAATGCGTCCAAGGCAAATATTATAAAAAATGAGCTAACTTTAGGCTTGTTATCTGTGCTGCATATAATTTAATTGGAGGGATCGTTTGCCTTCTTTCTGATACAGTTTGGTTTTTTTGTACAGCTGATGGGGTTTCTCCATCTTCTGAACTGAAATAAATGTGTACAAACTTCAAAGATTTAATTTTTCAACAGTCAAGATGCCTGTCCAGTGCAACTGTTGCGCCGCGAGACGCGCTGTGCTGAGACGTCCAAAGACCGGCCACTCGCTGTGTAAAGAGTGCTTCTTCGCTGCGTTTGAGGAGGAGGTGCACCAGACGATCGTGTCGGCGAAGCTCTTCAAACCCGGAGAAACGGTCGGAATCGGTGCGTCCGGCGGGAAAGACTCCACGGTGCTTGCGCACGTCATGAAGATCCTGAACGAGCGGTACAACTACGGCCTAGATCTGATCCTGCTGTCGGTGGACGAGGGGATCACAGGCTACCGGGACGACTCTCTGGAGACGGTGAAGAGGAACCAGCTGCAGTATGACCTGCCGCTTAAGATCGTTTCATACAAAGAGCTGTACGGCTGGACTATGGATGCGATAGTTGAGCAGGTTGGAATGAAGAACAACTGCACTTTCTGTGGTGTTTTCAGGAGGCAGGCCCTAGACAGAGCTGCCAAAATGCTCGCAGTCCATAAGATTTGCACAGGTAATCCCATACAAACATAAAAGGTAGAATATACAGGAATATTAGACCACACGTTCTAAATAGTAAACTGTGTATTTATATAAGCTGACACAGTCTTGTTTTGGCTGTTTTCACAGGTCACAATGCAGATGATGTTGCAGAGACGGTGTTGATGAACATCCTGCGGGGGGACATAGCTCGCCTGCGGCGCTGCACAGCCATCTCCACCACCAGCGACGGGGAGGGGGTCGTGCCACGCTGCAAGCCCCTCAAATACGCTTATGAGAAAGAGATTGTGCTCTATGCTTACTTCAAGAAGCTGGACTATTTCTCCACAGAGTGTATCTACTCGCCTAACGCCTACCGTGGGCACGCCAGGGCCTTCCTGAAGGACCTGGAGAGCGTGCGGCCCAGCTCCATCATTGATGTCATTCACTCCGGGGAGAACCTGTCGGTGCGGGAGGGGGTGAAGATGCCCGTGCAGGGGACCTGCGGCCGCTGCGGCTACATCTCTAGCCAGGCGCTCTGCAAGGCCTGCGTGCTGTTGGAGGGCCTCAACCGAGGTCTGCCCAAGTTGGGCATAGGGAAACACCATCGCCTGCACAACAAAATTCTCTCTCAGCAGCCCCTTACCGAAGCAGAGGAGAAGAAGCTCAAAGTCGTGGACTTCTGATGATAATGGGGAGATCTTATGGCAAGATTGTAACAAATAATAAGCAGCATAAAATGTTCACTCATTTGCTGAGAAGCAGGATTTTTATATCTGACGCATATTTTAGCAGTTTCTAAGAAACCGTGTTCCCAAAGGAAGGTATTATTAAAATTGTGGGGGTTTTTTTCTTTACGTATCCATTCAATATGAAATCAGCGTTCATCTACATTTCTTCACCGTGATTTGTTGTCTGTAAAAAAACTGCTTCCAAACGGCCATCGTTTTTTACATTTTTATTTAGCATTATGTTCAGATTTTTATTGTTTTTCCGGCAGGAGATAGAATTGCTGCGACTTAACTGGACCCTGTGCATTGCTGCCTGCAGCTATATTTTTAAACTTGGAAGTTGTTCTGTACTGTATTGCTGTAGGTAGGCACAAGTCAATATCATTAGTCTTGTGCTGCAGGATCTTTATTTCATTAAATTATTTATTTTGTTTTGCCACCTCTATATCCATTCTCTCGATTCCGTCTAGTGTGTACCAAGCAGACGATCGTGATATTTTATGTCATTAAAATAAAGGAATTATCGCTCAAATTATCGGTTGTGTTTTTCCTCTTAATTTCTTTACATCTCATGACAGGACATAGATTGAACTAGAAATTGCATTTGTGTTCTTGGTTTAATCCCTAATCCCCATTGCAAACCTAAACATATACCTAAACAGCTATTATTATATGTAATCATATACCTCAATGTAATCATAAACCTAACCCAACGTCTAAACGTAACCATTTAATGTTATACATCTGCCGGCACAGATGGGGAAAGGGGACTGAACCCGTTCTTTAAAAAACATAAATCAACGAAAATGTACTCTGAACCAAATGACCAACCAGATCACCAAAAAAAAACAAAAAACGCACATTTTTATTTTTTTTTTTTGTTGCCTTAAACAATCTGCATATTTACTGCACTTTTCCAGGGCGTGAATCACGATATCTTACTTAACTGCAGCTGGATGATTCCCCCCCCCACCCCTCACATTTTTCACTGTAGTTCGAGCACGCGGCCGCTAGGGGCCGCTAGGGGCCGCTAGGGGCCGCTAGGGGCCGCTAGGGGCCGCTAGGGGCCGCTAGGGGCCGCTAGGGGCCGCTAGGGGCCGCTAGGGGCCGCTAGGGGCCGCTAGGGGCCGCTAGGGGCCGCTAGGGGCCGCTAGGGGCCGCTAGGGGCCGCTAGGGGCCGCTCTCTGTTGTCTTTCCAGTCGGACCGCGCGTGCTCGTGAAGGCACACATCACAGCGCGGTCACGAGGGCTGCCCGTGAGTAAGTTGCGGGGCAGCGAAGAAGTTTAGTGAGAAAAATACGGACTTTTAAAATACAAAATAATAATAATAATAACAACAACAACAACACAACTCCTCACAGCCCGAAACCAGTCCCTCACCATGGACGACTTAGGTAAGTAGTGGACCCTTTCCCCCCCTTTTCTTTTCTTTTTTATCCTTTCTATCGGGAGGCAGGGTGGAGAAACGAGCGTTAGCCTTCCTACGCAACCTTGTGGAGCGACTTTAAATGGACACAACCTCCCGCAGTCCGCCCCGCTCCGCTCCGCTCCCCTTCACGGGCGGCGCGACGCATCCACACACGTTCGTCAACGTTATCCGAGCTGAGGGACGACATTAAGCCGTGGACGTTGCGCTGACATTTTCGGCTCAGCGTCCCGTTTAACGTCCCCTCCCCATCTTTTGACCGCAGGCTACTCGTTCCAACGTTGAAGTGCGAGGTCTAAAGGCCCGACCGCCGCGGACACGGCTCCCAGCTCCCCGTCCCCCACTTCTGTCTTGACCGGTGAAGTCAGGCCAAACATCTCCCGGTGGCGGAGCTCACTTCCACCATTCCTGCCGTTAAAGCCACGACGAGCTGCAGAGGCCGTAGTCGTGATCGGGGCAGCACATTAAAGCAGGACACATTAAAGGGAGCCTTCAGGATTTGGGGGAAAATCTGATTTGGGGTCTCATCTCACCCTTGATATTCCACGCGTCCTGCAAAGGGCAGGGTTGTGGTGAATTGGAACTCCACTTGCAGATGAACTTGCCATGGCGTACAAATGCCTTCTGTCGTATGCCCCGCCTGCTCACAGCAGAGGTTAAAATAATAATAATAATAAATGCTTTTGTCTCCCTCAGAGTGCCGCCGTGTTTGGGAACGGCAACGTTTTTATTCTTTACTTGTCTTGAAGACGCCGTTCGAATAACTCAGGCTTTAAAAATGCTCGAACGTCCAGCTCCCTGATTTTGCGGGAGCTAGGCTAGTTGATTCCATCTGCAGTCATTCATTGGGCTAACGCGGTTAGCACGCAGCCCGTTGCGGTCTCCGTACTGGACACACACAAAAACACACACACACACACACACACACACACACACACACACACACACAGAAGGATGGGATTGGTATCAACCTTGTTGTTTGAATGTGGGCAAGATGGACCAAAAGCCAATCTCCCCCAAAAAACTGGAGTGTCCCTTTAAGGGCCGGGGAGGCAGGAAATGGGAATATCTAATTTGGAGCTCAGTGGGAGTCTCATGTCATAAAATCCCAGTGAAAACACTAGACAAGATAAGACGAGACTCAGAGGTCTGAGTTCCCACCTGGTTTTGACGCATTAACTTTAAAATAACAAATGTTTGTTAAGTGTTAGAAAATATGTTGTTTTTTTTTACCTGCCGGCCATTATATGTCAGCTGGTTCTCCTTAACTATGTGTTATTTTTTGGTGGAAGGGGCCAATAATAATTGAATACATTTTGTCCTGGTCATTGTTGTTAGTTGTACTTAACTTGGATTGTGGTCTGAAACTATCCTGTTGTTGCTGAAGCGGGATATGAATGCTGAGCCTCTACTTTGGTCGAAAATAATTTTTATATTAATGTATAAGTATTGGCCTAAATAATTTTTAGTGTTTAATTTCAAATTTAAGCTGCTGTGTAACTATCTGGCTGTCAGAAAAAATATCTTCTTGGGGCACATTTTCACTGTTCATGCTATTTTTGAGAACATTATAACTGTTGTTTTCGTATGTGTGGTTTCTGACAGGTCCTATATAGCTTATCCCAGTGTTTTATTTTTTATTTATTTTATTTTTTTTACATCAGTTGTTTGGTTTGCTTTGTTAATAGGTGTAAATTAAATGAATCTGCTTACTGATGGCAGGAATGCTCCCTCTGGATGTTACAGGTGTCTCAAAATAGAGAGGGTACTTAAATGGGTTGTTGAGAATTGTTTAAGTGGAGAGACGAGGAGCCGCATTTGAGTTTGTGCCGCTCTAAGAATCCTGCCGGGGCATATTAGATGCTGTAGCTGCCACAGGCCAGTGAAAGGACTGATTGTCAGTGTGGATGGAGCCTGCAGCCCTGCTTAAACAGAAAGAACAGCAGGCTGAGAGGCGGGTGAGGCTGCTGTGGAATGTCTAACATCACTGTGTGTCAGGGTCCAAGGCCAAATGCTCACTGGGCTATGGCTTGTCTCTAGCGACCCCTTACAGCTCTCAGCTCTTGGGTCTGGTGCACCTAGCGCAAAATGTAATATAATGTTGTTGTTGTTGAACTGCTTGGATCACAAAGATAGGAGGAATAAAGTTTTAGAAAAACAAGTTATAGTTGAGTTCTAAGCCGTACCAAGCTGTGATATTTCTAAACTCCCTGGTAATCAGTGTTGTGTAACACATTCTGGTCATGTGCAAAATAAGCAAGTAAAAAAAAAACAACCCAAAAGTTCAAATATTGTTAGGCCTGGGCCTTCTCCTTCCTTCCAGTAAACCTCTAGACTAGCCCCTCCCGGTCATGGGCTCAGTAATGACTGGGAAGCCTGCATGGAGCTGTTTTGGAAACCTGATCAACCTCTTTTTGAGGTGTGGGCTTTATTGATCCTCCCACATCTCTCTCTATTTAGGAAAAAGGGAATTCCCTTGGAGCAGAATTCTGAGCAACTACCTCGGCCCGCTTCTTGAGTTTAATTTTTTCCAGAGGTTCTGTCCAGAAAGAGCAGATGGTAGCAGCCAGGCCTGGGCTCATCATCAGATGTGGCCCTTAACCACACGTGACACAGTTTTAGTTGGCCCTGGCTCCGCTGCCTTGTTTGATGTTGGCGGGGTGTGAAGCAACCGCCAGCTTCTCTGTGTGAATTCCTCAGGATCTTGTGAGATTTCAGAGCGACTCTGTGACCCCAGTGGGCTATGGAGGGCTGCTCCATGTCTGCTGGTTAACACTGTAGAAAATGGATTATGGATGCACACAGAAGCTGGACTAAGTGAGATTACTGCCCCATTAGATTAGCTCAGACTCCAAGACAGTTTGTGTAATTTTAGATCAATGGCAAAGGAAACTCTAGGGACAGTTGGAATTTTGTAGCCTGTATTGGTATCAGCAAGGTTCAGCTTAAATGCAGGTGTCAGTTTTCTAGAACAACACATTTTACAATAGTAAAATATTTGCTTTGCATGCAGAAGGAGAGACTGAATTGACCTGCGAACAGGCCAAAGTGTTTTGGTTGACTGTGGGCTTAATAAACAGAAAAGCAAATAAAAATCCCTTTTATAGACATGCACTAATACACTATTCATTTTTCATATTGGAAACTCCTCTTAACTATGGCCATATTCAGTCAGAGAAAAGACAGTGGCTGAAATGGGGAGGGGGTGTCTTAAATGTGCAACACCCTTTTCACAGCATACCAAAAGACCTTAGAAAGTCTTTAGTGAGCTCTGTGTCTCAGGATGTTGGCAGGGCAGGGTTAGTGTTACCAGACCAGCGTATCATCACACCTCAAGAGCTGCATGCCCCGCCATTCCAGTGTGTTACAGCAGGCCTCCTTAGCTGCTAGGTCGAAGGGAGGGGCCAACTGTAAATCAGCCTTGTTGCCGGGGCTCCACACCCATCCTGTTCTGGGTCTGGGGAAGAGAGCCGCATGGCTGACCTCATCGCTTAGGAACAGACCCTGCCCCACATCCTGAGGAAACGGAGGAGAAAACAATGAGCAGAATCGGTGCTGGAGGCCAGCCGAACGCAGTGGGAGGTGGGGGGAGGGACATCGCTGCTTGTGGTCCTGCTATTAAAACAGTTGTTTTTGAAATGGCTAAAAGCCACGTCACATTCTGTTCACTTGCAGAGCCCTTGACTTTCTCTCCACTGTAGTGTTCAGTGCTGATTATTTCACTGACAGGTCAGGGAAACTAAACAGGAATCGTCATCCCCTCTGGATTCCTCTCGCATTAGTCAAACGGGGACACTCCAGGGCATGTTCAAAGAGCTGACTGTGGACTCCTATTTCTGAGCAGCAAAGCATTTTTTAGCCAAAGTTCACCAGCCTCTCTTAATAGCATCCTTGCAAATTATGCCATGGACACACTACACGACTTTGAAAGTTGTCAGATCGCTGTACTGTTCACACTACACAACTTTCTGTCTTGTGATCGGAAATCTCAAGATCGTTGTGGTTTCACACTACATGACTGATCAACAACAGGGCGTCAGACGTTCCAAGATCTTTTACCAGGAAGAGTCCCAGACTAGTCTGTCGGGTCTCCAAACTAAGTTTTGTCACGAAAAACACGCGCGAGAAGTGACGCAATACCATGATTATATATTTTTTATTGATCACTGTAAAAAAAAAAAAAAATAAAAGTAGAATTTAAATAACAAATATGTTAAAAGCCTAGATAAGAAATGTAAAATACGTATGTTGTGTGTTTCTGGCTTCTGCTCCATGCACTCCGGTCTCTCCGTCTCACCTTCTCGACTCCCCGAATCCTCCTCTCACTCGCATGTTCGCTCTCATTGGCTGTAGCCCGCTGCATCACTCCCAACTCGATTCCTGCACAACCAGACATTAAACCTGCGAGCGGCGAATCGGCGATCAGTCGGATTGCATTGTGAGCAGTTCACACCACACGCTCGTCGCTCGAGGGAGCTATGATTTTCCTCTCATCTGGGGCTTTGCTCTGCGATCTCAAAAAACCTGTCGGCGAGCGGAAAATCATGCCGGAATCACGTAGTCTGAAGTCGGCATAAGATTTCTAGAATACAAGTGAAACTTGGTAGACGACTAGTCATTGTGATTGCCGGAGTAGACTAGAATTTACAGCCGTGGCCAAAATTGCCCAGGGTCTGGCCTGTTTCTGTTGGCAAATCTATAATGTAGCTGTCCGTGTGAAGGATGTTACCACTTGACTGTCACTTTATAGAAAAGAAACTAGATGGCCGTTCTTTACTCACCATCCTACCTAATTAGCATCTCTTCTGTCAAAATGGACAACTCACTGGTATACCCTTTTACACACACACGTGTGTGTGTGTGTGTGTGTGTGTGTGTGTGTGTGTGTGTGTGTGTGTGTGTGTGTGTGTGTGTGTGTGTGTGTGTGTGTGTGTGTGTGTGTGTGTGTGTGTGTGTGTGTGTGTGTGTGTGTGTGTGTGTGCGCGCACTCAGTTGTCATACTGTAAGCTGATTATTCTCTAGACTTTCCCCTTGTCATCTGATTTAGTACTCTGTGTGGAAGTGGTTATATTTTGGTCCAGCGTGCTCTCAAGGGGAGTGTCATCTTTCGCATGTAGGACTGCCTGGCGTGGTATTTATAGGTATGTTTATTTGGAAGCTATTTCCCCGAGACACTTCACTTCTGTCTTTCTGCCTTCATGCTTTAACACCTCTTGTATCCTTCTCGACAAGCATTTCTCTATTTGGTGCAGTAGGTTCAAGGAGTGTCTCGCACTGAGCATTTTCATTCATCTCTTTGATCCTCTGACTTCTTCATTCATTTCTCTCACTTCCCCTCACTTGCTTTCTTGTTTGTGTCACTAGCATCTCACCCTCAATATATGTCCCTCACCCCCGCACTCTCTTGTTTGATATAAATATCACGTTGGGTTGGCCTGACTGGGTAGGGTTACGGCCGGGCCAAAGCCAGCTCTGCTCTTTGCTCCTGGGAGATAAACAGGTGAGCGGTGAACTTCGGTGGCCAGTGCCTCATCCCACATGTTAATAGAAAGGATTAGACCATCCTGCTTGTATTTCTGTGTGTATTGTGGCCTGCAACGTTTGGTCTCTGGGAACTGGGCAGTTAAAAACATTAAATATAAACATATACATATAAATAACATCTCCCTTATGCTGGAATTCAAGGCATGCTGCACTTTGTGGAATGGCTCCTATAATTGTCCACACATTATGTTTCATTCTACAAACTGACAGATGGTGGGGTTTTTTTTAGTGTGAATTCCTCTCAACCTTTCTACCTGGTATCCTCTGATAGTGTGCCTCTGTTCATTCCTCATGAAATATTTTCTCTCTTAGTAGGTTTGCCAGTTTCCTGTCAGTGTTGGCCTTTGTGTTAGCACAGCCCATCTCATGACCATCCTTCTCCCATGCCACTCTCTCATGTCCCTGGCTGGTTGCTTTCATTCTCAGAGGCGGACATAAGAATGTCTGGAATTCCCCATGCACCTTCCCGTCCATCAGATAAAGACTGTGGCAATGTCTGGATAAGGGGTGGGGGGATACACAGGCAAGTATGTACACGTACCCAATGCCTGTAACAATGTGAAAAGCATCTGCATTCATTGGCTTTTCTTGAACTCCACAAACATTATTAATGGCACAAATTAGTCCTCCGTTAGTGTTGGAGCACCACATTGTTTGTCTGTCGGAGAGCAACAGTAGTGTGAAGTAGCAGCCTATAATCCTAGTTGTATTGCTTTGGTGCAAAAAAACAACAACCCTTATTTACCCCCAGCTCTGGAATGGAAAAGATAATTCTGTTCCTTGGCTTACATTGCATGTTTGCATTGTTAGTGCTTTTAATTCTCCATGATTCAAACTGGACTCAGACCACTGCCCACTTGTCCATCCTTACACCAGGCTGAATGCTGCCCTCTCCAGGCAAACAAAATGGAAGAAGAAAATTCAGGCATATCTTTCTAGGGTGGGAGGAAACCAGAGCACCCAAGGAAGCGAAACTCCATGCAGAAAGATTATGTTCTAACCCAATACCTTCTTGCTGTGAGGCAAAAGTGCTGACGACTATGCCACCATGCCCCCATTTTATTTTATTTTACTTTATTGAAAGAAGTAGGCCACAATATTCCACCAGCATCAATTCAACCCTTAATAGCATGTAGTACACTAATTGATAAGTTATAGGGAAGGTAGTGGTTGTATGTGTATCAATAAAGGCCTAGGTGGCTAATTTGCCGCTGAAACAACCACCATCTTGCTACGGTTTCTGACTGGTATGGCAAGGCTATAGGACAAGATTACAAATGTTGCTGTATAATAATAATTACTGTACATATAAAAAAAAAAAAAATTATACACATATTTTACATTTTCCCCCATAACCATCCACCTCTGAGCCCTTGCTATAGACGACATGTTGTGCACCCATATGCGGCACAAAACTGTGGCATTTTGGCAAGACATATGATAAGATTATTTTGACCAGTGCTGAATGAACACCTGGCCAAGATGGCTGACATTTCTGACATTTCAGTGCATTGCGGCATCTAGGATTCTACATCTATGTGTGTACCCCCATGTCAGACATGTAATGGGACATGTAGACACATCACACCAAAACAATGGTATATAACTCAGAATATCTATTTTTCAAGTCTGTGACACTTAAGCTGCTTTCACACATGCACTCCGGACAATGTTCGGACCTGATTATCTGGACATTGTCCAGAGTTGCCCTTTAACACATGTAGCGAAAAACTGGAGATTGTCCCTGTCAGACGCTTTTACACAACCTGGAAATAATCTGTTTGGTTTTGACGGGGTGGAGCCTGGGTAGAGCGTTCAGGAAGCAGGACATGACATAATGACGCTGCAGTTTTACAGCACACAAGATGGTGGACGAGGCTACAGACCTATCAGTAGCTGGGCTTTTTTTGCATTGATACTCCATGTATTTGGACGCAATATAAAAGAGAGAGTGGGAAGGAATAATACAGGATGCAGAAAGGAGTGCACAGCAGCTACGCTCTGTGCGTAGACGTCATCAACACGTGACACGCCCACTTGCTCACTGTGAATGATCCGGAAAATCACCTGCTCTGTTCACACATAGTGCTCAATCAGACATTACCCAGACTTAATACTAGAGTGCTGGCTGGGTAAAGTCTGGGTAATGTCCGGGTCAAATAATTCGGACATTTGCGTTGACGCATACACCGGGTAATAATTTCAGGTTTAAAGTACAAGTATGAAAGCAGCTTTATTCTCCAATGCTACATGAGACTAGATTACATAATAAAGATAACGTAATTATTGATTTGCATTCGTTTTGATGCGTCATTGCCAGCTACTTCCCTTTCAAATACTACTTACTAAGAACTCTCCCTATACTCGAAGGTTGGAATACAGGCTCACTGCAGTAACTAATAACATGATGACAAATCTGGTATTGACGGGAGGCCCCTGTAGATGTCTTGTTCAGAAGTGTGTACGCCTGTGCCACAGATGTAGTATCAGCGGGAGGGGGCTTTAAAAGACACAGGGACAGATTCTCCGAAACTTCTGGAAGCAAAATGGCCTGCCTCACTGCCAGAAGTGACTTATTTTTCAGCAATACACCATGAGAATTAAAATACATGGATCGGAAAGGCATCATACTGTACAAAATCAAAATTGTGCAATTGGTGGTTATATTTATAAACAAAACAGCCTGACATTTTTTTCTTTGTCAATGCTTTATCTCATGGGTGACTTTAGTGAACTTAAGTAAGAACTTGTTTAGTACGTCTGCACCAGGTGCAGATTATTTTGAGCTGTTCGTGATATTTCAGCACATTTGGACAGACCTAGTCTACTCCCTGAGCTTACAGCTTTAAATAGGCTTGGGCTCCCATGTGCATGAGTAAAACATTTTGCTATGGGAGTGTATTCCCCGTGGTCTGTTAGAATGTCTAGATAATGGATTAGGTCATGATGTTGTGGTTGTAAAATATATATATATATATATATATATATATATATATATATAATTTTTTTTTTTTTTTTTTTTTTTTTTTTTTTACTTAAATCATAATACCACAGACTTCTAATACAGGATACTAAGTTGATTAGAATTGTACATACATGTGTTTTTTTCCAATAAGTGCGATTGCAATAAATTAAGATCAATTATCAAATAAAGGTCCCCTTGGTCACAAGGCCATGAAAGCCACTTGAGTGCTGATAAAGGGATATGTCGAAAGCACTGCACAGCAAGTATAGATCTGTTTGGATGTTAGTGAGGGTAAATTTTCAGTAATTAGTCTGTAACTACTCTGTCAAACAATGCTTGTCTTTAAACCACGCCCCTGAAATACTGACAGAGTATCATTGCTCCCTGTCCAGTCTAAACCCTATGTGCAGCGCTCCCCACTTGGTACACACACTAGCACACATACACCCTGTGACGCTTGGGTGCTGGAAAGTGGATGCAACCACGTCAGGTTGAGTATCGAAGATATTTTCTTTTTTCGTGTAATATACCAGTGCATGCCCATTCAAAATTTAAGTCTTGCTAAAACATTTTAATGGCACAGTTTAACAAAGTGTCAGGACAACTTTGCAAGAAAGAAGAAGCACCAAATGTGAAAATGTAGGATATTAGACCTTCAGGAGGATCAGTCGAGTCCAGGTTTGTTCTGTCAATGATTCAGTTTATGCAACTGTAAGTCCTTTATCTCGTCAGCACCTCTTGTAAACAACATTGCTGAAAATGCGGCGCTTCTTCTTCGTCTCTTCATCTTCAGTAAGAATGTGAACCCTGCTTGATCTGCCAACCCCGCTGGCCGCCACTCTTTGTGACTCGCAGAGCCCTTAAGCCCCGCCCCACTGCTGCATAGAGCTGGGCGGTCGTGTTTATTAATATTACACGTGTCGCGTGTCCAAATTGCATCAAATTTGACACTGCATGTCCTTGGGTCCCCAGCAAAACACCCGCCAAGTGTGAAGTAGATCGGTTGTCAAGATAATCAAAGGACATACAGACAGCCATACAGACAGCGATTCTGTCCCTTATACTTAGATTAGATTTGTTTGTGTTTTGAATCAACTTGGAAAATCTGGATGCTGGATATCCTTGGTTTAAAAGTGTCAAGGTGTTGTAAAAGTGATCAAGTTTATAAGTGTTGATGCGAGCATAGAAACGAGTCTTTGCACTGCCTTGGTATTTGAGATATTGAATTTATTTTCTTGAATAACTGATTGTGAATTTTAACAAAGATTCTTCTTTTCAGTCAGCTATGGAGAGTGTAAGATGTCTACAATTTAATTAAGCTCTAATTCTGGCAAATTTTCCTGTTCGATTCTACTTCAACATGCCATCTCAATCAAGATACGAAAGTGGCCTCTTATTGATGATTGGTGTCCAGTTAATTTCACTTCCAGTTAAGAGCCACTTTCAGTATTACCAGGATCGATTTTAGAATACATTTAGTTTTGTTAACTGTTGAAATCTGCCCAGTGCGGTTTTGTTTAGTTTGTCAGGCAGCTTGTGTTCATTTTCCACCGTTATCTTGGGCCTTATTTAAATGTTCTGTTCGAAAGCACTTCTTTTAAAAGAATCTTCAAACATTTCCTTGAAACAGACTGGAACAGTTCCATGGGTACTACAGTGTAACAGTATGCAGACTATCTGTACAGTCTATTCTGGACTAGCTGAGGATGGATGGATTGTGTGATGTAAGAGTCTATTTTGTTCTTGTGTTCTAGTGTCCACTTAACAGGGTTACACTGTATCCCCTCAACCATGGACGGCACTGACACATATGGAGCATGTGTCTGTGCCTGCTTTCAGACTGTCTGTTTCTCTTCATTCATGTTGGTCTGTCTTGCAAGATTCACACTTATTCCCTGAAAGAGTAGAATAGCCTCCATGGAGGTGAAAGTAAACTAGAATTGTAAATGGATAGCTACTCATTGACAGCTTTGGTTGCATTTATAGAAAAAGATTGATTGGAAAAGAGAGTTGGAATTACACAGTGCATGATAACCAGACTTGACGGGTTTAGAAATGACAGTGGATACAGACAGACAGAGCTATGACCCTGACCATTTTTGGTGTGAGGAAGGCTGACTGACAGGTTGGAATGAGAGGCTGTCTCTCACACACAGGCATTGTCAGTTAAAAGCCTCACACCACATTCATACGTCACCAACGAACACCCAATAACTCCAGCAAAGAATTTATTGGTCAGACTGGACTGGGCTTGCTGGTCATAAATGTAAAAAAGAAAATGGCACACACTGTGGTGTGTTTGTTAAAATGGCAATATGCATTTGAAGGAATTGGTTAGTGCTCCCTGCCACCATCTGAAATGTTTTAACTGTACAACCTTCTCTTTCAGATGCGTTGTTGGCGGACCTGGAATCCACCACCTCCCACATCTCAAAGCGACCTGTGTTCTTGCCCGACGAGACCCCCTACTCGATCCCTACCGGAGGACATTCGTACCAGGATGTGTCAGCCCCGCCCCCCGTGCCCCCACCTCCATCAGCCGAGGCTCTGAATGGCTCCCTGATAGACTCTCGTGACTCCCATCACTCCTCTCAGCAGGTAATGCCAGACCGCTCAGCTGCCACACCATAGTTGGTTACATTTAACTGTAAAGCGTCTGCTGTGACTGTTTCATTCAGAAAGATATGTTCTTCTATAATTGTGTCAGGATTGTTCCAGCCGTCAAGACAAACAGACTTTGTTTGTAATGGTGTCTCAGTGGGCAACTGTGACTGATGGGCCGATATCAATCCTGGTAATCAATATCGGTCTGAAGGCCGGTTCAAATATTGGGTATATCCCTAATATAAAAAGGGCCATATTAAATAAAAGTGACTTGACTTTCTGCTATATGGCACTTGGAAGCACGCTAGATGTCCATAATAGTAAAAAAAAGTGATTATATGTCAATCATCGTATTGTAATATCCCCAAACTAGTGCTTTAAGCCTATTTCTTTTTAGTAATGGTGTAACAGAACGTAGTTGATCCATGATCTGTACAGATCAATCCCCCCCCCCCAACAGTTCGGCACGCATGTGAACTGCGGATTAATTGCAAAATGTAAACATAAAAGTGAAAGAGTTTTACTGCCGCTGTTACTTTTTAAAGTAATAATTCCCTAAATCTCAATGCAGAGTTTCAGTGAAAAGAAGATAGACAAGACAGATGCGTGCTGTGTTTTACTCTAAAGCAATGATTGGATTACGGTACGTCTCGCTATGTTGCTGCTACTTTAAGACATGTCGTGAATGAGCTGTGGATACAGCCAATGTCGCTGCTATGTGTCTGTGCATCCGCCATATTGGAGTGGTCAAGATCCGCTAGTAATACATTCAATGTGTATTGAGAGATGCAGACTTCTCTACAAAATCGACTGTAACTCGCTTAATTATGAACCGATTATCATGAAATTTGGTTTGTTATAAATGTCAGAAATTGAACATGATACTGGTTACTTATTGGAATTAAATTCAGTTACTGGGAGTGGTATCATGTGTGCCTCATATTGCACTTTAATATAACAATTGAGTATTGAATATTTTATGTGTTTTAAGGTTTTATTTAAACATTGGACATCTTGTATGTTGTTTTTGTTCAAGACCAAGGGCAAAAGTTCCTTGCATTACATTTTTTCAGAGTAAATGGAAAGCTAAGTTATATTTGTCTCCCTTATTTTTTTTTAATTTGCTGATCCGAAAAATGATCTGATCCGTGACTCAAAACCGTGATACAATCCGAACCATGAGTTTTGTGATCTGTTGCACTCCTACTTTTCAGCAAAGGTAACAAATCCCATCAATGCCTAAAGATTAGGACCAAGAATCGGCATTGGCAGTGAAACTGTTATTGGTACATCCTCAGTGACAGAGTTTCCTCTGCAGTCCTTAGGTTCAGCGAAGAAGAGCTCATGGTCAAGGGACAGTAGCAGTCCTCCGTCGTCTCACATTGAAGAGGACCACGTCTACAGGTCATCTGCAATATGCCTCTCCTATACTCATGGATGAGTCAGTCACTATATATCTTATTGTTTTAATTCCACATAAAGGCAGGTTTCTGACAGGTGACTGTTTCCCCCTCAGTTTTCCAAACAAACAGAAGTCCTCTGACTCGTCTGCAGCAGCCATGACCTCTGCTCTTGGCAGTAACCTGTCAGAGTTGGACAGACTACTGCTGGAACTCAACGCCGTACAACAAAGCTCTCCCTCATTCCCCACTACAGGTGCACACAGGGCTTACTGTCTTACTGTTGGCATGCAGAATTACGAGAATTAGTGGATTCATAATTCAAGTTATTATTATGTCAGTGTATTCAGACATTGATTTATTTGTAGCAGCCCGCCAGACTATCTACACCGCCACATATTGATTTTCTGTTTTTTTTTACTATTTAAAATAGGTAAAATCTTATTCCATTGTAGAGATATGCACAGCGCATGAGTCCCTCCTTGATCTCGCTCTCTCTCCGTGTACCAGTGTTACATGGTGTTTGGGCGCACACCGCCCCCACTGTCGTTATTTTTTTTAGTTGTTTTTTTTTAGAAATAAGACCTTAATAAAAACATTTCGTTAATTTTTGCATATCAGCGCCGACATTCATCAAATGAAAAAAAAAAAATTTGAACTTCTAATATACTAAGCGTGTTATCAATACAAAAGTGAAAGTGTCTGCTTGTGAGCGCAGCAGTCACAGAACAGTCTGCTTATCACAGGAGGAGAGGAGAGACTGCTGTAGGAGACCTTATATCAGGTATAGATCGGGACCTCTCTCCCAAAAATAATAATAAAAAAAAAATAGCCCCAGATCTATTCATCTGCCCTCGAAAATAATATGATATCGTTGTTCAAAAATGCAAATATGATTTGGGTCCTTTGTGTCCTCTGTGGGAGTGATTGGAGTGCAATTTGTGCCAGTCTCCCCCTCCATGTATAATGGAGACATTGGAGGGGGAGCGATCAAGTATCCGGTTCCTTTTTATGAAGAAAATAAAAACTTTGTCTTTATTTTAGATCGTTAGTAAATCCTTATTGAACAAAACCAAATTTATTTAGCGAATGCAAAGTCCCTAAGCCAGGCAGTTGCCTCCTAGTCTGCTGTATGGAGGGTGACTTATCCTCCTTTTAGTTTTTGAAGAGGGCAAACTTCTATGATATGTTCCATGGTTTGCTCCTCTCCACAAGCACACAGTGAAGTGGGGCTACTGCCCCATTTGTGAAGGCTGGCCAAGCAGGGGCCATGTCCAGTCCTGAAGCGATTGAGCGTGGACCATTGTCTCCTTGGGAGGTTGGTGCCAGAGACCTGTTGATTGGGGTCTGCCACCAGATGTTTGTTTGGGACCTCCTTGGACTCCCATTCTGTTTTCCAAGCCAGTTGGATGGTGAAGTCAGCTGGTGGGATGTTCTTCCAAATTGGTCGTCTAGACGGAAGTCGAGCAGTGGGTGGGTTGTAGATGTCTGCATGGATTGGTAGATGGGGAGACTTTGACCTTTTGGAGCATCCTTTGAGTGGCAGCTGCTCGCCGGATATGTGGAGGGGGAATGTTTGATAGGACAGGGAGCCAGGGGAGTGGTGTTGAGCGGATAGTCCCGGTTATGGTTCTCATGGTTGTGTTGAGCTGGGTGTCCACATGGTGTGTATGGGGTGACCTGGACCAGAGGGGGGTGCAATATTCAGCTGCAGAGTATGCGAGAGCCAGTGCTGAGGTGCGCAGTGTGGAGGCTGCTGCCCCCCATTTTGCACCAGCGAGCTTGCAGAGCAGGTTGTTCCTTGACTTAACCTAAGCTGCCGTCCCTTTTAGGTGTTCCTTGAAGGATAGGGCCCTGTCAAGGGTCACTCCCAGGTAGGTTGGATTAAAGGCATGCTTCAGCTTGAGTCCGCCCAGATAGATGTTTAGTTCTCTGGCAGCTTTTGCGTTGTGGAGGTGGAATACACTGGAAACAGTTTTTGCTGGACTTGGTTTTCAGGCGCCAGGTTCTGCAGAACTGGTCCAGTTTGGCAAGGTCATCCGTGAGCACCCGTTTCAGTTCATCAAAGTCTAGTGCTTGAAATGCCAGACCGACGTCATCTGCATAGATGAATTTGCGAGATTTGGTGGAGGGTAGGTCATTTGTGTAGAGGTTGGAGTTGGAGCTAGAACTGAGCCTTGTGGGAGTCCATTTGTCTGTCTTTTCCATGTGCTCGTGTTCTGACCAAGGTGAACCCTGAACCTCCGGTTTGTCAGTAGAGTTTGTATTATTGCCGTTGCCCAGGCAGGGAGCGCCTTTGTGAGTTTGCGTAGGAGGCCTTTGTGCCAGACTGTATCATAGGCGGCTGTGAGGTCGAGGAACACAGTCCCTGTCTTCAGTCTGCTCTCGAAGCCATTTTCGATGAAGGTGGTTAAGGCCAGTACTTGTCTCCTGTGCTGTGCTCCTTGCGGAAACCTGCCTGATCCACGCAAAGAATTTCCTCTACTCCTGGAGAGATACTTTGTAGTATTAGGCGTTCCAGGATTTTGTAGGGACCGCTGAGTAGGGAGATTGGGCGGTAGCTGGCAGGTAGTTTGTGGTCTTTGCCAGGTTTAAAATGGCAATAACTTTTTCTGTCCGCCATTTCTTTGGGATCAAGTTTGTATTTATGATCTTGGTATAGAATTGTGTCAGCCAGGTTAGGGCTCGGGGGCCAAGGTGTTTCATGAACTCTGGAGAGATGTTGTCATATCCTGCTGCTTTTCCACATTTCAGGCCCTGCAGGACTTTCTCCAGTTCAGCAACCTCAAAAGGTTCAGGGTTTCTATGGTCTCTGAGCGCTTTCTTTAGCTCAGTTGTAACTGCTCTTCTGGTGGGTTTGTCTTGGGTTGCTTTTGCAATAGTCAGTAGGTGGGATGCAACTTGGTTGGGTGTGACAGATGCTCGGTTTTGGCTGGGGGGCTTCTGTGCAGCTCCTAGACGGCGGATGAGGCTCCAACATTTCCTGCTAGAGTGTGTGAAGTTCAGGTCAGCTACTGTCTCCTCCCATTTCCTTCGCCGAGCTGTATTTAGCGATTCAATGAGATGGTCTGCTGTCTCAGGGTCCCCTGATGTTTTGTAGGCTTGTAGGAGTGCAGCACTTTCTCCGTCCAGGCATGGGACGTAAAGGGGTCGGTAGCCTCGTGGGACTGCTGAGTGGACAGCTTTGTAGATGGCGCTGCAGAAGCGGTTGTATGCTTCATCTACAGTGATGGTGTGGAGTGGGATGGTAACAACACTCTGCTCCAGGATTTCACTGTATTTCTTCCAGTTGGCTTTGCGGAAGTTCCAGCGCATCTTCCTTGGGCTGTCTATGACTGGGAGGTGTAGGCCAACGTGTACAAGCAAGGGCCGGTGTTGACTGTGTGGAAAATCGTCAAGAATGAGGATCTGAGCAGGATAGGGCGTTCCATTCAAAGAGCTGACCCAGCACAGGTCAGGACAGTAGTCTTTTTTTCCACCTGGCGGAGTGGAAGAAACCAACGAAATAAAAAAAAAACACTGTGTGAAGCGGGGACACTCTCTGTCACTCTCTTCCCCCCTTTCTAAAGTCCCTTTCTCACATGGACTCCGTAACATTGCTGGATAAAAAATGTCCGGCAAAGGCAGTAAGTAGTCATTCACACATTGGCCTCCTTTACGGAGAAGTTCCGTATGGAGTCTGTTCCCACATAAGCTGTTTTCGCACCGCAGGAACTTTTTCATGGTTCTAACAACTTTTGGAGGAACCCTCCGTTTTTTTGTGTCTGCACTGCAGGAACTAGGAACGATTGTAGTTCTTAGAACACCACTTTGAGGGACTTTTTTAGCTCCTACTCCAAGGCAGGGACAAACCAGCACAAGAGGAACCTTCAGTGACGTAAGCGCACGGTGATTGGTCCAAACGAAAGTCCATGGTTCCCTGGACTGAGGACAGCCCGCCCCAGTCGAGTCGCATCCCTCTGGGTGGGGACCAGCGTACATACACGTCCACTTGGTGGTAATAAACAAATAACCAATAAAAAGATAGTGACAGTTTTTATTGTGATGTATTTACTTCATTCATTTTATTAAATTTTCCGACATTAATTGAATGAAACAAAAAAATCCCTGTGGGATGTCCCAAGTTGCCCCTGCCTTATGAAAGTTGGAACAAACTTTTAAATTACACCTTATATATCTAATATGAGTTAAGATTCAGCAGCTGGATTTCTTATTTCTTGCCTCAAATTTGTTCAAAAACAGATATTTGTGGAATATGTAACGATTTATAGACTAATACAACACAGAACTTGTGCCGAAACACATTGACTTACGTCACTTCAGCGTTCCTACTGGCGGTGCGAATGCAACCAGGAAAAAGCCCTTGACGTTTGTTAGATCTCGGGGGATCACAGTTACTAGTTCCCCTCAGGGAGTCCCCAGAACTGTTTGGTCTGAAAACGCCCATCGATGACTTACAGATTAGGGAATGCTCACGCTTGAGATGTTCAATATCACGTGAGACTAGGCAACAGAATCGGTTTTGTTTTTAGCCCAGCACTTCCTGTTTCCACCTCCTCTTCTCCCTCCCCTCCCGGACAGACTTGGTTCCCTTCGCTGACTAGGGGACAGAGCCCCTGTCATCGGATGCAATAATCCTAACCCAATGTCAAGTAATCAGTGTGATCATTTTCAACCTGTCCTACCCTCTTTTGCTTTGGAGAAGGAACTTTTACCACCCATTCTAGTACTTCTCCCTGTCAGCTCGTTCCCTCTCCAGCTCCGTGCCGGCTCCGGTGCAGCCGGCGGGCAAGTGAAGCGTTGTGCCTGATGTCCCCGCACCACACCCCTAACTCTAAAAGACACGGGTCTGAGTGGAATTTTTAAGAAGAAAAATAATAAAATTTAAGAATATAAAGACCTGTCTCTGTAGAGACCGGACATTTTTCAGTTCCTCGTCTTTTTAGCCGAGTGCCACAGTTCGACTGCAACAAATCTGATGCTTCCATTCCCACACACTTCCATTCACAGCCGTATTGACGTTTTCCTGGAAATTATATTACTTCGAGAGTGGGGAAATTTATGGGACGGCTTTTACGGAAAATTGACACCGGCTCCTGTTCCCACATGACGCCAATACGGAACATTGCCAGTAGATTTATGGCTTTCAGTGCAAGTGGGAAAGGTGCTTAAGATATGTGAATGGCACAGTTTAACAAAATGTAAATGATTCAGTCCTTAGCATGGCTGTTCAAGACACTCTTTGTGACTCAGTTGCAGAGCCCTAAAGCCCCGCCCCCCGCTCAGTTTGCTTGTTTATTCAAAGTTTATTAATATTACGCATGTCGCGTGTCCAAATTGCACCAAATTTGACACTGCACGTTCCTGAGTTCCCAGCAATACACCCGCCAACTGATGAACGGTTGTGGAAATAATCAAAGGACATACGGACAGACGTACAGAGATTACTGCCTTTGTGGTTATATAGATTAGATTAGATAAGATTAGATGATGGGAATAAATTGGTCCATAAAGTAGGGCTCTTGCAGTGTTTTACTGTGAGTACTGTTAGTCTGAGTCCCTCAAGTGATGGATGGACAGAAGGTAGAATAGGTGGATAAATTGGGCAGGTGGGTAGCCAACTATTCCATAACAACAATATAATTGTCAACTATCAGCTATGTGATAGAAAGCTGTACAGTATATGCTTAATGCGTTTACTCATGGCTACTTAGATTTCTCCCATCCATCGATACTATTGCATTACATACTATCACACAGGTTGATAACACCACAAAATAAAGTTTAGTCTGCTTATTAATGTAGAACTCTTGACAGATTGTTGAAAAATATCCACAGAGGAGACGCCTCCACCCCTACCGTCCTGTAGCATCACCCACTATGAGAATGGCAGCGCCCCTGATATCCTGGTGAGCCCTCCCCCTCAGGAGAAACCCAAGAGGAATGGAACACGGTTAGAAGAAGGCCGGCCCACTGTTGAGAGTCTGCTGGATGACCTTGAGGGTTCTGTGCCTTCACCCAGGTAAACAAACCCCAGCTACAGCAGCTGTGCTTTCATAGTTTAGAATTTAAAAACCTTTCAAGCTTGTGACACAAGTAAGAGGGCTACTGCTGGTATCTACATTGGTGGAAATATTTTGCCACTATTGCCATGCAGAGACCTATCCGAAAAGTACCTATTGTCCATTTTGAATCCTAGCTTATCGTTTAATTGCCAGTTTTTCCCTATGTCTGAAACTTTGAGGTCTTGGTATTTACATGTTTTGTGTTCCCTAGCCTCAGCAGTTCGGTTCTCCACAGTGAGTTGGATACACCCTCTCAGCAGCAAGCCAGAATTTCAGCTTCCTGTGCCACACGTGAGCTTGATGAGCTCATGGCATCTCTGTCTGACTTCAAGGTACATTTCATGGCATTGTTGAAATTCATTTTATGTGATTTTCTTTTCCTATACATATACTTAAAAATAATTGCCCTGTAGACCTTTTCTTAAATTATGTCTGTACATTCTGTCATTACTGTCGTATTTTTATAACTTCCCTTTCCTTCTGGTTTCTCCTACCCTCTTCTCTTTCTGTTTCCTAGCCTAGTTCTTTGGGCTCTGTGGTAGATCAGACAGGAGCCTTTCCTAGCTCTCCCCATTCTCCAGTCTCCTTCTCCATCCCCCCTGGAGCTTCCCCATTCCCTAGCCTGTCTCATCCAGCTACCTTCTCTCTGCCTTCTGGTCTGGAGCTGCATATAGATGAGGATGGAAGAGATAGTTGTTTGTCTATGCCAGGTCAAAACCCCTTCCCTCCTCAGAGTCCAATTTCCTCACTCTCTGCCGCCAGTGAGCCAGACTTGGACTCTGTCATAGATGTATCTGCCACGCTGCTGTCATCCCAGCTCCAGTCTCTGGTAGTCCTGTCTCACTCTGCCAGCAACAACTCCAACCTACTGAGGACTAGCCCTAGTGCTTCCAATACCACCACCCCCTCTCTGACTTCAGTCAACACAATACTGGACCACAAGTCCTCCAAGTCCTCTAGTCCCTCTGCAGAACGAATATCACCTGCCTCTCCATTTGTTAAGCCCCCCTATACGCCCGACCCCATAGCCAAGGCGTCCATCTACATTCATGACCATCATTTCAGCTTTGATCATCCCATTTCTACCACAACCCTTCCTTCTCCTTCCTCTGCCCCCAAGACTCCATCCCCTCTCCCTGGTGTTATCCCTGTATCTCCCTCTCCGAGTCTCATTCTCTCTAAAACGTCCTCTCCGTCTCCAGTCGCCTCTGGGAAGACAACTATTTCCCCTGCTTTCACAAGTTCAAGGATCCCCAGCAGAGAGCTGCTAGAGCCAGGACTAACAGCCAACAGAGCCAGTCCCAATTACCCTATGATGGAACCCACCCTAGATGAAGCTCTGGATAGTCTGCTTGCTATGAGTTTTCCAAGAAATGATACAATAGCACATATGGAGGAGCACCACAAGATGGAAGCCCTGTGTCTGAGCAGGGAATTCCATGCAGTGCACGAGGAACCAATTCTGCCCACGGACAGAAGCAGTGTGCAGCCTGATATGTTTTCCAGCACCACCACTACCACGGATGGCTCAGTGGACGGGGGCACTGATGGGCAAGGGGACCTGGAATGGGCCGATGAGGATCTTTCTATGTCCTTCCATGACGGATTTGATGGCACCATGACACCGTACACTGAGAGGCCTTACACAGATGGCAGCATGACACCACTGACTGAAGCTAGCTGGATGGATGAGTCAATGACACCTTCTTCATGTCCTGGGACCCCAGATGTTGCCCTGGATTTGCCCCTCCTGCAGCCTGCCACTATGGACAGAGTTTCAGCATCTGGACATGTATGCATCCCAACTACATGGCCTACTTTAAGTAGGAGGGGTGGGGGGGTTGCCAGCATTGTGCTTTTGCACCATCTGCTGTATAAGTCTGCCCTTTAGCTGGCTATTACACAGGAGTTTATACCTTGTTATTGAACACTGTGATTTTATAGCAGTCACATGTGGTGCACGATATCTTTGTATGACTACTACAATAATAATTGGCTGAAATATTGTTTGTCAGTTTTCAGTGTGTGGCACGTTAAGATATTCTCCTGCCCTCCATCACCTGTTGTACCAGACTGACATGATTTCTTGTAAAGGAATGAAGAGTGACCCTAGACTGTGTTCTAAAGTTGGTATGTCTTGGAGTGGGTGAGTGTAAAGGGTTTGAATTAATCTTACCGAAGCATGTTAGATGTGCATGGAGTGTGAAGCTGAGCCCACTGACCCTCACAGGAACTGCCAAAGCCTCCCACTGCATCATGGCTGCCAGCTACTAGAAATGAAAAGTCCATTTGACTGTACTGCCGACCCAGCTTCTGCTTGATTTGGATCATGGATGACACGCGTATATGCTGAGGTGCTCACTGTTCCTTCAGATAAAGGCAGTCATAAAGCGCACCAAGGAGACTCCCAATGTGCATCCCATGTACCGAGATGGCCACCCACGTAGGAAAATGGGCCCTGTCATCGTCAACAAGAGCAACTCCCAGGATCGCCTTATAGAGGAGCTGCAGGGTAAGCTAGGGATTGGCCGCTCGGAACGCAGGCGCAAACATCCGGATGACTGGCTGACCGAGGGCGTCATCGTTATGTCGAAGCCCCAGCGCTTCCGGCCCGAGGGTGTGGGGATGGAGGCAGACAAGGTTGGCTTCATTTATATAGAACTCAGATGGGAAATTTCAAATATTTATTTAGGATCAAATCACCTTCATTGTGTTCCACGCCTCTCCTCTTCTTCGTCTCTTCCTGCTTCTCTTTCTTTCCTCCTTTACTTAGATGATAATTGCCCCAGATTCGCCTGTCCCTCAGAGGAAAGTGCTCCCACCTGCTTCTCCCCCTGCCCCTCGTCAGCCCAGACAGACTGTGGAGGAACCTAGAAGGTCTTCCCCTGTAAAGCCGCCCCTGGTTCCAATGCCCCCACCTCCTCCTCCTCCCCCTCCCTCCCCTCCTCCTCCACAAGTTCCTCAAGTCCAGGAGCCCGCCCCTCCTCCACTTCGACAGACTATAAAACCGTCCACCCTGCTGGCTGCAGTTTATCATCATCCTGTCCCAAAGCCAGAGCCCCCTCCCCCTGTTGTCAAAGTCCCAACTCTGCCTCCACCAGTGGCGCCTACACCACCCATCACCCCAAAAGTTCTGGTGTCAATTGGCTGCCAAACAGAGTACGACCCCATCTTCCCTCCAATGCAGGCATGGTCTTCTGTCTCTTATCTTTTCTGATTTACATACACTTAAAACTATTCTGTCCTATTTTCTATTGAGCATTTTTTTCTAAATCTTTTTTTGGGTGATCCAAGTGTTAAATGTTATATTTTCCGTATGCTGTGCCTGGTGTGTCGTTTGGCACACATTTTTAAATGCTCTTAACCATTTTGATTGCATTGCTTAACGTTTTCCAGATTATGGCTCAAGGGAAGGGCGGGGTCCCTGGTGCTCCTCCAACACAGGTCAACAAACTGGACAACATGCTCGGTAGCTTGCAGTCTGACCTCAACAAGCTGGGTGTGCAGACGGTGGCTAAAGGAGTGTGCGGGGCCTGCTGTAAGCCTATTGTGGGGCAGGTGAGAGGCTAACACTTTTGGCCAAGAGAAAAAGATCATGGTAATAATTCAACTAGTCTATTCAGTCTCCAACTAGCGGTCAGTTTCGACAAAACACCTATTTCTGTTCCAAGAAAATTTCTTCTGTCATCTAGTCTTGTTAAGTTCCTTACTACCTTCCAAAATGTAAGCAGTTTGGCTATTAGATTGGCAACTATGCATCTGTTCTTCTGGAAATCAAGGTGGTGACTGCCATGGGACGCACATGGCACCCTGAGCACTTTGTGTGCACGCATTGTCAAGAGGAGATTGGCTCGAGGAACTTCTTTGAGAGAGACGGGCAGCCCTACTGTGAGAGAGACTACCATAACCTATTCTCCCCCCGATGTTACTACTGCAATGGACCTATACTGGATGTGAGTCAAACGTATACATTCGATCAAAATGTATTTCGTTCTAAATTCTCCCTCAATTAAAATTGTGTAGTAAGTAACAATAATAAGTAAGTAAGCAATAATTTGTAATTCAATGTTTGTAAATTTTTAATTTTGCCTTTTCAGAAAGTCGTGACAGCATTGGATAGGACATGGCATCCTGAACACTTTTTCTGTGCCCAGTGTGGATCTTTCTTTGGACCAGAGGGTTGGCTTTTTTTTTATTTATTATTTTGCATTCATACTGATCAATCTATAGAAGCTTAATTGGTGTGACCAGTTATCAATTATAAAAAAAATATATTTTTTTTTTTTATATCAATGATAAAAAAATGTAAATACTCAAACAAATGCACTATAGGTTATCATAACATACCTTTTCAAAACAAAAATGAATAATCTGATAAATTCATTAAGTGTGAAGATCTTGTAATCATCATCTTATTGCTTTTTCCATGTTCTTTTTGTAGGTTTCCATGAGAAAGATGGGAAGGCATATTGCAGGAAGGACTACTTTGATATGTTTGCGCCCAAATGTGGCGGCTGTGCCAGAGCAATTCTGGAAAACTACATCTCTGCGCTGAACAGCCTTTGGCATCCAGAGTGTTTTGTTTGCAGGGTCCGTACATTGTTTCATGCAAAACATAAATTCATACAACAAAGTGCATAGAAAAGCATTTGTTCTTGTTAAGAGTTAATAACACATGGCCTAAGTAGTATTTCAGAGTCTCCTCGCTCAGAAGCATTTCACACTGTTCTGAACGCATTCAGTGTGTCGTAGTTTCCTCTTCTCATCTCCCTTTTCCCCATTCTTCCCCTTGTGTCAGCAGGAGTGCTTCACCCCATTTGTGAATGGAAGTTTCTTTGAGCATGATGGCCAGCCCTACTGTGAAGTACACTACCATGAGCGCCGCGGCTCCCTCTGCTCCGGCTGTCAGAAACCCATCACTGGCCGCTGTATAACAGCCATGTCCAAGAAGTTCCACCCGGAGCACTTTGTCTGTGCGTTTTGCCTCAAGCAACTGAACAAAGGCACCTTCAAGGAGCAGAATGACAAGCCTTACTGCCAGGGCTGCTTCGTCAAGCTGTTCAGCTAGGGAGCTGGACGCAAAGTTTGTTTCTGGTAGCGACAAATGTGTCAGGGGTTAAAGCATCCTCATCAGAGTTAGACGTGTGAATCAGGTGATGTTTCTGTTTGTAAAAGTGTGCCTTTATTCTGACATTTTCAGCGGAAGTGTGTGAGGTTTAAGGTATGTACTGCATGTAGTTTGAGCAGTATATCGTTGTTTGTTTAAAATCATATATCTTCAAAAAGTGGACTCGAAATTTGTAAAATAATCCTTTTTTTTTATATAACGAAAGCAAACTGTCAAACCTTTTGAAAGGATATTATGGGCCATGGGGTTACGACACTTGCTCAACATGCCAAGAACCCTGTAAACATTCTTTGTTCAAGTAGAAACATGAAAATCACCAAATCTTGAGAGTTACAGATTTTCTCATACAGGCAGCAGAATGCAGGCTTCTCCCCTGTCGGAGTGTAAAGGACATTTTGATGCCTGCAATTCTCAGAGTATTGTTTTTAAAACGCATTTGTTTATATTGACTTTTTAGATACGGTATGAGCTTACTGGACACTGTAAGAACACATGAAATGCTTTGCGTGTTGAAGGTTGTTGCTCAATATATAGATAGATATGAATGAATGATACAGCCTTTTCAATGTGGTGAAGGGGAAAAGACTGTTGGAGCCTCATATTTTTCATTCTTGCTTTAGTTGCTTATAATATAACAGAATTGATCGATAGTTGTTACATTGACTGGAAATGTCTTCAGTCAGCTTTCACATTTATTTTTGTACTTGTGGAGTATATGTCAGTGTCTTTAAATCCTTTATTAAATCACTCGCAAATTCAAACTTGAATTAAAGAAGCTGTAAGAAAGCTCGGTGGTAAAGCTTTTTGGGCTCAGCGATAAGCGGTGAGGTTTTTGTTCATCAACTCCTCTAATACAGCAATAAGACGCTTACTCTGGATGCATGATTGTAGCAATTTCTGTGCTACTTGTAATGCATGTTTTGAGCCAGCATCTGGTATATTTTCACGAAAGCCTCATTTTTTTTCAGGTTACTCATTCCCAGATCATTCCTCGTTTTTTTGGCAAACGGAAAGAAAACATAATTTGAGTTAATTAAGCAATTCTTTGTGAGATGCACTGCAGCAGTAGTTAGTCACTGTCCAGGAACAGTACATGCAGAACACAGTTGAAGTGAATTGGGACATGAGCCACACCGGGATAATACTAGCTCTTGCTCTCTCTCGCTGACCTAATTCTCCATTGACAAAATTGTGAATCCTTTTTTTGTAAATATTTAATTTAACCAGACTGTTAGCAAATTACTGGTCAGTTAAAGATTGTGCTCGGCATGTACGTCTGTTTAATAACCACTCATTTAGGGAGGGAGAAGTCCTCTGGTAAGGCATAGTAAAGATACTGTACTGATACTGTTGATATATATATTTTTTCCAAGTTTGTCATTACTGTATTGAGAAGCTGATGAATTTCATTTTTTTTTAAGAGGGTGTAATAAACAAACCAATACAAGTATGTGATATCCCAATGATACTATGCAGTCATGTACTAACAAAGATCTACTTAGTATATTTTTTTTCCTCCATTTACAGGCTCTCCGTCAATTTATCAATGTCTTTTAACACTGTCGAAACCAGCAACATACTGATTACATTGATAGTCCAGGATTATCTTTATATTTTAGTCTGTGACTCCACTGAAAAACATAGGGTGTTAACAAAAAAAGCCCTTCAGTCATTGAGAAGAACTAGAGATTAAGATAACTAATTTCTCTAAGTATCTACTGTACGGTTACCAGCGTTGGCCATGTAGATTTATTACTTTGCTAACTTTGTAAAGCAATACGTATTGGGCTTTTATCTTTTTTTCAGGGAATTCCAGAGCCTTAAAACATCTTTCTATTTAAATGATCACATAACGATTGTGTGCTCAAATCATTTAGTAGAATGCTATTTAACCAAAGCCATATTTTTTTGTGAAATGATCATTCTTTTGTTCAACTGATAAAATTTCTCTTTTCAGTTAAAAGTTGTAATTAATAGTGAGATTGCTCACTTCTAGCTTGATTAAGCCAATAAATTGAGTTTTGGTACCAAAGTGTTGTTGAAGGTCTCCCATTTTGTTGTACAGCATTGTTTTGGTTTTCAATGACCAGACAGGGACAAGAAAGGGCTTTGACAAGTTGGTGCAAGCAGAGTCCAGATTGTGCTGAAATCCGTGCACTCAATGGATCAGGAGCTATCTGACTAGTGAGGAAAGGTTTGTCTCTTTTTTTGGAAATTGTTTTTTGATGAGTCACTCACTAAATAGATCTGTTCTATTTTCCAACTTTTGGTTCAGTCGATTCACTCTGTAACCAATACATTGATGAGTGAAGACTGCTGGCGAATGACGAACGACAATCAGAAGAATCTGTTGGCTGATTTCATTCTGTGCAGTTCTGAATGGACAGAATATAACTTTTTCCTTAACTTTCATTCAGGAGTCAAAGATTCCCCACTCACTGAAGGGAAATTAGAGTTAGTGTAGCTTTATAACTAGCGTTATAAATTAGAGTTAGTGTAGCTTTATAACTACAGCTCTATGAAGGAGGCGTAGCCCCTGAGGAACTACACTGCTGTTGGTATACATCCAACCCTGTGTAACAGAAATACTGAAATTCAACATGTGCACTCGCTTCAGCCAATCAGGATGGAGCAGCATAGCCCATATAAACCCCCGGAAGTCCCCCCCTTCGTCTTCTGAAACCAATTCAGAAAGACTGATGGGGTGTAACATAAAACCTGAAGGGTCTACGCCTCCTTCATAGAAGTCTAGTTACAAAGCTACAGTAACCCTTGTTCTATGTCAGGAGGCTCCGTCCCATAGAGGCTGCACTCCTATTGGTGTATCAGGGGTGGAGACCCCTGATACTATACTCCCCACTGGACCCAAACACGCCTCAAGTGCGTAACGAACGGTCCAGGGTGATGCCTGAAGCAGCCAAAGCTGACAGTGAACGTGCATGCACACACCCTGGCAATTCACCGTGCCCAATAAAGGCCAATGGTTAGCAACGTACACCACACACACTGTATGCACAGAGAGAGTGTTAGTCACTAAACACAGGCACCACGTCAGAGAATCTGAGCAGCCTGTGATACAAAGAATTCCACACTTAGAGAAGAGTGGATGCAGAGAAGGCATTTGTTGCCCAGAAAATCCGCTACCTCGATAGGAACTCCTCGAGGCGTGGAATGACTGTCCTCTGTGCCTCAAATCCCACAACGTTCCTGGTGAAGAGGTTGTGGAAGGAAACCGGGGTGCGGGCCTCGCAGAAGGACGCCCGGGTAGTAGCGGTCGAGGGAGGGCGTAGCTGGGACCATCAGTTCCGCTGTCCGCTCCTAATTATTACATTTCACTGTATATATGTATGAAAGTATGTATATGTATGTGACGAATAAACCTCTTGAATCTTAATGCATGTACGCTGCACCCACCATCAGGTCCACATCCGGTGGGCATGGGAATCTCCAGGAATGTCCCGCAGCGGAGAATAGGAGGCCGAAGAACTCTGTCCGGAGGGACCGGACCCCAGGCTTCCAGCTGGAGGAGCATGCCGGTGTGACGGAGGCCTGGTCCTCGTCGAAGCACTTGCTGCTGGGCCCGAAGACAGGTGGAGAAGGAGGCTGCGAGAAGATGTTGCCCCCATCCACGATGAGGCGTTCGCTGTCCTTCCCCTTGGTGGTGTGGGATGGTGACGGCCCCATCACTTCCGCGGTGGCCTGGCCTATCGTCTCATTCAACCACTCGTCAGCAACCGCCTCTAAGACACGCAAAAGCTTCAAAATTCAAGAGTGGGGTATTTAGAGACGTACTTTATGTGGTAGAAAATGTGAAAATCTCTAAAGCTTGTGTTAACCACAGACCTTATTTCAGCCATCTAACCAAAAACCCATTCAAAAATCCCAACGTCTTCGGGACGTGGGAATCGGAAGTTCAGAAATGCTGTCTTATTTCCAGGTTTTAGGACTCATTCCTGCACCACTCTATACGGAAGAGCGTTGTGCCAATATGGCAGTACCCGGTATTTGGAAGCACTCATGGCATGACACCTGAACTCTATGAGTTTGGTACATGCCATGTTGTTGTGTTTGTGAGTGCAGTTATAACTTGACGCGTTTTGACATTTGATAGCCATAAGCTGGGGCTACAGGCTACATGCTGTGACTATTATGTTTGCAATTATGTGTTTATTTGATCATATCTGCAACCTCGTGACTTTGCGACTGGTGTGTTTTGTTTGTTTGGTTTTAGAGTCTGTCACTGTTTTCCAACCCATGATAGTAGTTGATATGCAAACAAACGTTATATGATTGTTTTAACCCTGGCCTGCCAATTGACACATACACCACTCACAAAGTATTTGAGTATAAATTCATTTAATCTCTTCTCTATTTTTATATGAATAATATTTATTTATGTATGAATAAATAAGTAAATTAATCGAAGCTCCGATTTCTGTGTGCCTCTATTATTGAGGGGCAACCACAGGTGTTTGAATATTGACATTTATTCCCATACGGCTGCCTAGAGTCAGCGCAGCAGCAGCTTTTGTGACAGCAAAGTGTCTCTTCTCCTGTGTTGTCGGGACATGGGGTGAGTTGCTATGGTTACTGGGACGCACACACACGGGCGTGTCAGCATTTTCTTCCTCTCCGGGTGTCTTAAGGAAAATGTAGTCTACTGAAGTTATTCACTGCGCATCTACTAAATAATTTAATTGAGAAAACTATTTATGATTTTTTTTCACATTTGTGATAAAGTATTGAAGAAAAAAACCCTCCTTTTCCTTATTTTTGTGCATGTTCAGAAAATCATCTGGTGACCCCCGGAAAACATTTGGTGACCACCCCCAGGGGTCGGGACCCACAGTCTAAGAAGCCTTAAACTGAGTACAATATGAACAACTTCATATTGTTTCGATGTACTGTCTGTTCATTCTTTTTTTCATTCTAACTGTCGCCTCACAGCAAGAAGGTTCCGTGTTCTCCCTGTGCCTGTGTCCTCCCACGTTCCAAAGACATGCAGGTTAGGTTAATCGGTGACTCTAAAAAATTGACCGTAGGTGTGAACGTGAGCGTGCATGGTTGTTTGTCTCTGTATGTTGGCCCTGTGATAGACTGGCGACCTGTCCAGGGTTTACCCCGCCTCTGGCCCAATGACAGCTGGGATTAGCTCCAGCCCCACGAGGATAAGCGGTATAGATAATGGATAGATGGATGGACTAAGTTCAGTGGGGGAGACGTTGGGCTACAGAGGAGAACATGATCCACAGCTTTCTCCAGGCTGTGCCAGGCAAACTAGTGCTGCCTGGTTGTTGCCGTGCTGCCGTTCCAGTCCCATAAACCGTGTCTACGTTTGACAAACTGTGCTTTGGCTTTCATTTATGTTTGTATTTTCTTGCGAAGTTTAGGATGTCCGAAGTTTTCAGTAAACAAACGTTCTTTGGAACTGAACATTAAAATAATTCAAGATTAAATTGTCGTACAATTACAGGGCTGTGAAATGACCAAAGGAAGAAGAGAAAACATCAAAATCAGAAACACACACACAAATACATAAAAAAAAATCCACAATCAAAATGTATAATCTGAACTACTATTAATCAAAGTTGCTAAACATAATAAATCAACCATTTTTCGCAGACTCAAATTAGCAACAAAGAGTTTCACATAAAAATGTGTGATAAAACTAATTTTATTTCTAAAATCTTCTGACGCGTGGACGGTTCCAGGCTCATCTCACTGGAAGAAGCCGAATCAACACGTGCTTGCCCATATGCCAAATGACCCGGAAGTGAAACGCAAGTCCTTCCTGCAGCAGGACCGGCAAGATGGCGGCGGACACGCAGGTCTGTTTCGCTGCATTTAAAAAAAAATTAGTTCCACTTTGTGTTCCGAATATCAGCCAAACACACGAATTAAATAGACGAGTGTGTTCGAGAAGCAACCACGCTGGGTTTCCACGTTAAAAGCGGCCCGACAACAGTTCAATAAAAGCTCATTAGCTAGCTAGCTAGCGAGCACTCATTCCCATGAAGCTACAGCGTTTCCTCCAGCGGCGTTGGCCACATTAATCAGCTGCCTCCGCTATCTAGCTACGCCTCAGCCAGTAAATTGTGCTTGGAGTGGAGTGGTGTTATTAACGTGAATGATTGATATTGAGATATACACACACACACACACACACACACACACGTATTCTTCCAGTGAGGGGAAACCATTGCATGTTACAGCAACTCGCATTTAAATAAAATTCGAAAATAATTGTCAATGTAAAATACACCTAAAAAGTCGGAAGGTTTGGCAAAATACAACTTTTTTTAAAATTTTATTTTCTTTTTTTTTTAGCAATTTACAATAGACTTAGCTTTATTAACAATTACCACAAAACAGAAACGTGTTTGCACACACACACACACACACACACACACACACATATATATAACATATATATATCTCACACACATATATATATATAAAAAATACTATTTGTACCTGGGTTGAAAACAAAATGTTTCTAAGAATATAATCGGAATGAATGCTACTCTTGACTTTGTACAGCTTCTATTACATTTGATTTGTCCAGGTTTCAGACACACTGAAGAAATTTGCTGTGAAAGTGACTACAGCCAGCGTGAAAGAACGAAAGGAGATTCTTGGTGAACTGAAGCAATGTTTGAATGGCAAAGGTAAGAAATGTGTTAAAATGCATTGCTTTATGTTAGCTCCCGCTGTGTTTATGTGTAGAGGAAATAGAGTCATAACATGCTAACGGTTCTCACCATGTCTGTTTAGAATTACCAGAGCCAGCCATTAAAGGACTATGTAAGCTGTTCTGTCTCACTCCACACAGATATCGGTAGGGACACAAATTAGTCTTAAACCTCAAAGAAATTAATATTCAAGTAAAGTGAACGCTTATAACTGTGTGTGGTTGTTTCAGGGATGCTGCATCCCGGAGAGAACTCCTTTCTGTCATTGCTCTGCTGGCGCAGAACCAGCCTGACATCTTGGCAGCCAGCCTCCTTCACTGCCTTCTCAGCAGTGGAATCATCTGCAAAAACGGAGAACCCAGGTAAAACCTATGGAAATCAGTTATCGTCCATTTCCAGCTGATTTAACTTCCTGCTTTCTACTTCAGTAATTCATCAAATGGAAGATGGAGTTGTGGTTACTAATTAAACTGAGCGATGGTAAAGTGATATAGAAAGCCAATTTTAAACAGAACATTTGTATCAAGTAGAGGCAAAAACAGAGAGAAAAAGTGAACATAGTTACAATTTTGAACCTTTGGTGCTAACATCTGGTATTTGTCAAAAACGTATTAAGGTACTGGAATCAATATATTTAATCAAGGAGTGAGAAAAACGTGATAGTATAACAGTTCAAATTTCCCCCCAAAAATGTTAGCACAGGCTTTTACAGGTTTTCCAGGAGAAGTCCAGCTTCTCCAAACATCCTCAGCATCTGGACTGAATACATTTCAGTCAATAAGTTAAAAAAAATATTGTTTTTGAGTGTAGCCGAAGTATCCCACAATACACTCTCAGTAGTACTCAATACTCCCAAATAAGACAAACATAGAGACACACAAACAAATTACTGCTCGGCATTATGAACCGTCAGTGAGATACCACTTTAGTGCAAGAAACTGGCACTTAATGAATACATTTGTTTGAAACAAAACCAAAATACAAATGGCAAATCAAAGTTGAGAAAAATAAAGTGTCCCTTTCATCAGCATGGAATGATCCTGTTTACAACATTGGATGAGGTGACTTATGGCAGTTAGCTCGATAGAACTACCTTGGTGAACACGTCCCCTGGTCAAAACGGATGTGTCCACAGTGTGTTTTATGTGTGTCATACACTAATGTTCTTGACATTTTTGGGGTATTCCCCCTATTCTTGTGCTTAATTTTCAGTAAGAGCTCTGGTTCCGCAGCCTTTACCGGCTTGTCCTGGACTTGTCTTTTGGTACGCTCGGCTTTCTCCACTCCAGAGAAAAGAGCTGGGCCTGTCTGGAAAAAAATGGTGGGTACAATGGTCTAAGATGATTCTCATTCAGGCTTTACTTCTTCACTTTCAGCTCTGCTATGGTTTGCTCATGCCCTAGTCCAAAGTCCTAGTCTCATTTTTAGGATAGGACATCTCAAGGGTGACGGTCTGTCACAAGCGGTCAGTTGATAATGGTATAAAATATAAAGTATTTTCTCTGGTGTGATCATTTCCTAGGTTGATGTTTGTATTATTTCAGCAAAAAAACACTTATGTCTTACAGGTGGAGGTGCAGAGTCTATTCCTGGCTGAGGTTGTCGGGGGGGCTCAAGCCACGGCTTTGAAGTCAGGCTTGAAGAACCTCTGCCAACTCTGGAAGGAAGTGAGTCGAACATTGCTAATTTTCTTTGCTAGTTAAATACTTGTGTGGTTACCTTGTCACACGTTTATAAAAAAAAAAAACAAAAAAACAAAAAAAAAAAAAAACCAAGAAACAAATCGGATGTTTTTCCAAATGTTAACTGATGCAAGGGTATGACGCTGTATATGCGTGTGTACACAGATGTTGCCTTATGTAACATGTTGATGACTTTGTCTTTGAACCTGTCAAAATGCCTGCCAGTCCACTTTTTGGTGCCAACTTATCTATTGACAAACACAGTGCTGCATTGGGTGGTGGTGTTTAAAGGTTTATTTCTTTTTCCCCCCACTTCCCCAGAGCCCTGGACTGGTAGATCACTATATGGACACACTGTTGAGTCTGGAGCAGAACCCCACCCACCTGGTACTGCTGGGGGTGTGTCTTGACTTCTGCACAACACAGAAAGATATGGCTACCATTAACAAACATAAGGTGAGCCCTTTTAAAGTAATTGGTTTGGGTTGGTTTTAGTGGTCGACCGATTAATCAGCTGGCTGATCAATCGTGCCGGTTATCTTCTTTGGAGATAATCGGCATCAGCCGATGCCTGCACTCACTGGGCCGGTAAGCCATAAATGTCTGCGTAGGGGTGGATGGTACAAAAGATATAGAAAGTACACACATATGAATTTGCACTATAATAAAGGATTTTGACTATACCGTGCCGACCATTAGAGTGTAGGGATGCACTGCATCTATTACGCACTATGCACTCATCTATTGCGTTGCATCTATTACCATGGGTATTACCACCGTTAATATTTATTTTTATTTATTTATAAAAAAAAAAAAAAATCCCCACACTCAAAACACTTCACGGTCTCTTATGCTGGAAAAAGTCAGTGACTTCTGATTTTGGATTTTTAAATTGTCTATGAAATGATTGAATGATACACGGATATTCCTGTCTATTTACATACCAACGTTTGGTGCAGCGGGAAGGGGGTATTGGTGACATCTATTACTACTGCAATGCCAGCATTGTATATCGCTGTGTCACTGTTCTGTTTTTAAGAGCGCCCTGCTGGACCTGTATATGAAGTCAGTCCTGATGAGTAAGACCCGGCCACAGCAGCACGTACTGGGCAAAAGCGGCTCCTTGCTGCGCCATGTGTCCCACTCAGAGTTCAAAGAGCTGCTGCTCCCCGCAATGCAGAAAACCATGCTACGCAGCCCTGAGAACGCGATGCAGAGTGAGACTGCTACAGGATCATTTTTCCATTCTAAGGTTTAAGGCCTCTCTTACACATGGTTATTGTAATTGTATGGTATTTTTCTTCCAAAGCAATTTCCTGCCTGCTAGCCTCAGTGACTCTTGACCTCAGCCAGTATGCCATGGATGTTGGCAAGGCAATTGCAAGTAAGACCTTTATGTATTCTAGATTGAAAAGTTTTTGTGTGTCTGACATATATTTTTGTGTTTACTCGAATGTTTTTTTGTACACATTATACTTGTTGTGGTATGTTTTCGGCATAGATGTGTGGATTTTGACATACAATAATTTCTGGTTAGATGGATTGCCGTTTTTCCATGTATTACGTTTGTTATTTCTAAGAATTATCCTGGTTTACCTGCATTGTTAGCTCATTGTGTTGAAGGAATGCATTGTGTCTCAGGCCAGCTGAAGGCCAACAATCCCCAGCTGATGGAGCAGGCAGTCCAGGCTATGCAGAACCTGACCCAGCAGTGCAGCGACTCCACCGCTGTGCAGGACCTGGTCACGCAGCTCTTCAAGATCCTCGGAGGTGAAATTAAGTTCTATCTAGGTTTTTTGAATGTTGCGCTCAATTCAAGTCAACTGAAGAATATAGGAATGGCATCTGTCTGACATTGTATTTTTTTGTCACAGGTTCAGAGGGAAAGCTCACGATTGTGGCCCAGAAAATGAGTGTGTTATCAGGTAAAGATTGAAAACACCTTTCATCTTTTTTTTTTACCATCATTTATAGGGTAGTATTGTGAAATGCTTTCATGAACGAGCTATTCTACTTGATTGATTTGTAGGAATTGCCAGCTGCAGCCATCATGCTGTGTCTGGAACATCAAGCCAAACTCTGAGCTCCAAAGTTGCTGTG
The DNA here is from genome assembly GCF_960531495.2 of Zeus faber. NCBI lineage: Eukaryota > Metazoa > Chordata > Actinopteri > Zeiformes > Zeidae > Zeus > Zeus faber. The sequence continues at coordinate 25,910,034 of NC_137203.1, read as the reverse complement.
ATGTTTGTCCCCTTTTTACAACAAGAAGGTATCATACTTTATAGTTAAATGTGTTGCTATATCATTGCTATTTTGCCTAATCCCTTTTTAAAACACTTTAAAATTGACCAAGTGATAATTGTTCCTGGCTATCTCCCACGCTCTGCTCGTGCCAGAGTACACATCACATCTTCCGTTGACAATTTGTTTTTGGTTTCCTGTTAACTGTAGTACATGAGGGGACCTTGGTGCAAGCCGTGCTTGTGCTCTCCCAGTGGAGCAGTCGTCTCACAGTGGAAGTCCCCACTGCACTGCTGGACTGGCTGAAAAAAGCGTTTACTCTCAAGACCTCCACCTCCGCTGTCCGACACGCCTACCTGCAGGCCATGCTGGGGGTCTTCAAAGGTCTGCCTGCTTTGTCTTCTGTGCTGAGCTGTATCTCCTGCTATCCCACCAGAGTCCTTATTTCTCTCCTTTTATGGGTCTGTAGGTGACACCCTGGCAAAGGCATCAGAGCTGGTGCCACTCCTGCTGCAAACTGTGGAGAAGGCTGCAGCCCAGAACTCCCAGCATGCACTCCTTGCAGAAGGCGTTGCAGCTTCTGTTCTTCTGAGTCGACTGGTTCTGCTGGAGACACAGTCAGGTGGGACACAGTGGCTTCTGGGCAGTTATTTGCAGTGACTCTTAATGGTCACAAAGCACAAATGGGCTTGGATGAGCTAATTCATGTTTTCTTTTTATCTTATTCTTTTTAAATTTAATCTAATTTTAATCTTTACAGATGCCAAATTCACAGGCTTTTGGAATTTGGTTTTGGATGAGAAAAAGCCGCTTTTCACAACAGAAAAGTTCCTCTCCCAAGCCAATGACGAAAGTAAGGGAAAGTTATATACGTCACCATCATCAGTTCAAATACACCAGTAAGCATGATTCGAAGTAGGTCAAATCATGAAATAGTATCTTATTGCTGTCCCCTGTCTCTAGCTCTGTGTACAGTACTGCAACTGTGTGAGAGGCTGTTCCTGGACCATGCCCACAGGCTCAACGCCTGCAAGTCGCAGTGAGTCGGCCCTTCCTGTTCAATAGTTTTTCCTGATCCAGAAATGTCCTTGCATGATGACAATGAACAGTTATTTTACCCAGGCCAAGTTATACGCTAACCTTCTCAATCTCCATAATGCAAATTAAAGGTAATACCTTGAAGCAACTTACGTAATGCCATTAGGGAGCTCATGGCTAGCAACAAAATGGTGGTTTTAAATGCCTTTGACGATGATTACCGATGCATGTTGTCTGAAATAACATTTCTGTTAAGACAGTTCTCCATACACATAGGAGGAAAACAGTGAAAGAAATGAACCCGCTTAGTAGAGGTATTTCCATAGAAACTAACCAGGTTTAGGTAGCTCACGCTGCTTGGATGAAACAACCTGAGGATACAATCAGCCATTCACAAATGCATATGCATAAGTACTGAATAAGCAACCATCCGATTTCCCCCTTTTCCATTTTTTGTTTTCGCAGGATGTACCACCGTGCCACTGTTGCTGTGATGCTGTCACGGGTGTGGCCAGTGCGGAAACGTGCACAACAGACTGTTAGGAAGCTGCTCTCCTCCCTGGGTGGGTCCAGCCTCGCCCACGGCCTTCTGGGAGAACTTAGCGTGGTCATTAACAAACATAAAGTAAGAAGTCACGCGTGTTTAGCTGATCAACTGTGTGTTGCATAATGAAATGTTTATGGAATGTCAGACTGCCCTACTACTTTCATATTGGACAGTTCTTTACCGAACTAGTTAATTTGATTTCTTTATTTGTCTTGTTTACTCCAATATGAGTTCCCTCTGCTACAATCTTTGCCCCCCCCCCCCCCCAGGTGCTTCCTCAGGACCTCCTGGTGTCAGAATCAGGGGAGCTGACTGACCTGGGCCGTGCCTACTGCCCCCCTCGTATCCTACTGGAGGCGCTCTATGTAATTTGTTCGAGTGCCAGCCAGTGGGGCGACCAAGGGGAGGCAGAGAACATGGCGATGGAGATCCTCATCGTTACCCACCACCCCTCCCTTGGTAGGGGACTCTGTTTAAGGTTTCATACCATAAACCTCTGTATCTTTAATAGCCCCCCATCTTATATATCCCACGTGGCCATTATTTTTTAAGTATCCACGAGGATGTTTGTGTGCGTTCATCTCGAATCCCAGCCATCCCAGGTCCTTTCTGTGTGGAGTATGCCTGTTCTCTGCGTGCTTGTGTGGGTTTCGCCGGGTGCTCCATAGGGGTGGTCATGATACGATATTATCGTGATACTTGGGTTTCAATACGATAATATCGCTATTTTTTATGTTTTGCAATACACCCAAGTATTGCGATACGATACTGCAATTTATATTGAATTTCATTCTCACCTGACTGCAGTAAAAAGTTTAAAACGCATCTTTTCTCCGTTTCGGTCTTGCTTGCGTGAAAATGCTGATGTCATGATGTAAACTTGCGCATGCGTCAGTGTGGTCAGTACACAGACGTCACATCTGATACGCATTATGTTTACATCCAAAGGTGCCATTGTTAAAATGGTAACTTCCATTGTCCCTAGTCATAATATAAATAAAACCAACCTTTTTTTTTCCCACAACGGTCGAACATGTTTATTGATACGTAAACAAACAAACAGTGGATAGCGGGTGAGGAAAATGATATTCGCTACGTAGCTGTAACGGCTGCTTCTGTACATAAATGAACAGTGTCAAGAAAAAAATCGGAGAAGCTCAAACAAATCAAAATCATTTATTGGAAAAGAATGCGTGGCCAAGACCGCAGGTCCTTATATATAGGAAAATGATAATTGTTGCATACACGTGACGTATACAAACGTCGTCGCTCACGCATCGCGTCATTTTTTGTCGCCACTGTAGTTTTTCTTCGGGACTTCATTGGTGCCCATTTTAGCTCCGCCGCTGACACAAACCGTAACCAAGAACAAGCGGTTTTTGTGATTGATTTGAATTCTTGTACCAAAAACTATAATTTCTATTTGCAATTTATATAATAAAATATCGATGCTTGGCATCTGTATATCGATACAATGTTGCTGCACAAAATATCCTGACACTTTGCTGTATCGAATTTCCCCCCAACCCCTAGTGCTCCGGTTTCCTCCCACAATCAACACATGAGGGGTTAATACTCCTGTCGGTTCCCACTCCTTTCAGAGCTGAAGTTGGGTCCCCTGGCACTCTACTGTGGCTGCCCACTGCTCCTAGGTATAGGGAGGGTCAAATGCAGATGATAGCTAATTTCCCCCAGAGCGATTAATAAAGTATACAAAATAAACAAAATTAAATATAACAATGTTGAAGGAACAATCTCCGCTCTGCTTCCCGGTTTCTCAAAACAAATAAAAACAGTACCCCTTCCCTATTTCTCAAAACGAAACAAAAATAAAAACTGTGTTTTTATTTTAGATGTATTTATTTTTCTCCAATTCTTAATTTAACAAAACAAAAAAGCCCTCTGTGTCCCGTGCCACATCATGCACATCTTTTGTTGCTTTCCGTTGTTATGGGACTTAATTTGGATTACTGGATTTAACTAGATTTTTTTTGTGTGCCTACTTTTTGCTTGTAAATAATAAATCCTGCACTTCTTTAACATGGAGACCTTCTCAGTCACTCTCACAGGCTGTCTCTCAGAGCCATCGCCCCTCTCCCGCTCAGTATATTTTCCTGCTTTTTTGTCCTTTGCCAATCACATGCCTGGTTATATACTTTATCCATTCTGGTTGTATACTTTATCCATTCCACCGACGTCTCTTCCTCTTGGTGCAGTCGCAGCTCGACCAGGCCTCTGGCCCTGTCTGCTTTCAGCCATGAACATCAAAACCGAGGACTTCATCGAGAAAAACCTGGAGCGCATCCTGCCACGCCTACTGGAGGTCAACGCTGACAATCAGGTCTCACAATGAATTCTTATAACGTTTAGATAAATATGAAACCATGCACAGTGTTTTTTTATCATTTATTTGGTGGATGTTCTTGGCTTAACTTTTGTGATATGTCTGTCTGGTTGGTCTTGTGTGCATGTGTGCGCCTAGGCGGTGAAAAATGCAGTTGGCGGGCTGTCTGGTCTCTCCCCCACCAAGCTGTTACCCCGGGTGATGGAGCATGTTGTGGAGTGGCTCTCCAAGCCGGCCCTCTGTCACGTCACGAGGGAGGAGTATGCCATCATGCTGACTCCAGAGGGAGAACTCTATGACAAGAGCATCATCCAGAGGTAGCAGCCTTTGATTCCCAACTTGCAGGGAGTACAATCATTGGATCATCTTCTGTGTCACGTTGAGCTGGAAATAATTCTTTACAAGACTTTTTCCAAAAAACATTGGACTAACTAATGTGTAGGATATACCAAAGTGGAACAGATTTAAAGAGTCATGTGCTCAATGACACCAACTTTTTGCTGACTTCAGAGTACTTAAAAGACATACATTTTCACTTTTTTTGTTGTGATCGTTAAACAAGTGTTTAACATCCTATTTGACCAACTGCTTTTTAGCAGGGCATAACAATGCTTCTTTCCCTTTTAACATTGGCTGCAGTGCAAAGCAGGAAAGTGCAAAGAAAGGCAATATGAAGAGAGAAAACAAGGCCTATTCCTACAAGGAGCAGATCATTGAGCTGGAGCTGCAAGAGGTGGATTTATCTTAAGAGCATCAGTATTTTTTACAGGTGTTTTGCATGGCAGCCATGTTTTATTGTTGTAAATCTTTCTTCTCTGTGATTTTGCAGGAGCTGAAGAAGAAGAAAGGCATCCAGGATGAGGTGCAGCTGACCAGCAAACAAAAGGAGATGATGCAAATCCAGCTTGACAAGGAGGCCTCCGTCCGCAAGAGACTCCAAGGGGTACCGCTCGAAAATAACTATCTCTGACAGCTTTTCGATAATCATCTTTTCTCTCAAGAGTGCCGCTGTTTATCTTTCGCATGTCAAACTGCGTCCGCCTCATGCTGTCAACAGTTGGACATGGAGCTGCAGTGTGCCGTGGGCCTGCTGGAAGCAGCACTGATTGCGAAACCACCCCAGGTCGTCTGGCATCTGCCTGCCATTCTCCAGGTCCTAATGCCCCTCCTTCACTCTCCTCTTGCCGCTCCACGCCTCAACAAAGTTTTCCTGGACATTGGAGTTTGCCTGATGCCCAAACAGTTACACTGTATAGGTAAATGCCCTGACTGTTGGAGCAGATGCTTGATGAATATCTGTATTGTCTGTAAAATTAGATAATCCACTGTCCATAATCTGTATCTCTATATCTTGCCACTTCCTGTGCAGCTATGCTGGTGGGGCATGTGACCATGCGACTGCAGAAACCTGAGTTTGACTTGGATGAGGCCTGGAGCCAAGAGGACCTGGGCACTGCTGCCCAACGCACTGTTCTGCTGCTGCACAACCACACGGTCCCACAGAGAGAGGGCAAAACCGGTGAGAACGGCTCAGTCCAAATCACATGACTTGGATCAGAAGCAGCTGCTAGTCATATGGAATGGAATATACTGCTTCTCTTTTTCATCTTAAGCCTCTCTAATTAGATTCTCCCCTTTCCATTTACATCTATTGGTTTCACAAAATTAATGTGAAAAACAAAAATGTGGGAGTGGGTTGAGACGGAACATGAAAGGATATCAAACTTTGTTATATTGGCTTTAGAACAGTTCTATTTACATTCTATTACTTTTGAATGTGAGGAAATCTCCATCTCTCTCATGCACCAGTAATAAACAATCCTATTTACTTTTTTAGCACTTCTACATATTATTTGACTGTGTCTAGTTGGCCTAAATGAAGTGTTGAGCACAAAGCTCTTCAGTATCAACAGCTAGAATAGCTTCCCTAGCTTCTCATCTACTCCTGGCATACTGTTTTGTTGCAGTTGTTGGAAAAAACTGTTTTACTCAAAATTCACATTGCTAAAACCTTTGGAACTGGGTTTTGACAACCCTCCATTGTGAAAGTTTTTATTTCTCGGTGAAAATCAACTTTTCCTATTAAAACATCAGTTTTCAATTAGCTCACCTGCTTGCTATTTGAATTCCTATATTCCAGACACCACTCCGCTATCAGCTCCAGCATTTTCCTTCTGCTTCCCACTCCTCAACATCATGCTGAAGGAGTCCTCCGGCAGCACAGACGACGCTGAGAGTAAGATGATCAGCGCCTTGCAAATCATCAACGAGCACTCCCAGCTCAGAGCGCAGGTGGACAGTACGGACACGTTCATCGATGAGGTAACAATTAATGTTTGCATTTGAGTATGAATATTTTGTCTTTCATAACCATTAGCAGTGGAACTCATGTGCTGGTGTTTTGGAAAAACACAGCAGTATGGTTGTGCTGTAATTAATGGTAACAGAAGCAAGAGTACAGACCACTGTCAATAATCAAACATTGAATAATTGCACTCTTTCCATTTTACTATGGCAATTCAGCACCGACCAACCATCGACGTGTCCTTGACTATCATCACACCCAACCTATATACCAATTTATTTATTTCAGTTTGTGATCCACTGTCTCTTTTTCTCAGAACGGCCCAGAACTACTTCCACGTGTGGGCATGCTCCAGCTGCTGACCAGAGTCATCTCTACGTCAACTCCCAGGCTCCAGGTGCACATGCATGCCGATACATGCACATAACTTTCTCCCTCAGAGGATGTGTTGCGTGCTGTGCTCTCAACTCATTGTTGTGTATAACTTACGTGCCGCATGCAGCGTGCAGCGTTGTGTTGCAAAGCGGCAAAATATGGAGAAGAAACCCATTTTAGTGGTGTCGGGGGGGAGGGAGTTATTACAGTCCTTGAGTGTGCGAGTGACCCGCAGGTCTAGACCCGCTGTGAGCGCTGCAGGAGTTTTTCTTTCTCACTTTGCGTGCTTGAAAATGTATTATTTCATAATTTATTTCTTTATTTCATAGACATATTTATTTGCATGCTACGGCCACATACATCTTTGTATGCGCAAGTAAATGAGCTACTTGCTCGTCTCTCTTGGGCGCGGGGGTTGTGGACCGGGACTGGACTGTCCCTTGTCCCATCTATTCCGGCATTATCATGGCATGTGTGAAAAGGTGCAAGATGGAAATGTTCCTGAATGTAGCTGCATGTGCAAAAACCCCGTATGTTTAAATTGAAAATCGAAAATCGAATCAATCTTGACCTTAAAATCGAAAGTCTAATAGAAACATGGATCTAGAGAATAGTGACACCCCTAGTCTGAATTCCCAGAGCTCTACAACCCTTCATTATGGATTTATCAGGTCATTGGAAGGAAATCCCTGTCATGGAAACAGGGTTCCTACCAAGTGGACAGACCAGGGGTGTTTAGATGATTAGGTGAGATTAGGCTTTGGCAGATTTACGATTAAATCGTCTATAGGTGATCGACATTGATGACAGACGATTTCTTTATTTTTTTTATCTGCCAGGAAAAAGCCGAGCATTGAAAAGGTCTAAGTGCAGTTTACTGTGTTCTGAAACTGGAGTGGATAGAGGAAGAGAGGGGCAGAGTCTCTCCCTCTCCACTCCGCAGCACAGTGGAGCCACTGTGCGCACATTGCAGGTGCGGAAAGGTGCAAGGTTGATGAGGAGTCCCTCATGAATATGCATCTTGCCCAGACAATCCGCTACCTCGATATCCATCCACATCCATTATGTTATAGCAATATTATAATATATAAATGTAATGAATGAATTTAATATTACATACTGACCAACCAAACTTAAAATAATAATAATACCTTAAACTATTTTCCTGATACAGAAGTAATGACAGCAGTAAAATCTTTGCATTGAAAGCATCGGCAGTTGATGCATGGTGTTGATGCGTTTCAGGTGTTGGCGTCCCAGTGCCTGACAGCACTGTGTGCGAGCGCAGGAGGTCAGAAAGGCTGCACCGTGGCCGAGCAGCCCGAGATCGACGTCCTACAGGATGCTCTGCTCTCGCCCTGCTTCTCTGTTCGTGACACCGCTCTCAGGGTGAGTCTGGCATTTAATTCACCGCTGTTTGAGAGAGAGAGAGAGAGAGAGAGAGAGAGAGAGAGAGCGAGAGCGAGCCCCTAAGTTCCCCTCTACAGTCCTATACAGAGACTTTGAGGGGCATGGGCTCCAAAAAGAAAAGGCATTTGGACCCCCAGCTCCTGAATTTTGCCGCTCTAGGCAAGTGGCGTGCCGAGGTTCGTGAGGTGTTCCTCATGAATATATCTTGCCCAGACAGTCCGCTACCTCGATACCCATTAATGCTTTAAAAAAGCATCATGCACTTACCTGCTGCTCAATATGCAAATCTTGTGATTTAAATAAGCAATATATAATATAATCCTTCCGTATTGTTCCAAAAAAAACCTGTACGTCCCCACTGTCGGGACAATTGGGACGCATGTCTCCGCGTTGCTTTGGGGACGTAATTTAGTAAAAAATTGATGTTTTTGTGTAAATACTTTATTTGTAAATAGTGAATCCTGCACTTCTGGCATGGGAAGACCACATTTGCCACATTACGTTCTATGCGTGTGCAAACCTCACCGTGCGCATGTGCACGCACCCGATAGAAAATCATATATCGTTTGTGTTGAAGAAACCCTTTGTGGATGAATGTTAACATACTGAACATGATTCTGTGCAAAGGGCCTGCTGGAGATGGAGTTTGCCCTGCCTACAGACAGTACGGAGGCCAGTGGTTTGAGTCTATTGCGCAGGATCTGGGTCGCCAAGTTTGATGTGGAGGAAGAGGGCCGAGCTCTGGCTGAGAAGTATGTGTTTCTTTCTCCAAACAAACTCTATTAAATTCTAATAGAATATAAAATGTTGCACTTTTTACTACTTGTAATAAGGATGAAAAATGAAATATGTTCCAAGATGTGGTTCTCTGTCCCAGGCTCTGGGATACTCTGTGCCTGGAGCTTGTCCCTGAGCTCTGTCCACTGCTGATTGGAGACGTCACCCACCACGAGGATGCTGTCCGCACCGCTGCAGCAGAGGCTCTGTCCAGCTCTGTGTACCAGTACAGAGACCAGTCCGCCACAGTTCTGGCGAAGCTCACTGAGCTCTACCACCAGAAACTTTATGTGAGGACCCCATAATACACATTCACACACACACACACACACACACACACACACACACACACACACACAGATGGGAATTGATAAGATTTTATTGATACCAATGCCATTATAATTTCTGCTTATCTGTCCGATTCTTTATTGATTCCTGATCAATTTTCCATGTGGGGGCAGGGGGAAAGGAGGCCTACACAGGTTTTGAGCGTCAACGCAGCTTTTTTTTATTATATCTGAGTCTGAACACAGTGTAGCATGCATGCCTATTTGAACATGTTAAAATAAATTACAATGCTCATTTTCTTAAAAGGATATAACTTGAAAAAACAAATATAAAACTGACTCATAAAATAAACAATTATTCTTTAGAAAAGATTCAAGAGGTTTATTCGTCACATACATATACATACTTTCATACATACACTACTCACAAAAAGTTAGGGATATATGGCTTTCGGGTGAAATTTCAGGATGAACCTAAAATGCACTATAACCTTTACAGGTGAACTTAATTTGACCTTCTCTAAACTTTTGAATGCAAATGTCCAACTGTTCAGTGTTTCAGCACTTTTTGCACAACTTGCTGTTCTCTAACAAGGAGCTGAACGGCAAAATTCACAACAAGTGTTTGATCCATGAATCGACCAATACATTTCCTGGTTCAATTAGAATTGGTATTTAAACAGTCCTCTTGATAATGCTGTTCACATTTTGACATCATGAGACCAAGACGACACCTAACAACTGATCAACAGTACCTCGCCATTGTGAAGCTTCAAACAGGATGTTCTCAGAGGGAAGTGGCCAATGAGTTTAGAGTGTCACAGAGTGTCATCAGCAGGTTGCAACAGAGATACAGAGAGACTGGAAGAGTCACAGAAAGGCATAGAAGTGGACGTCCTTTGGCCACATCCCACACTGATGAGCGCTTCATTGTGAACAGTGCCCTGCGGAACTGGATGATGAATGCCACTCAACTCCAGGCACATTTAAGGGAGGTGAGAGGCACCCAAGTGTCACGTCACACACCACACGTTGACATCAGTGTGGTCTGCGTGCAAGACGACCTGCAAGGGAACCTGACCACACCACCAGGCGCAGGCATCATCGTCTTGCATGGGCCAGGGAGCATTTACGCTGGACGAGGGACCAGTGGCCTCAGTGCTGTTCTCTGATGAAAGTCGATTCACGTTGAGCAGAAATGATGGCCGCCAACGATGTTGGAGACATCGAGGAGAGCGCTATCCATCAGCCACTGTTGTCACCAGACGAGCCTTTGGTGGTGGTGGTGGTGGTGGTGGTGGTGTTACAGTGTGGGCAGGTGTGTCTAGTCAATACAGAACTGCCCTACACTTTGTGAATGGTACAGTGACAAGCCCATACTACCTGAATAACATCATTAATCCAGTCATTGTGCCCCTGCATGAACAACACAGGCCTCATTTCATCTTCATGGAAGACAAACTCCAGCTCATCAAGTTCGCATCGTTAGGGAACGGCTGCTGGAGACGGGGGCACCTCAAATGGAGTGGCCTGCACTTTCTCCAGACCTGAATCCCATAGAAAACCTATGGGATCAGCTGAGTCGCCGTGTAGAGGCTCGTAACTCTGTACCCCAGAACCTCAATGACCTGAGAGCCGCCCTTCAAGAAGAGCGGGGTGCCATGCCTCAGCAGACAATAAGTCGACTTGTGAACAGCATGAGACGTCGTTGTCAAGCTGTAATTGATGCTCAAGGGCACATGACAAGTTATTGAGACAGACCACATTTCTTGTTGTGGTAAACCCACCACTGTTGTTGGCTTTTGTTTCAATAAATTGTTTTAGATGAGGAAATCACCATTGCATGCTTCTACCTAAATGACATACTTTCATGATATATCAGGGTAGCGTGAACTTTTTAGATTTTCCATAAATTTCACCCTAAAGCCAAATATCCCTCACTTCTTGTGAGTAGTGTATATGCAGTGAAATGTCAATGCACACTGATTACACACAGTATGTCCTAGACTGAACACAGTAGCTACCTAAGAATTTCTACTTGACTAACTAACTGATTCCTGAAACGTAATGCAGTAAGTAGAATACTATAGAATAAAATTGAAATATGTAGAATAAAACAAAATAAAATAAAAAAAACTCCATGGTAATGCAGGGTGGGTGTACAAAATAGATAAAGGGAATAGGCTTATGTATATGGGATAGACTTATGTATATGGGATAGGCTATTTATGTATGTACAGATATGTGCATTAAAGTGGCATGTGAATAAAAAAATAGGCATGTATGCCTAGTAACATTTGAATAAATTACAATACTCCTTAAGGGAACAGGCTTGAACCAAAAATGAAAAGTGTACTTCTAAAACTTGCACTTAAAATAATAATATTAATAATCTCTCCCTACAGATTAATTTTGTGAATGAAATAATAAATTAAAATCGCACAGTCTGTCTGCCTTAAGCTGTGTCTCGGAAAGCAGGTAATCTACCGAAAATCTGGTTCTACTCTACTCTTCTTTTGTTGGGAAAAGGGGAAAAAAACCTTTCACTACAAATTTTTGACTGCATGGTGACACTCATTCACCCTTTCTTCACTCATTTTCCCTCTCTGTGCAGCAAGCATGAACGGAATCTACTGGCTGAGAGCTGATGGTTGACTGTACTGTCTTGGCTGTAGCCTCAGAGCTATCTGTAGCAACAGTCTGTCATCATCCAAAATGGATGAAATTAGGGAATATTTGTACATCATTCATTTTCATTTAGGTTTTCTTTGATCAAAGAAAAACATCTGCTACCCCTGCCTGCGTGGCGCTAATGTTACGGAATATTTACCCTCTGTAAGGGATGTGCTGCTTGGTTGGGAAGCAGTGGCAAGTTCAAGTTCAAGAGATTATTTGGCACATACATACACATACGGTCGTACATATATGCAGTGAAATGTCATGACACCCGGTGATTACGCACAAGCTCTATAAGCTCTAAAAATACCCAAATGTGCGTAATCGACACCCGGTGCTCGCGCAGGCGGCCACAAGGGGCGGCGCCACAATCGCGATTCTGGGTTCTATAATTATATAATAGGATTAATTGTCTGTGTTGTATTAAATATACATCTAAATCCACCTAAATGAAACTTTACCATAACTTACCTCCAGTACTCACCTCACAGAGTAGAAATCCTCTTTATATGACGAAATTCTGCCCCCGACTTTGGGACCCGTACGCTCCCTGCCAGGCTCCGAGCCACTCCAGTACCGAACCAACCCGGCCTCCAAACCGGCATGGATACTCCATGCTGCTTTCTACTGTTTTGAGCCTTACATGTAGAGTGTAAAATACACGGCATTCCTGGAATTATAGCCCATGCTGTGTCGAAAGATGTTTCCACATATTGCTGGTGTTTGCACACCCTTACTTGAAATTATAATTGAAGACATTACAAGTAGCACTGTTGTCATTTTTCTTTGTGAAATGAAGCCCCACTTTGGACCGTTTCTTCCTCTCCGTCATCTTGTTGCTAGTTTCCAGCAGCGTAGATGCAGTGTTTGACGTCATGACGCAATTTTGCAATGTGACTGTCAGAAAAACATACCGGCATCGATTAAAGGAGTTGATAACTTTGGAGGTGTATGATTCTGATGGATCAAACAATTTGGAACCGGTTCTCAATTCCCATCCCTACACACACTACCCAGCTCCAAATTATACCCTAAATAATGGTTCTTGTTGGTCTAATATATAAGGATCGCTGTTGTTTCACACAGAGACCGCCTCCTGTGCTGGATGCTCTGGGCAGAGTCATCTCCGAAGCACCGCCAGACCAGTGGGAGGCCAGGTGAGCTCAACCAGACTGGACTGATAGTATTTCGTTCCATCGGCTTCAAGCACCACAGAACAGAAATTAACTGGTTGAGAGGAGTCGAGAAGGTTGGGATTCTGCGATTTTACTTAGCGATCTGCTAAGTAAAAAATCGAATGATTGATTGATTGATCGATCAAAAGACGAAGACGCACATGGCTCATTTCACCACCTGCGCAGAAACGAGTCCCATCAACACAGTGAACTAACACATCAAATGCTATGTGATGACACATGTATATTTGACATTTTCCTGTTCCTATACCTCTTTCTAATGACTACTCAAGCAGACACAGTTACGCTCTCTTTCACCAGATGTGGCATTGCCCTGGCTCTGAACAAGCTGTCGCAGTACCTGGATGAATCGCAGGTCACTCCCCTCTTCCTCTTCTTTGTCCCGGATGCCCTGAATGACCGCCATGCTGAGGTGCGACGCTGCATGCTGGACGCCGCCCTTTCTGCTCTCAACACACACGGAAAGGTACTGCGTTGCACGGGCTTCCACTACCTCTTCTGAACAGTTATTACGAGAACCATAATTCCAGTCGATATCTAGTCTCATATTGTCATATCTTTCCCTTGGTTTCAGGACAATGTGAGCTCCCTGCTGCCAGTGTTCGAGGAGTTTCTGAAGAATGCCCCCCAAGACGCCAGCTACGACTCTGTCCGCCAGAGTGTTGTCATCCTCATGGGTTCTTTAGCCAAACATCTGGACAAAAATGACCCCAAGGTCAAGCCCATCGTGGCCAAGCTCATCACAGCGCTCTCCACACCTTCACAACAGGTAACATGTCATACATAACACACAAGTTTGGTGTCTTTCTTCTGGATTGTCAATACTCTCAAATCAACCCGCCCCTCACAGACATATTCCATATTATACCATATTATATATCATTCAATTAAATCACATTTCTCCATCTACAAATGTCTTCGGTGCCTTGTTCCAACATTTTGGCGACTTGTTCCCCTCCCATCAGGTCCAGGAGTCAGTGGCAAGCTGTTTACCCCCGCTGGTCCCCGCCATCAAGGAGGATGCTGCAGGAATCGTGCGCAACCTCCTCCAGCTACTGCTGGAGAGCGACAAGTACGCAGAAAGGAAGGGTGCAGCATACGGGCTTGCGGGCCTGGTTAAAGGCCTGGGCATTCTGGCCCTCAAGCAGCAAGACATCATGACCACACTGACTGACGCCATCCAGGACAAGAAGAACTTCAGACGCAGGGAGGGTGAGCTGCAGGGATAACTTATTTTCAACGCATTTATTCGTTAAAGTGTTTTTGTTTTTTTTTGTCTCTACATTGCATTTGTCAGTATTGCAGTGGTACTATGTTGTCTGCAGTAAAAGTGACACACTTCACCCACCTTACACAGCTTCTATCCAACCATTCTGCAAGGTTCCCTGTTTGCCTTTGAGATGCTGTGTAACATGTTGGGGAAGTTGTTTGAGCCCTACGTGGTCCACGTCTTGCCCCACCTCCTCCTCTGCTTTGGCGATGGAAACCAGTACGTCAGAGAGGTGAGGATCCATTTCTTGTGCAACTACAATCGCTCTCTCTTTAACTTGGTGTTCCTATAGTCACTGAAAGACAGAAATACGGTTAAAATGCTTTGGAAGATGCACCCAAATTCCCCCGTCAAGTGCTGTATGCTATAAATATTAAGGAATAATAAACCAACATTATGGTGAAGTGACTTGTTCAATAATATATTCAGACAAAGCAGTATTCAAATTCATAGATAAAATGGCTTGTCAAGCTGTGTTGTGGCATTTATCTTTCCTGCCCTCTCCCCTCCCTCCCAAGGCTGCAGATGACTGCGCCAAGGCTGTGATGAGGAACCTGAGTGCCCACGGGGTGAAGCTGGTGTTGCCCTCTCTGCTGGTGGCCCTGGAAGAGGAGTCATGGAGAACAAAAGCAGGTTTGGAACATCTATGGGGTTCAAGGGTTCAAATGTATTTTTAATATAGATTTGATATCAGTAAAAATTGGAAAATCTGGAAATATGAGCTGTGGTTTAATGGTAATAAACACTATTTGGATAGAAGTTATGTAGGGAGAGTCTGGGTTGTGTCGTGACCGCCCATCTGTCCCTGTTCCTTGCTCCCTACTGTCGCTTGTCCCTCTCCCAGGCTCTGTGGAGCTTCTGGGCGCAATGGCCTACTGCGCCCCCAAGCAACTGTCCTCCTGCCTGCCCAGCATCGTCCCCAAGCTGACGGAGGTACTGACAGACTCCCACGTGAAGGTGCAGAAGGCCGGCCAGCAGGCCCTCAGACAAATTGGCTCCGTCATCCGTAACCCTGAGATCCTGGGTAAGACTGGTGCTCATAGCACCAAGAAACAGGACCAGACCCAAGGCTTAACTGTAGTGGAAACTGTAAGAAAGCAAAACTGCTGTAAAAAGAGGTCAGCTGTAGAAACTCATAAACAATAAATTACGAAACTTAAATACCCAAATGAATAGGTTCTTGGCTTTTGATTTTTTGATGTTGCGACTCTTTTTGGGTTATAATTCATTTTCTATCCTTCCAATGTTTCAATTTGTATTAGAAAGCAGTACCTTATTTCCTGCACAACAGCTGTGAAATTCATTGCGCTTATACATTTTGGTCCTCTTATTTAAGGTGATATTATATGTGGGTTGACCTGCCTCCATTATTATTAGCTTGTTGTTATATGCTTTTACCCTACCGTTCTATCTTTCTGACACCCTAATTGCCCCCAAGCAGAAAAAAACAAAACATCAAAACAGTTCTGTTACAGTTATTAATGTTTGAGTGGTCTTCTCTCAGCCATCACCCCCATCCTGTTGGACGCTCTCACGGAGCCATCTCGGAAGACCCAGAACTGCCTGCAGACGCTGCTGGACACCAAGTTTGTCCACTTCATCGATGCCCCCTCCCTGGCCCTCATCATGCCCATCGTCCAGAGGGCCTTCCAGGACCGCTCAACAGACACTCGCAAGATGGCCGCCCAGATCATTGGCAACATGTACTCTCTGACAGACCAGAAGGTGTGAAAGTTTTTCCTGATAAAATAGTTAACTTTATGTTGTTTAATTTTGTATTAATTTAAGGTAAATTACAATATAAAATTACAGTATTTATTGTTGAATTGTATTTTTACTATTTAGTTGTACAGCCAAAGGGAAATTGTGTGAAGATGTTTTTATGTTAAGATGAAAAGCAACAAAATTGTTTTTTAGTGATTGATATTTTTGTTTGACAAAACAAATGACTTAACATACAGAATTTACAATATAATTTATTTTGATGTAGTCATGTGAAGTAATCATGTTTATAAATATGTTGTTTACTTGCAGGACTTGTCCCCATACCTGCCGAGTGTCATCCCTGGACTCAAGGCCTCCCTGCTCGACCCAGTACCTGAGGTTGGTGTAGTGATAAGTCACCTAACCATGACGACACACCTATGTGTTATTGTAGCAGATAACATGACTGTTCATCCCCTCCTTTCCAGGTCCGTACAGTCTCAGCCAAGGCCCTGGGTGCCATGGTGAAGGGCATGGGTGAATCCTGTTTCGATGACCTCCTGCCCTGGCTAATGGAAACTCTGGCCTCTGAGCAGAGCTCTGTAGACCGATCAGGAGCAGCTCAAGGTGGGGTCTTCTCTAGTATGGGCACATACTGTATACTCACAGTCTGACAAGGCTTTGTGATACCGCTTTATGTTTCTTTGGTGGGGCAAATAAGATGCTGCTGCTAAGTAAATATTAGGGATGTTCAAATGTGTCGACTAATCTACTGACTGTTGACGGGTTCACCATGTCGACAGTAAAAAGTAAAATCGACCACGGTTAAAAAAAAACGTTTTTTTTTTTTTCAGCGTTCAACAAACTTTACTGTTTATAGCCTATTCAAAACGTTCCAAATAAAATAAAAAACTAACAGTACTGTTTTCCAAATGGGAGAGGGAGAACTGTTTGTGTGCACATGGTGGTGTGGGAGAAGAAGCAGAGTGTGCATGTTCCATGACAGCGTGCGCTGCAGAAATTTTGTTTCTCAGAATTCAGAACCGGGTCGATCATAAAGGGTTTTTTTGTGCCCGCGACGTAAACTGCAGATGGCAGTCAGACTGTCAATGTCAAAACCACACAGTTCTCTAGCGTTTTTATAGCCGAATATCAAATTCATCGTTATTTATTTATTTTCCAAACAAAGTGTGTTTTTATTGTAGATTTATTTATTTTATTATTTTCTTAATTGAATGAAACAAAAAAGCCCTGTGTGTAACCGTGTGTTACACACACGCTTCCTCTGTCACGGTCTTGCCCCCCCCCCCCCCCACACACAATGACTAATCGGGAAATGCCTCCAATACGTCGACGAGCAAAAAACTGTGCTGTTAATAGGGCTGAATGATTAATTTAATTCAAACTGACATCGCAATTTAAAATAACCAAATTTTCAAATCGCAAAGGCTTTTTTTTTTTTTTTTTTTTTATGTTACACAATCTAACCAATTGGGCTGTCCAGGGCCAGCTCTTCCTGTAGGTGAGATAGGCAGCCGGGTGGGGCGTGCGGCACAGAGGGAGTAATCGGGCGCAATTTGAGCACCTGTCTGTCTCTCCGACGGTGCCAGTGATGCGTGCTCCAGGGATGGGGTGCCTGCGAGCGACGTGCCAGAATAGTGTTTTTATTTTACTTCTCTTTGGCGTAATGAGGACACTTTTAACAACCAAACGTCCAAGCTGTCCCCTCGATTGAAACCCAGTGCTCTGGCCCGGGCCACGGTGTGCTGTGCTGGGTGTGTGCTTCTGGCAGAGCCTTGAACATCTATAGAGTCATAGAGATAGACATCTCTATAGAGTCCTCTTCCAGAACACTGCGTCTGTTTGTTCTTTTTGTTTATTTTTACTTTTTTTATTTAATGAGCATAAAGCTGCCCCTGAGCCGTCAGAGTGGCGGGACATATGCAACGTATGTGGACATGTGCGCGCAGCATTTTTATAAAAATAAAACACATCTGCTGAAACACTGCATATTTTTTTAATGTTAATTTTAAGATTCCAACATTTACAAGGCTTGAAGTGAAATCAATCAGTTAATATTCTACTTTGGTGGAAGGTTTTTCTTTTTACAAGTCAATAGTTAAATTAAGATATGTTATTCATATCAATTCATCTCATTTCATCATAACACGTAGGCCTGGCCTACAGGAAAGATCAGTTT
The DNA here is from genome assembly GCF_960531495.2 of Zeus faber. Lineage (NCBI taxonomy): Eukaryota > Metazoa > Chordata > Actinopteri > Zeiformes > Zeidae > Zeus > Zeus faber. Next base: position 25,891,905 of record NC_137203.1, on the reverse strand, counting down.
ATATGTTCACTGTATCCAATATTGTGTTGGTCATACCAAAAAAAGGATTTATTGCTTGTGTTTAGCGAATAGTACAGAAGATAAGGAACTTAAAAAAACGCATACTAAATCGCAATCACTATATTGGTCGAAAAAATTTGATCATTTTCCGAAATCGTTCAGCTCTAGTTGTCAACATTTCTAGTTTTTATGCCAGTGTACTATTTTTTATGGTGAGATGTGCTCTTCTGAGTACAAGGGATAAAAAGCACTACCAGTGGTTGCATATTAAGCTATAAGGCCTCCCTGGTCTCGGCAGGTCTGGCTGAGGTCATGGCTGGGCTGGGAGTGGAGAAGCTGGACAAGCTAATGCCAGACGTGGTGCAGACAGCCAGCAAGGTGGACATCGCCTCTCATGTCCGAGATGGCTACATCATGATGTTCATCTACCTGCCCCTCACATTTGGGGACAGGTTCACCCCCTACGTCGGGCCAATCATCCCCTGTATTCTCAAGGTACTGAATCCTACCATGATGCCACAAAAAAACATTTTTCCAATCATTTTTTTCCATGCATTGGAATCTGACCCATTGCATCAGGTCTGAAAACCTCTCTCTTCTGTCCTGAAGGCTCTGGCTGACGAGAATGAGTACGTGAGGGACACAGCGCTGCGTGCCGGCCAGCGCATCATCAGCATGTATGCCGAAACTGCCATCGCACTCCTGCTGCCAGAGCTGGAACAGGGCCTGTTTGATGACCTGTGGAGAATCAGGTCGGCCCAGAACACAGGAGGACACTCGAGACGAATAAGAAATCACAGTTCTAGCACATGCTTACTGGCTCCTCGTATTATTTTCCACCTCACAGGTTCAGCTCCGTTCAGCTGCTTGGCGATCTCCTGTTCCACATCTCCGGAGTGACAGGAAAAATGACCACTGAGACAGCTTCAGAGGATGACAACTTTGGAACGGCACAGTCCAATAAGGTAGGTTCTCGCAATATTAGTAATCTGAAAATATTCTTAAAGACTAGAGCTCAATTGCAGTTGTTGTGGAATGCCATGTTTATTTCAGTTGCAATAAATAAATTCCCAAGCTGTAATGCCCCCCCCCCCCCTCCCCACTTCAGGCCATCATAGGGGCTCTGGGTGCCGAGCGGCGAAACCGCGTCCTCTCTGGCCTCTACATGGGCCGCTCAGACACCCAGCTGGTGGTGCGCCAGGCCTCACTCCACGTCTGGAAGATTGTGGTGTCCAATACACCCCGCACCCTCCGCGAGATCCTGCCCACCCTCTTCACCCTGCTGCTGGGCTTCCTGGCTTCCACCTGCCCTGACAAGAGAACGGTACTGCTCCCCTCTCCATTGTGAACAACAATACTATTAGGGTGCTTCCTCCTGAATGTCTGTTTTCTCAGACATTTTGCTAGTTTGGCCACAAAACCTGTAAAGCTACTTTTAGCCCACTTTTTATTCCAATTTGGTCCTTATCGCATCCATTTTACGGTAATTCTGCTTTTTTTTTTTTTTTTTTTGCATTCTATCCCACAAATTTTTCTCCCCAGTTGGCGCTGACTCTTCATATAGATTTGTATCTACCACTTATTTTCATAGAGATAATTTAATTATGCAGTCTTCATAGTCCCCATGTATGGTTACAGATCGCTGCTCGGACACTGGGCGACCTGGTGAGGAAGTTGGGGGAAAAGATTCTCCCGGAGATCATTCCCATCCTGGAAGAGGGGCTGCGGTCTGATAAGAGTGATGAGAGGCAGGGCGTGTGCATCGGCCTGAGTGAGATTATGAAGTCCACCAGCAGGGATGCGGTGAGTTGCGTAACAGACCCTAATATGTAAATTGTTTCTTGTCTCGTTCAGTGCAGATGTGTATATGTCAAGGCCGCAGTGTAACGCAAACAAAAGTTTCCTTCGTCTCCTCATCTGGTATAATGCATTGAGGAGGTTTCCTATAGCGCAAATAAGTGCTTGAATTTAGATCTTTGTCACCTTGTCTGTTATTTAAACACTCACAAAACACTCTGAGTCAAAGTTATTTTGTCGATAAAGAGTATTAAAGTGTGGGTCTGTGTGCAGGTGCTGGTGTTCTCGGAGTCCCTTGTGCCCACAGTGAGGAAGGCTCTGTGCGACCCCCTGGAGGAGGTGCGGGAGGCTGCAGCCAAAACCTTCGAGCAGCTCCATGCTACCATCGGCCACCAGGCGCTGGATGACATTCTGCCTGCCCTGCTCAAACAGCTGGTGAGGGAGGAACGATGTTAAACCACTAATATACTGTTTATTGTATTGCAAAAATTGAAAAACACCAATACATTATGAGTATTATTTTTTTCCTCAGGGTAAGATACCCTTTACTTTTTTTGTGTGGTCTTTGGTTATTTTGTTTCTGAAGACAAACTGCTACCTTTCTGTTTACAGGATGACGAAGAGACTGCTGAGTTTGCTCTGGATGGCCTGAAGCAGGTTATGGCCGTGAAGAGCCGTTCTGTGCTGCCGTACTTGGTCCCAAAGGTAAAACATCTATGCTACAGCTGTTCCTTGAAGTATTATCTTCGTATTTAAATGTCTGACCGATGAAACTGTCTGCTGCCCCCCCTGCCCTGTCAGCTGACTGCCCCCCCTGTCAACACGCGTGTGCTGGCCTTCCTGTCTGCTGTGGCTGGAGATGCTCTGACCCGCCACCTGGGGGTCATTCTGCCAGCGCTGCTCGCCTCCCTCAAAGGAAAGCTCAACACAGAAGATGGAGCACAGGTAGCCTCAGCATATATCCACCATAGTTACTGTAATGTAACTAGGGTTGCCGCAGTTATGGGTGTTACCCGTGTTACACGGTGTTCGGGTGTACACAGATTACATTACTTGCCCAGTCACCCTACTGTCGTTTTGCTTAAAAAAAACAAAAACAACCAAAACTAAAACACAACAGCACAGTCTGCTTATCACAGGGGGAGAGAAGGCTATCGGAGACCTTAGATCAGGAATAGATCTGGACCCGTCTCCTTCCATCCGTAATTAGCATAAGTGCCCAAGCATAACGGGGACCCCCCCGCCCCCCATAAGAGAACACCGGTGTTTTCATGAATTTATTAACTGGTGGGGAAATTCCTCACCGTAACCTGTTTGTGTTTAATATACAGGAATATGTTATGGTTATTGATACATATAGGCATTAGGTTTTAGCAGTAATTTTTCATTTTCTCTTTTGTGTGTAGGGTTTGTTTTGTGATAGTCATCAGATGCAGTACACAAGCTGAAATATGAATCTCTGCTTTCCCTTCAGGAGCTGTGTGGCTGTCAGACAGTGATCCTCTCTGTGGAGGACGAGGTGGGCCAGCGCATCATCATCGAGGACCTGTTGGAGGCCACACGAGGCTCTGATCCCGGCCTCAGACAGGCGGCCATCACCATCCTCAATGCCTACTTTGCCCGCACCCGTCTAGACTACAGTGCCCACACGCGCAACCTGTTGTCCGGCCTCATCCGCCTGCTCAATGACCCCAACCCTGAGGTCCTGGTCCAGAGCTGGGACACCATCAACTCCATTACCAAGGTGTGTTTTGTTTCACTACCACACATACTTTCACATTACAGTACACTGATGGAATTTAACTGACACACAAGGACATAGGTCCATCTAGTTATCTGCTCTGTATTAATTTGGGAATGTACTGAGCCCGGTTTGTTTGTGTGGAATAGAAACTGGATGCCAATAGCCAGCTGGCTCTGATCGACGATCTGCACAGAGACATCAGGTCGGCAGCTGCAGACGTCAAGGGTCAGACTCTACCTGGGTTCTGTCTGCCCAAGAAGGTAAGGAGGCGTTTTCATACCATACAGCTTTTTTCTTCCACCTATATTTCTACCTTTATAGTACCGCCTGTAATGGGCCAACAGAAAACAAAATAGTTGTATGTATTCAATACCACTAACCTGCTAGGCGTGGCTGCCGACTGCCAAAAACTTGTTTTCAGCTTTTTCTCTTAGAAAAGGTTTTTATACCTGGTCTTTATATGCCCTATGTATCTTCTATGCTGCAATGTTATCAAGTTCAAGTTCAAGTTCAAGAGATTATTTGTCACATACATATACATACGGTCATACATATATGCAGTGAAATGTCATGACACCCGGTGATTAGGCACAATAAGCTCTAAAAGCTCTAAAAATACTAAACAATACCAAAATGTGCATAATCGACACAAGGTGCTCGCATCTTATCATACCTTCTAGTGAGGCACTCTGCAGTACCTTCAGGTCCTTAATCCCTTTCCTTGTTTCCTTTAGGGAGTGACCTGCATCCTGCCTGTCCTGAGAGAGGGTGTGCTGACTGGTAGTCCAGAGCAGAAGGAGGAGGCGGCCAAGGCGCTGGGTGGCGTCATCAAGCTGACCTCCGCCGAGGCCCTGCGGCCTTCAGTGATCAACATCACAGGACCTCTGATTCGTATCCTAGGCGACCGGTTTGCCTGGACTGTGAAGACCGCTTTGTTAGAGACTCTCACCCTGCTGCTTGCAAGAGTAAGGCTCTCCAAAACATGCTATTCATCCAGACTTATAGATCACGTAGCATTATCCCAGCTGTCAGTGCAGCGGCTGTGTACATTTTATTCCTTGTGCCAATGTGCCTTTCCATATGACTATACTGTGTTTTTCCTCTAGGTTGGCATTGCCTTGAAGCCCTTCCTGCCCCAGCTGCAGACCACCTTCCTGAAGGCCTTGCAGGACTCCAGCCGCGCTGTGCGGCTGAGAGCTGCAGAGGCCCTGGGCCAGCTGGTCTCCATCCACGCCAAGGTGGACCCGCTTTTCACAGAACAGCTCGCTGCCATTCGCAATGCTGAGGACTCAGGAGTCCGGTACGCATTCACAGAGCACAGATACTTTACAGAGGAATGACCTTGGTCATCACAGCAGTGTTTAATTTTTTCATGACTATCAGTATTAGTTGGCAACTCTTATTTTGATGACAATGTCGGTTAGTAGCTCTTTGAAAATAAAAACTCACAAAAATGCAGGAATGGATGTTAATCTTTATTATGAAGAAGGCAAGAATCACCCAATTGCGCACAAATTACATTCGCTAACTAATGTCAGTTAAGCAACTGGAGGTGCCATGGTTTTTCTTCTGTTGTTAAGTGTATTCACCCAAACCTCTGTCATTGCCCTCGGTAGATTAACTACTGGTACTAAAGTGCAAAGTGTAAAAGTACAATGATTGCAGGGGCAGGGTATGAAAGATGTGCCATTCTCCAAACAACAAGTCAGTGTACTATCAAAATTCTTTTGAAGCTGTTATTTTAAGGTAAAAACAGACATGCGTTGTGCTTTCTGTGTTCTCCCAGGGAGACTATGCTCCAAGCCTTAAGGTTCGTCATCCAGGGAGCAGGGTCAAAGGTAGACCCAACCATCCGCAAGAACATCACCACTGTATTACTCGGCATGCTGGGACACGATGAGGTATGATGTAGATTGAGATACATCTTGAATATTTCGATAAAAACTAGATGTAAAAAGTAAGACCGCCGAGTAAAGTGGATATCCTCAAGATGTTATCGTACAGAGATGCTCATTTTTACAGACTGCTGTTCTGGTTTGTAGTTTCCTCTAAACTCACAATTGACTACTGATAGGATGTGGTTTTAAACAACGTTTGTCGGCTCTGTTTTTCCACTGTGTGTGTGTGTGTGTGTGTGTGTGTGTGTGTGTGTGTGTGTGTGTGTGTGTGTGTGGCGCATAGGATGCGACGCGCATGTCCTCAGCTGGCTGTGTTGGTGAGCTGTGTGCCTTCCTGTCAGAGGAGGAGCTAAAGAGTGTTTTACTCCAGCACATCTTGGGTCTGTGTCTCTACACAACTTTACATCATTGGTTTTCGATCTTCCTATCTAAACAAATTGCATTCGATTTATACTTGTAAGACGTGATCGTAAAAACAGAGAATGATAGTTGCTGACACTGCTCCATTCTCATGAACACTTACAGTAAAATGATATCCTTTTGTAAAAACGCTGTAGCTCTAATGATATTCAATGATGTTTAATAACCTGACAATGCTAATATGCTCCAATGTACACTTTTTTTTCGATGCTGCTGCATGGTGAATTGAAACTATTGTATTACAAACTTAGTACTACATACATACTTAAGTTTTTATTATCTAAATTACTTTTCTTTCCTCCTCCCGCCTGCAGCTGACATCTCTGGGGTTGACTGGATGGTGCGGCACGGTCGTAGCCTGGCGCTAGCCGTGGCAGTCAAGTCTGCTCCCGAGCAGCTGTGTGCTGAGGAATACAGAGACACAGTGACAGAGACGATCCTGACCAATGCCACTGCAGACAGGGTGAGGATATGTGATTTGTCAGGTATAGGTCCGTCCGCCCTCTTTTATGTTGAGGGGTTGAGGCCTATGATGTCGTGCTTGGTCGTGTTGTCTTGTGGTCTGGTTATCCCCACCCCCCACATGTATCAGTATACGATTATTAGCGGTCATTTTGTCCTTGTGTGCTGGGTGTCTCGGTGTGAATAAAACGCCATCTTGCAACCTGTCCCTCCTCTAGATCCCCATCGCTACCAGTGGGATCCGAGCCATGGGCTACCTCATGAGGCATCAGCTCAGGGCAGAGGGCTCCAACGCTGTGCCCCAGCGGATCATCACGCAGTTTATAAAGGTAAAGCAGGAAGAGGCTCACCCACCTCGGCTCAGCCAGTTTCTTTCTTTTTTTTTTTTTTTTTTTTCTCCCCCCCTTTTACCTGTGCTGTCAGCATGCTGGGCATACAACACAGGGTGCTTGTATGCCATTGCATCTAGGGCAGAGATAGTCTGCAAGTAGAGTTCAGCTTCTCAACCCTCAATGCCACTTTTTATTCATTCTTTAATCAAGAACTGCTGCAATAACTGTCCTGTAGATGACCTGTGGGATGGCAAGAGCAGAGCTTTTTGTTACACAGAATCACTACCAACCCCCCTCTTTGGATCTTACCATGTTTTGGTCTTTAAACAACTAATCACTAGTCCAGGAGGGGGAGAATTCCCACAGGTGAGACAAATAAAGATGGACCCAAACAACAACATGTACACTGAAAAACCAACATAGAAACGTCAGATGACATGTATCGACAAAACAGAGGTAATTAAGTCAAGGAAAACTGGAACAGCAATGGGCACGTGGCCTCTTCCTGTCATAGGACTCAAAGTCAAAGTATTCCTCCCGTGTGATTGCCAAGTTGGCGTCTTCACCACTATCTTGTCTGGATTTGCCCGTCCAGTGTCTCCAGAATCAGTCTAGCGACATCAGGCTGGTGGCTGAGCGCGTGCTGTGGTGGGTGTTCCGGGAGCCCACCACGCCCTCCATGGAGGCCGCTCTCATCAAATCCCTGCTGAAGAGTCTGCTGGACAACACCAAGGACAAGAACACCAGTGTGCGAGCCCAGAGCGACCACACCATCGTCAGTCTGCTCCGACTGCGCCAGGGAGAGGAGACAATGCAGGTTCGACTCGAAAAGAAAGGAGACCCTCCCTCTACTTTCCCCCTTACACACTTTGCAGTATGTGATTGTGATATCAAAGGCTCCCAGATCTCTCACGGGATTTGTCATTGTCAAAATTTTGGTTTCTTTAGAGTGTCACCGCCATCCTGGACACTGCCAGTAACGACCTGCTGTCGGAGTGCCACCGCCGGTCTTTGAAGAAGATCGCCAGCCTCCAGGACTCCGTTGAAGAAATAGACGACACTATCCTGACGTGATGGGGCCAGGACCGCTCGGCGCTAGCATACTAAGAAGTCCTCCTCGGCGATTATGAGAAGCTTTATTGACATGTCATACAACCGAATAATCTATTGAATGAAACCCCTCGACACACACACAACACGTGTCCATTTTGCCATTTATGGACCAAGGAAGGGTTGGATAGTGAATGGACTTGCCTTCCTTCGTGTTCCTCTAGAGTTGTTTCTTATTTCCTCATTATTTTAAAGGCCTACGAACTACACATTTATAAATTTTATCCTACCAAGAGCAGGTTTTTCTTTATTGAACTTGCGGTCAGAAATATATCAGGCCAAGTCTATTTTGACATTCAAATGTGATTTCAGTGGCTCCGTTATTTTAGGTAACACAGAGAAAGCTCAATACTGTAATAAAACACCAATCACCCCTGTTTTATTTGGACTTTCTGTGTATGTGTGTTGTTTTGGGGACACATCCTCTTATAAGAGTAAGTAGAAACAATTCTTATTATTTACATGGTTGTAGAAAAACAAAATGCAATCCAAATAAATAATTTGATTTAAAGTGTTATTTTGGGATTTTTTTTTTTCATGTAAATGATGGCCCGGAGTTAGTTGAAAACCATTAACTTCTGGAAGTTATGTACTGTGCTGCATGTTTAAAGCAGAGGCGTTCAAGGGGCCTGCTTTCCGAAATGAACGTTGAATAAATGAGTCGCTTTGATCCGTGAACCACGTTGCAGTTCCACTCTTCGCCGCTAGTCCGCGCAGTACGCTCCGCCGGGCGCAGTCACCGAGGAGGAAGCGGAGTTTCCGGCTGTTCGCAGCGGAGGAAGAGGATCGCTGACGCCGCGAAACCCCGTTAAAAACAGCCGCCGGCTCAGCGGGGCTTGCAGTTGAGCATCGGTAGCGGTCGTTTTCCTTCATAGCGCGGGGCTTGGGACTGCTAAAAAAAAAAAAAAAAGAATAACAATACGGGCCGAGCGTTCGGACCACAAGCGAGAGGAAGAGCGAAGACGCGGCACAGGGCGGGGGTGAGCCACCGAGCAGCGGCATGGCCCGGGACTACGACTACCTCTTCAAGCTGCTCATCATCGGCGACAGCGGTAAGTGAGCCGCGGGGATGCGGGACGGGAAGCAGGCCTCGGCGTGTTTTTTTTAGCGCGAAGGGGAGTAAAATGTCTCCCTTGGACCAGCCTTAGGCTATGGCTCCTTAACGTTTAGCCCTTCTCCGTTTTGCGTTTCGGAATAACAGTCGTCTTATAGCAATTTTTGACCGGTTAGAGAGTAGTGACAGGGCGGAGGTTGGTATCGGGGCTGGGCTGCTCCGGTCAGGCCGGATCTCTCTCCTGGGGGGTTGTAGTCGGGTTTCCAGCGTTCTGTCCGGACAAGAGTAAGCACGAATGGAGGTTAAGTGCGTAATAAGTGACATGTGTGATAGGGTTCCACATAACAAGCTCGTAACACGGCGGCGCCTGATAAGCAAGGAACACTGCAGTGCAGTTTGTGATTTTCATGGAGGTGTTTAGTAACTTGCAGCCAGTTTTATGATTAAACCTTTTTTTTTTCCTGTTTCTATGTTTTATGGCACTTCTTGATTGTTTCCATTTAAGTTGTCAAAGATCAAAGTCACCCAGGTCGTAGGTATTAACTTGCTCCTATTGGCATGCTATCTTAACAATTTCTCCAAAAAAACCCAAAACACTTTTAGGTTAATTGCATTTAGCCATTTTTCCATTTTGTATTATTATAACTTTATTATTATTTCCTATTGTTTTGATGAGAGGTGCTGTAACACTGCACTTTCCCTCCATCTATCCATCTGTCACCCATTTAGCCATTCATCCATATATCCATCCATATATCTCTATCTATCCATCTGTCTATCATTCATATATCATCTATCCATTTATCTCTCTATCCATCTACCTATCCATGTGACAAATATACCTCCTATCTATCTAACTATCCATCTATCCATCCATATATCCATCTATCCATCCATATATCTATCATTCTATCCATATATCCATCCATCCATCTATCACAGCCGTTGCAATACAGGTTGCAATACAGTCATTGTCACCAACGAATGGCGAGTAATGTCACCAACGAATGGCGAGTAATGCATACAATCTAGTGAAGGAAGAAATCAGCAATAGTGTTGATTATTTAGGACAGCTTCTTAAATAGTCTTACACTATATATATATATATATATATATACACACACACACACACAATTTTATTTTTTTAAATGCTGCGCCACCCTTTAACAGACATATTCAGGATCTCTTTGTCAGGATAGATATTGCATTCATTTTGTCTCCCGATCCTGGCACTACCCCATCAGCTGCCGGGTCACAATAGTAGGCCAGGCAGCACAGCAGGCCTTTTACTGCCGCTCACACACAGGGGCCAGTGTCCCCTCAGCCGCAGCACACCAGCGCCACTGGTTAACCACCATCCCTCAGAAGTTGGGAACTTTTATAGACATGGCCTGGGCTGGAAATCTGTCTCCCCCACGGGCGTGATTTCCACACCATGAGCAGGGACACACCTTTGACCCTCTTCTGTGCCTGTGATGTTTAGTGAGCTTAGCCTCAACTTCAAAATTAAAATGGGTGGGTCAATAGTGTGAAAGACTAGATATTGTGTGGTATTTTGATTATCTTAGTAGTTAAATGTGGTCTTTTCCTGGTCTTCGCGGCTACAGTACAGCAAAGAAATTAACATTTCTCTGAATATGTAATTATTGATATAAAGGTTTTTGGTTGGTTTATTGGTGGCAAGTTGGCTCCCAGGTCTCTGGAATTGTTCAGTTAGTTGTTGTTGTTTACATACAACAGGAACTACAAAGTCTAATGTCTTAAGAGTCAGTGAGTGCATTCAACTTCCAGTATTCAAAGGTACATTTCTATTATATGTTGTGACTCTTGTGATAGATTTCGTGGAGTCGTGTCTGTGAAGCTTTGGCATATTAAAAGAAGAAAATAAGTGTTCTCTGTTCTGCTTTGGAGCCTGGAAGCCATTGTTGGCTCACACAAAACTGTGGTGTGTAAACCACAGGAATTTGAGCTTTTGTGTTCAGACCAATCAAACGTAATATGTCAGGGGATACAACAGGTAGGCAAAAGCTTTTGTTCTGTTTTTCCATTTTCTGTGCTCCATGGTAACCTGAACATCAATAGCAGTGAGACTAAGTTCTCATCGCTCGTTTCTGGAATTTCTGCTATTCACTAATTCAGGCTTCCACCTGGATGTATTCGTCTTTCAAACACTTAACTCAATTGAACAGGTGCACGTTATGACTTAGTCTAACTCAAAATGCATTATTTGGATTTAGCAGTAAAATATCAAAAATATTTTCTGAGGGAATCCTCTAGGAACGGGACATTGCCTCTCACGTTATGTCCCAGTGCTTGGGCTTTGACCTTTACTCCCTTGGTCTTCCAGGAATTTAAGCCAAGTCAATGCTTTGTTTTTTATCCATCTCTTTACAAGGACAGTGAAACCCTTTCTCCAAAATAAATGTAGAACTCAGGTTATACTTTTTAGGCATAGATTTATTCCTAAATTCTGGGCCAAACCCTATCCCTAGGAATAAACCTGTATGCAACCTAAATCAGTTTCAAAAGTCTTCATTTTGGTATATCATCTTGCTAAAATATCTGCAGTTGGATTAAAGAAAGTTTATCCTGGACAGTTGGTGACCTTTTACTTTGTATCCTGGTGTATAGTGTACCTTTTCACACCGGTCCAGTAATCACGTCGCTGTGATGCAATTCCTGATCAGGTCTGGGAGACTCATTAAACATTAAAGGAGATCTATTATTTTGCTCCTTTTCACCATTCAGATTATGCCTTCTAGGTATTCTAACATGCCTCTAAACCATCCTGTTCCAGGACGCTCTGTTTCTGTAGGGTGGCGCCACCCTCCTGAGGCCCCTAGTTTTGTGAGCCAATGGGGTTTGAGCACAAGTTCTTGGTTCTGGGAACCGATGGGGTTTGAGTTTGAGCTTTACTCCGGGTTCCATTTACTCCGTAAACCTTCACTGATTTCACATTATCGGTCCACCAAAGTCTGTTTCTGAACACATTTGAGGCGAGAAATAAGCAATCTAGTTGGGGATCATCAGTCATATTAGGTCTACAAGGTCTCATTTAAAGTTTTGTTCCCCCACTGCACCGGGACACCGCACGGAGGGATTTTTTGTTTCATGTAAATGTCGGAAAATAAAATAAATACATCTACAATAAAACACACACTTTTTAATGGTTTTGTTTGGATAAATGCACAGGGGATTGCGTACTGCAGCCTACAGTTTATTTACAGCATACTTTATTTATTTATTTATTTTTATATATTTTTTTAAAAAAAATTTGAGGGAAAAAAGGAAGAAACGTTGTCTGCAGTTTCTGGTCTGTGAAATGAATTCCTCTTTCTTTAAAAGATTTGTGCTTGTCTGTGAAATGAACAAAGCAGTTCCCAGCGGTGCTTGTTATTCTAGCAAGTGGTGTGGGTAGAGTTACTCTTACCACTGCTACACCAAAATTAGCGGGTATACCCAGGTTTTTTAAACGCAGGTAAACCCGCTAAAAATAGCAGATTGACACCTTTCCTTTTGCCAGGAGAAATTATTTTCTCTTTGTTCTGTTTGTCACGTTCAACGTCACGAAAAGGCTGGAAATGGTTCCAGTGGGATTGGGAACAAAACAGTAGAGGAGACAGTAACTAAAACAAACATAAAACTGTAAAACTTGAAAAAAATGCCTTTTGAAAAAAGGCTCAGAAAAGGTTCAGAAAAATCGGATCGTTCGTGTACAACCCAACACTATAGTAGAAGTTGCACGGAGTATCCATGTCCGCAACTGCGCACCAGTCCTTCGGGGGTAGAGAGCGGAGACCGGCTTGGGTTGGTGCTGGAGTGGCACGGAGCGATTCCCCCACTCAAAACATTTCATGGTCCCCCATGCAGGGAAAAAAGTCTTTTGATTTTGGATTCTAAATCGTATATGAAATGATTGAATGATACTCTATTTACGCGCCAAGGTCTGGAACTTCAACGTGCGTCGCATCACGCAGCTAGAGGGCCAAAATTTGCATGTCATCCCGGGTTGTCCTGTTTACATCAAAGCTGATTTAAAAACCTGTCTCAGGGTCATATGACCTGAGACTGAAACCCGGGTTTTTCCTTTCCGATTAATGACAAATGCAGGATGTTTAGCGGGTTTTACCAGGTTTTTGGCATAGTGGGAAAGGGTTATCAGATGGATGGCAGTTCTAATTCTAATGAACCCCCACTCGATGTGGGAAGGGGCAGCAAATCTGAACAAGGTGTTTCACCACGTTTTCTGAAATATACAGCTCACAAACAAATGGCGGTCCTCTGACAGTTTGTGTGTTAGCAGGCCCATCAGAGACCCAAATGTATGTGCACAAGCACTGAAAAAGTGGGTTTTTCCATAACAGGTCCCCTCTGAACATTTCTCGGTGTCTGCAAACATGCACAGGTGTCGTGTGCTCTGCGGACATTCCCGTTACGTGGGTGGTGTCCACTAGGGGGCAGTGTCACGTTTGCCAAACTAGAACGAAAAAGCATAACGGCTCACTGCTGTTATGTTTTAATGAGCAGTCGTGAAAAACATTATGAAACTCTCCTCACTGTGTACAGCATTGGGAATACAAGAATACCAGTGTTGTATATTCTGAATTCAGATTTCTTCTAAATGTGTATGTTTACATTTGACCTCAAAATATGAAAAACACCCAAATTGTCAATATACTTTGGGATTTAAAAAAAACAAACCATTGTGGATTAGATGCCACTTGGTCTATAAAGATATAACATCTACTCCTTATTTATTCAAACATCAGTGCACATTCACGTGTCGTTACTCTCGCAGAACTGGAATACATGGGAAAACAAATAGTCACTGGAAACGCACCCACTGCCTTGGCGCACAATCTGTTGACACAACAAAAGCCGCATCAAATCCTTCCCTATCGTTCATGTGTTCAAACAAACAGAGGCCTTGGTATTCTGAGACCGGCTTCGGCGATGCAATTTGGTCTTTTATCCTGAAACTCCCGGTTCCTCCAAGTCACCGCATCTTCCTCTTCTCTCCTCAGGAGTGGGGAAGAGCAGTCTTCTCCTGCGGTTTGCGGACAACACGTTTTCAGGTAAGCAGCTGACGTTGCCCTCAGTGTTTTAAGTTAAGTTTGTGGTTTTCTACTTCTGCTACTTCTGCTGTTTCACGGTCCTGAAACTTTGAAGTGTGTGTATTTTGCAGGTAGCTACATCACCACAATCGGAGTGGACTTTAAGATCAGGACGGTGGAGATTAATGGCGAGAAGGTGAAGCTACAGATCTGGGACACGGCGGGACAGGAGCGTTTCCGCACCATCACCTCAACGTGAGTGGAACACACACACACACCCGCACGCATATGTGCACACAGCCTACAAACTGCCAGAATAGTTTGGTGCTGCGTTTTCTTTTTTCTTTTTTTTTTTAACCTGTGTTGTCAGCATGCTGGGCATAGAACACAGAGTATTTGTTTGCCATTGCATCTAGGACAGTTAGTCTGCAAGTGAAGTTCAAGTTCTCAACTTGCAATGCCACTCTTTATTCATTCTTAAATGATCAAGAACTGCTGCAATAATTCTGTCCTGTTGACGACCTGTGGGATGACAAGAGCACAGCTTTTTGTTCTACAGAACCACCACCAATCCCCCTCTTTGGGAGAAATAAACAAAAACATGTACCTGGGGGAAAATAGAAACATCAGGTGACAGCACGTATCGACAAAACATAATTAACAAGAGCTCCAAGCAGCTATGAGCAGGCCCTCGCTTTGCATACGTCGCGGGTACTGGTGCGATACCAGTTGACACTGCCGCACACTTTTGCGAGCATCGGACACTGTTTTTAGGAGGAGTATATCAAAATATAAAGCATGCCATTTTCTATTTCTAGTAGGCGGCACTATGACCATAACTTAATATTGCCACGTACATGTCTTCAAGCCAGGACTCTTAGTAAACCTGTAAGGATTGGGGAAGATTTCACCATGAACAGTCAAGTTACAATCCACTCCCTGCCAATATTGGGCGCTATGACCATAACTCAATATTGGCGTGTAAATGTCTTCGGACCGGGACTGTTAGCAAACCTGTGAAGTTTGGGGCAGATTTGATTTGTCATTTGAGTTACAAACCACTCCTGCCAGTAGGGGGCGCTATTAACCATTAACCATTATCCGACAATATGAAAATATTAGGGCACTGTCCCCCGAAAAAATAAATATTTTTTTACGTATTTAATTATTTTATTTATTTTTGCTTTAAAAATTCTAATTGTAAACAAGGGGAATCATAAATATTTTTTTATACTCGAACACAGCTCTCGGTGCAATCTCGGAGAGATGTGGAGCCGATTTTAGTTGTTTTATTTGAAGGGAGGGGAATGGCGCACAGAGGAACTCGTGCCCTGTTCCTCCGTGGGCACCCCCCCTAGAATTTATAATAATTAATAATAAATGGACACGCACAAAAGTAAACCCCATATGTTTAATGGACTGACCTTCTCTATTTTTCTTTTACCATGCAACAAACCTTTTTTTCTATTACTTTTTTTTAATGATTTTAAATAATATTTATTTAACTGATAGTATTAATCGGTCAAAATTCTTGATGGTTAACTGTTAAAAGGTTGATTATTAACATCCCTAATTGGCATGTAAATATTTTGCACCGGGACTCCTGTGAAACATTTGAAGTTTGTGCCACATTTCACCATGTACAATTGAGTAACAAACCACTTTCTGTTTTGTGGTGAAAGAAACATGGAAATTAAATCCAAGAAAATTGCAACAGCAATTTGGCACATGGCCTCTTCCTGTGATAGCTATGGCAGTATAGGAGGGAGAAAAGGAGAAGGATGTAATCGTGTGTGTGTGTGTGTGTGTGTGTGTGTGTGTGTGTGTGTGCATGTGCGCCACTGAGTGTACGGGACTTGTCCTAATTAGTTCTGGTGTATGAGGCGTAATTGATCTGGGTCTGAGGAATTATATCGTAGCGCCTCCAAGCAGCGGAAAAGGCCCTGCAGCCACCACTGAGTCCCGCAGCCCTATGGACACTCCATGACAACAGGAAAGCAAAGAGCACGCTGCCCTCCAAACAACACACTGGTGGAGTGTTGTTTGGAGTAAGATTTGTGTAGGTGGATGTGTTCTCAGCTAAAATTTGTAGTATTATAATTGCAGGACAGACGTGAAGCACGCCTGGGCAGGAGCATGATGGTAAAGATCGCAGCTGCCCGGCACATCCCTATTCACAGAGTATGTATGTACTGTGTTTGAGTTTTGGCACTGGGAGAAATAGGCGAGGCACAACCAGATCAACACAGGGGTGCAGTTGGCCGGGCAGCGGCCACCCCATCCTGGACCTGACAGTGCCCCAGTGTTGTCATAGCTCAACCCAGAGACAAGAGCAGACGCCACCCCCCGGAGCACCCCAACCCCAAATGTCCAGGACCCCCCCCCCCCCCACATGGCGCTGCTGCTGCGTTTTCAAATGGAGCGGAATTCCCCACAGATCCTAATTACAGACGTCAGAAGGAGAGTCTCTGGGTCGCAGTCCAACAAGACTGCAGAGGCAGATCATCTGCACCCTCTACAGCTTCAGTGTCATCCCAAATTATCTCCTTGAACCACCTTTTATATAATACAGTGTCTTCTCTAACTGTTTTTTCGCTGATGTCACACACGTGTCGAATACAAGGCCCGTGAACCACATCTGGCATGCGGTGTCACCTCGAATGACCCACACCACAAATCATAATCTAATTGAGGGTTTTCACCCCTTTCAGCAAACCTCATCGAGTGTCCTCCATCAGCTACCATATCACAGCAGAAACTGGGGCACGTATGATTATTTCAGTGAGTCTTGATATTGCTTGGTGACAAAAGATCATCACAATTTTTATTTTCTATGTTATATTATAACAATAATAAGGTGTCCTTGAACCACCTTTTATACAATACAGTGTCTTCTCTAACTGTTTTTTTTACCCCACGTTTACCATAGAAATAAGGTGTCTTTTTGATTCTGTTTACATTGTAAAACATTTAAGATCCTTGTGAAAAATGCAGTTTGATTTATTTAAGTAAAAAAAAAATGCTTAAAAAAAACTGATTGCTCTACATTCATGGAATATATTGCCGAGCCCGTCCCGTGGAGCAAACCAGCTTCAGGTATTTATTAGGGGTCCAGGCGAAGGGGCAGAAGCCCTATTGTTTTTGTTCAAAACAAAATGGCAGTGACATGGATATCCCCACGGACATGAATGAGATAGTTGTATTCGGGGCAGTCCAGACAAGCTGTTGTCCTTGTTTCACCTACATCGGGCTGAATTTGTGGAAAGAGTTACGAAATATCGGTGTTATTTTTCACCCCTATTAAGGTAATGTGAAAACATTGTGGAATGCTGATTGGTCACAGAGAAGAATCAGTGCCTCACTGCATCATCATTGCGTGACTAGGGAAATCTGCACTCTCTAGTTATCATTTTCGGGGTCTTTAAAAATATGGAATTGAAGACACGCACTCCCAAAATGCAGCAGTTTATTAGCTGTCCGAGCAGAGAGGAGAACACGCTGGATCACAGCTACCGTCCTCAACGGAACACAGCCACTCTTATGTCACATATCAGCATCTGAGAGGACAGCTGTATGCCGATATGCACCAGGGTGAGTTATAAAAAACCCCCAAAAAAACCCTCAGAATTAAGTGAAATTCCAGAGATATATATACAGTATATTTTACCAAATACCTAGGTCTTTATTTACCTCTATATCCCAGCATACATTTTTATTAGTCCTTAAATATTTAATAGGACCTATTATGCTCCTTTTCAACAAGTTAATATAGGTATCTGAGGTCCCCAAAACATGTTTTTGAAGTTTTGCTGAAAATACCACTCAGATTATGCATTCGAGCCATTCGAACATGCCTCAAAACCATCCTGTTCCGAAACGGGCTGTTTCTCTGTATGTAGCTTTAAATGTAAGTGAGCTGCCAGGCCCCGAGTTCTGTGAGCCAATGGGGTTTAAGCACATGTTCCGGTTTCTCTGAGCCAATGGGGTTTGAGCTTGACTTCCGGGTTCCATTGTATTTAGTCCATAAACTTTCTCTGATTTCACCTTATCATACTGCTAAAATCTTTTTCTAAACAAATTTGAGGCAAAAACAAGGAATCCAGTTGCTGAATCATATTAGAACTACAAGGTCTT
This sequence comes from Zeus faber, assembly GCF_960531495.2. Classification (NCBI taxonomy): domain Eukaryota; kingdom Metazoa; phylum Chordata; class Actinopteri; order Zeiformes; family Zeidae; genus Zeus; species Zeus faber. The sequence goes on along the minus strand of NC_137203.1, from coordinate 25,873,900 downwards.
GTTCAAAAGTTTGTTCCGACTTTCTTTGCCGACGACGCACCAGGGATTTTTTGTTTCATGTAAGCATTGGAAAAAAAATAAAATAAAATTTTTGATAAAAACTCACTTTTTATTGGTTTTCTTTGGAGAAACGCAAAGCTAACCACGTGCTATTTTACCGCATGCTTTTTATTTTTTAATATATTTTTAGAAAGAAACACTATCATTTTGTTTAAATATTAATTTCTCTCATCTGCAGTTTTGTCACGGACACAATTTTAGCTTTTTTTTTTTTTTTTTTAATCCGTCCGACAGAGTGGCAACCCCCCGCCCCGATCAATTAACGAGTACTAGGCTCATTCTCTGATGTTCACTGTCTCCGAAAACTGTAATGCGTGGGACTGGGTTCATGGGAACCCAGAAAACTGTCCGCTACCACCATAAGTATATTTCAGACCATACATGTGTTTTCTTCCCTGTACAGTTAACTGAAACTAAACTAAAAACTAAAACTAGGCATGAAAAAAAACATTTTATTTAAAACTAGACAGAAACAACAAGAACTAACTGAAACCATATTGTGTACTTAAAAAAGAAACTAAAATAGAATAAAAATACCTATATAGGAATGTTTTTAGTTTTGTCTCAGATCATTTTGGTCAAATTTGTCAACATATAGTTCTTATTTTTGTAGACCAACTGCATTAATAATGGCTCAGACCTCAGCTATTTTAAATGGAAAGATGCAAATTAGAATTTACCATTATTAACAATGAAGGGACAAACAGGTGTGTGTGTGTGTGTGTGTGTGTGTGTGTGTGTGTGTGTGTGTGTGTGTGTGTGTGTGTGTGTGTGTGTGTGTGTGTGTGTGTGTGTGTGTGTGTGTGTGTGTGTGTGTGTGTGTGTGTGTGTGTGTGTGTGTGTGTGTGTGTGTGTGTGTGTGTGTGTGTGTGTGCGTGCGTGCGTGCGTGTGCGCGAGAGAGGAGAGAGACCAGAGGAGTTAATGTTATCACAGCCCTTGTCTGTCTTCACTTGTTTCTTCCCCTCTGAAGATTCAAGTTCTGTAAAGTATCAAGTAAACACTAACTACAAATTAAACCTTCTTTTATGTCACTGCGGCAGTCTCTGCCCACAAGTCGGAGTTTAGGGAGGGAGAGGGCCATGGTTTCCTACGGACCACCCAGAAATTAAAGGGCTGGAAAGCCAGGTACCACCGGGTGATCCAGGCGTTTGTGTCCTTCATGCAGTGGAGCCACTGCAGCAGGGTCCGTACAGACCGTGAAAGCACGTGCCAGGAGGTAATAGCGGAGGGAACCAATGGCCCACTTGATCGCCAAACACTCCTTCTCAACTGTGCTGTACCTCGACTCCCGCTCCGAGAGTTGGCAGCTGAGGTACAGCACCGGCTGCTCGGTCCCCTCCACCTCCTGGGGCAAGACTGCAGCCAGCCCTCTGTCTGATGCGTCACTCTGGAGACAGAAAGGGAGAGAAATTAGGGTTCAACTGCACTGGCTTCCCGCAGAGAACTGACTTTACCCTCGCAAATGCCTGCTGGCACTTTTCTGACCATTGGACCAGATCTGGAACCCCCTTTCCGGTTAAGTCCGACAAGGGACTGGTTAGCTCCGATAAGCCGGGTACCTATAGTAGCCGGCAAGACCCCAAGAACTGCTTCAACTCCTTCTTGGTCTTGGGTCTCGGCGTGTTTGCGACTGCAGCTGTTCTATTAAGCTAGGTTCGGACCAGGCCTTCACCTAAGTGGTACCTCAGGTACCGTACCTCCCTCCGTCCCACGGCACACTCCTTGGGTTGGCGGTGAAGCCTGCCCGCCTCTGGTACTCAAGCACTGCGAGCACATGCTGCTCCCAGGTGTAGCTGTGAATGATTACGTCGTTCAGGACGCGGTCCATGAGTCTCTGAAAGGTGCCTGGGGCACCAAACAACCCGAACGGAAATGTGTGAAAGTGGTACAACCTGAACAAAGTGGAAAACACAGATTTTTCCTTGGACTCCTGAGACAAGGGAATCTGCCAGTAGCCCTTGGTTAAATCCAGTGTCGTGAAAAAACGAGCCATACCTAACCTGTCGAGAACTTCATCAACCTGGCGCATTAGATAGGCGTCGAACTTTGACATCGCATTGACCCTTTGGTAGTCTACGCAGAACCAGACCGACCCATCGGGCTTACCCACCAGCACGATAGGACTAGACCATTTACTCATGGACTCTTCTCTCTATCACGCCCATGTCCAGCATGGCCTCAAATTCCGCCTGCACAATCTTGCGTTTAAGTTCGGGCAGGCGATACGGCTGAGAGCGCACCTCCCCCCCCCTGGTCGTCTCCACATGGTGGTGTATGAGGGATGTGAGGCCTGGCAGGGAGGAGAAAACATCAGAGAAGCGATGCTGAAGTGCGGCCGTAATAACGCGCAATGGCACTGCCTCGGAATATCAAGTTGCATAATCCCCGAACACAAAACGGCCTGATGAGGTCCATACCAATTCTTTCCAACAGGACCTCGACGGTGCTTTTGATGCAGCCGGAAGGTTGACTAACTGGTACTTAGGAGACACAGCGCACCATTTACGGACATCTGCCCAAATGCCCGCCCAATAGAAGTGGGCCATTATCTGCTCCCTCATCCGCCTGTCACGTTCAGACCGAGAGAGTCGTGTGCTGCCTACTTGCATAGGCTCCTCCATCGATGCTGGAGACGGGCTCGGGACAGCTCGGAGCTGCTCGGGAGACGTCGTCTCCAGGACTGCTCTGCGCGCTGGTAGTGGTGAAGCGGAAGAACGGCATTCCCCTTGTCTTTCCCGGAGGCGGTTGTCCACCCGAATAGCTGTTTCGAGGAGCGTGTCCAGGTCATCCTGCGCCTCCCGGGATGCCAGCTTGTCCTTCACACCATCGATGAGACCATCCTGGAAGGACGCGATGAGTGCCTAGCTGTTCCATCCAGACGCCACTGCGAGGGTGCGGAATGTGATGGCGTAATCTGCTATGCTCTGTACCCCCTGGGGGAGCCGGAGTAGCCGTGTCGACGCCTCCCTCCCACTGACTGAGTGGTCAAAAACTCGGCGCATCTCTTCGGCAAAAAGCCCGGTAGCTGGAGCAGGCCGGGGTTTGCTGGTTCCAGATGGCTGTGGCCCAGGAGAGTGCTTTGCCTGTGAGTAGGGTGACAATGTATGCCACCCGTGAGCGCTGGGTGGGGAACCGTGATGGCTGGAGCTCGAAAGCCAGGGAGCATTGTGTCAAAAAGCCACGACAACCTCCTGGGTTACCGTCGTACCTCTCTGGTGCCGGCAGTCGTGGTTCGCGGAGGGCGCGAGTCCATGGGAGGCAGCGCTGGTGCAGGAGTCATAGGTGGAGCCTCTGCCTGGCTCTGCTGGACGGCCTGGGCGAGGGACTGCAGTTTGTCCAGGATCTGTTGGAGAGCCTGCTCATGACGGCCAATCGCAGTCCCCTGGTCCGTCAGGGCCACCCGCATGCGTTCCATCTCTGGAGGCTGACTCTCTGCTGAGTGGACCCAGGTGCAGAGAACGAGGCAGAAGGAGCGATGCGGTGGCAAAAACAAAGGTTTTACTTGTAACAAGCACAAAAAACGGACAAAAGACAAGTAAGAATTTCGTGGCCTTGGAAACGAGAGCGTTGCCAGGAGTCTAGACAAACTCAAGGCTGAGCCCGGAAGGACACAAAAGACCGGGTATAAATAGGAAAGACAAAACGAGACACAGGTGAAACATATGACATAATGGGGCTAGGTAATCGGAAACAGAAACAGGTGAAACAAAGCAACATTGATGAGGCAGTACTGGCGGCATCTAGTGGTCGATGCCGGAAGGACCTGGGCGAACAGGAACTAACCGCAGCCTGTACCCTATGCTTTTTTTCCCCTTGTAACGAATTTTGAGCCAGACCATCGGATACGTATGTGTGAATATCCCCATGAAAACAACAAATTTCTCTGCCCTGGGACATTACAGGAAGGGGAGACAGTGTCCCACGGCACCACAGAACCTGGCTGGTGAACATTTGCCCTCCCCAGGCTGGCAGGAGGGGGATTGTGCAGGAAAGAAAAGGGGCGAGAGCTTTTATTATAACGTTGAACAAAAAGGCTCGCTGCCCACAACAGAACCCCATAAACTCTCGATACAAAATGGTGTGTTTTATGTCAGATAACACAACATTATTGTCCTTCATGATGGTCACCATGTCATATTAGGCGATGATAGTGCCATAAATTCTCAAGGAGTCTTGGTGTGGATACTGGCAACACTACAAGTATGACCCGACCAATCATCATTGCGCAAGTTCATAGGTCGTCCGGGGAAGAGGCAAGTTCATAGGTTGTTGCGGGGGGGTCAAGAAGCTGTCAACAAACACGGCTACAGAAGCATAATGTATGATGCACGTCTTGTGTTTCAAAAAAATAAAAAAGAATAAGCCATTGTGGACCCGTTCCAGTGTAGATCCGATTGTTTGGACAATCTGAATCGGTTTCAGTTTCCCCCTCAGTCTCCTTGCGCCTCCTGGACGGAAGCGGTTCCCTCCGCTTCTCTTCGCCATGTTTACATACAGGTATGTGCACCAGAGAGCACTCTGTCATCCTATTGGTCAACGTCAAGGAACTAGGAGGAGTTGTCAGACTAGGAGACGCCCGCTCGTTCCCGACGTTCATATTCGGGCCTGTCGCCAAAAATCTCTGGTATTAATGGTAATAATTTTATTGTTATTGCTCTGCTTTTTTTTTTTTTTTTTTTTTTTAAATCTCTGCTCGGCTAAAAGTATCTGAAACACCACAACTGCAGTATGCACAGACATGGTTGAGGCCTCGTTAGAATCGGAACATTTCAGACGTCTTGTGGTTCAAATTTGATCAATATTGATCGACATTTGGAGCACAAATGAGTGAAAAACTGTTGTAATTTCACTTGTTTCAGGAGCAGGCCGTTTTGTGAAACTATCATCCGAAGTTCTATACGCTTCGTCTTTCAGAAATCATTCCCGTCCAGGGACTTGCGCCATCCACTTGGACTTCATAGCGTTCACAGACAACCCGAGTAGTGCTTGAGACGCCGTCCTGTCATCCCGGGGATGATAGAAAATGTGTTTGGGATGAACAGACAACGGTACACGCTGTCCCTGCTTCTGGGTCAGGGGGCTACCTGTGGGGCTGCATGAAGGGCTTTCGTCGTGAAGTGCAGATTTATGGCGCAGCTAAGTTGTTTTCCAGCTCCATCGCTAGCACTGTTAGCCATTCTAGCCGTCCAGCCCGTAGGGAACAATAGGAAACTTATGCCAATGTAATGCTAGCTCATTAACCCTTTAGTTTAACGGAAATATTCACATGGAATTGACTTTTTATTAAAAAATTCAAATACATTCAAAAAAATGTATAAATGTTTTTGAATTACCATTACCAAAATATATATATATATTTTGATTCTATAGTTATTTTATTTAAAATCTAATAATATATGACCACAGAGAATATCAAAACAAAGCAAAAACATAAGTAAATATTAGACAATAATATTATATGAAAATATCGATGTGAATGTGTGACATCTCAGAGGCTTTTGTGTACTACTAAGTGCACTACCTCAAGAAGAATATTGTTTTTATTAATGTAAAAAACCTTAATTAACCATAATTATTGTTTAAGTTTACTACAGTCATTCTGCTGTTCTCTGCTGCTAGCGTCGTACCTTGTTGTCATGTTATAGCCTTGTTATATTTATCTTTTATTAAAAAAATTTCTTTGAATGGAGCAAAGTAGAAAGTTATTTATGTCCTCAACATTTTAATGGTGTTTTTATTTTACCCCTCATAACTATAGAGTAGAGAAACCACATTTCGATTTTGGGACAGTTAAACTTGTGTTTCGGGGGGTGGTGGTGGAAAATGTTAGTCTGCTGCCCTGCCGAGCTGATGCTGTGTTTAATGGAAACTGGGAAAACTGTAACTCGTGCTGTGTTTCACAAAACTCTGAAAACTGTAATTGGTCACAGAAGGCGTATTCGCAACGCAAGAAGTTCTGTGAACCTCTGGATGAACCGACGCTTTCTTTTGTGTCTGCACTGCATGATCAAGGAATGATCATAATTGTTAAAACACTGTTCCTAAGGCGCATTTGAACTAAACAACACAAGAACAACATCCATTGAAGTGCAATATAATGTGTTTTGTGGAACCTCGGAAACCTGTAATACATACCTTACATTACTAAACTGGACCCCGTGTATTGCTGCCTGCAGCTATACCATTTTACCGCCTTCCAACGGCACATCAGCAAGGCCATTCCTTTTTATTTATGTTAGTATCACGGCCCTACTGGGATTCTATTGGTGTTCATTTAGGTGTGTCTTTAAGATTCTTTAAGATTCTTCTCCCCCCCATCCTTTGTAGAAGCGCAGACCTGGTTATGGACTTACAATGGAGGTGCAAGTGCAAGGGTGGGGGGTGTTAACGTACCAATTTCGTTTGATTTGAGTCTAATATCTTCCCCATTTAAGCCAAAGAGCGGATTCACCATCCTGTGCTACTGTGTCTGTGAGCTATGCCTGAATGACTACTTGGTGTAGCCTGGTACGAATGCTGTCACACAAGACAACTCTTAGGATGCACCAAGATGGCAGCTAGTAGCCCGGGGCAGTAAAGAGACGGCATTCACAGACATAAGCGGCCATTCTCTAAACATTTTGTGTTTTCGTGTGTGGCGATGGCAACGTGAGCTGTACGGGCTGAAATCAGAATGTTTCAAACTCGTGGAACCCCCTTCAACCCCCCTGGACAAATAAGGGCGTAGCTGTCGATGTGTGGGAATCCCTCCGCCGAGTCGACCTGTTTGGGCTGATTGTTAATTGTGCTGAAGCAGAGTGGCGTGGTGCCTCATTAGGGCCCTCAGTGATTTTCCACCTCGAACGGCCTAATGTAGCGGCCCGCCTCTCTCTGACCGTTAGCTTGTCCTCCGCAAACGGCTGCCATAGGTTTGACCTGGCTCAAGGGGTTCTTTGCTGTCGTGATTTTCAAAGCCCTCTCGAGCCGATTTCACGTTCTGGTTTCTCCCCTCAAATTTTCTCTAAAACGGGGCATGGTCAGTAGTTGAATGACACTCATTAGAAACCTCAGAGATAAACGGTGATAACAGTACTGGCTAATGTCAGCAATGGAGAACAAAAGTTATCTAAGCCACATACATTTTAAGGTCGAATTCTGTGGTGCCATGTACCGTTTTAACTGGACATGGCACCACAGACCTGCTGCCTGGCTGAGCATTACCACCTCTTACCAGGGGACACACTGGAGATACAGGAGTGTTGTCACGCCAGGCAGCACACACTGAGACACACACACACACACACACACACACACACGTTCAGATAGTCACAATAGGCCCGACAAAGCGTTCTTTGTGTTTTGTGCAGTGCAGCTAGATTGGGGGATGCTGCCATCACTTGGGTTCTGCCCACATCCCTCTTTCCTACCACAGTGGCACGGACAGGGCCCCAACAGCCCCCTCCTAAGCTGGCCTGTTCTAAAATCTCTAGGGAATGACATTAACCTGTTCAGCTCAGAGCCCCTATCTTGGGCTGGTCGGTCAGCAGTCGGGGTTCACATAGAAAGCTGAGACCCTAAGAAACTTGAAAATTTTAGATGCAGCTTGATGCTGTATGTCAATCTTTTCTATCAATTAAAAGGTAATAAACATTATATTTTTTAATTGAGTCTGATAAAATAAAAAATATTTTGAGTGTAAACATTTGAAAATTTTACTTATGATGTCCATTCCCATGCTCAATTATGTGTGATTAGCTGCTGCACCAAGTTGTGGGTTGATGACGTTAATTGCACAGCTTTGGTACACTTTCTAGCCATTTTTGACCACTTGAGAATGGGGGGGAGCAAATCTCTCCGAAGACCTGCCCAAGATCTCAAAAACTTGAAAAACACTTTAGAAAATGTTTTGACGATTGAATGACAAGCACTATTTTTTCTGAAAATGGCTCAAAAAAAATGTGCTTATCTTCAATGTACCTGGACATCACATACGTTTCCTGAATGGTCTGGATTCTGGGTCTAGAGTTTCATGAGGCTGTTATTATCCTAGTGGTTTTATACAGTAAGGATGTCATCATATTGAAGTGGTTATTAGGAGTCCATATTTCATCACACATGAATGCAATTGGGCTCTTTGGATTCACCGGAGTCTCAGCTTTGTAGAAATTTCTACAATTCCATGACTGTTTATGTACCACAGTATGCAGAAATAGGGGAAAGAAAATAGGCAAAAATAACATCTTTTCACTGCATGCAGAACAGGGTGTGTTTAGGACCCTGAAGCTAACATACCCTATGTAGCTGACATATGTCAGGCCTGGCTGTAAAGGTGAGACTCTTGCGTTTTAGATGAGCCCAATTTCATTTAGATTACATGGTTTATAGCTATAGATTCATCTGAAAGTCTAGTTTACGCTTATACTGGAAGCTTAAACTCAGGTGACAAACTGAGCTTGCGAGAGCTTGTCAAGCCACGGACAGTGCCATAGATCTGGTACAGGCTCCGTCGGGCTTAACAGGTTAATAAGAGCCAACTGTTTGTGTCTTACATCCCATGCGCAGATATTACCGGGGGACGCACGGGGTTATAGTGGTGTACGACGTGACGAGTGCCGAGTCCTTCGTCAACGTGAAGCGATGGCTACACGAGATCAACCAGAACTGTGACGACGTGTGCCGGATATTAGGTGAGTGGTCCCTCTCAAGTCTGCGACCGGAACACTCCATCGTCATGCTTTCCGTATGTGTACGTGCATTTGTATGTCTACAAAATCTTTTCTTTTTTTTCCTGCATGCTTTTACAGTGGGGAACAAAAACGACGACCCCAACTCTAAAGTGGTGGAGACGACCGACGCACAGAAATTCGCTGAGCAGATGGGCATCAACCTGTTTGAAACGAGTGCAAAAGAGAACATCAACGTTGAAGAGGTAACTTTATTTACTTCTTTCCGCTGGTGGGGTACGGGGATGGAGACGAGTCGGTTTGGTTTCTGACGCTGTTTAAACAGGCAATTGTGTCACAATTAGTTGACCGCCGATTCCAATTATTTGAGCAGATTGCAATGGTTTTGTCAAATAATTCAGATTACGCAGTCATGTTTCTGTCCGCATTTAAGGGGGATTTTGAACCCAATTTTAGAAATGCCACAATCAATGGAATGTAGGGTTAGGTGAGTGGCCATCAGTTGCGTTCAGGTAAAAACTGTGTACCCAAATATTTATGTCCTGATGTGCCAATAAATTGCTCAACTGCAACAGGTCTGTTATTAAAAGTAGTATTTTATGCCACTATGATATAGACGATTAAAAAAAAACAAACAAACAAAAAACATTCATACAAGTATTTGTATGCCATTGCATCTAGGATGGAGTCTGCAAGTGGAGTTCAGGTTCTCAACCCTCAATGACACTTGTTATAAATTCTTTAATCATCAAGAACTGATGAGAACGATCTTACCATGGTCTTTAAGCAACTAATCACTACACCAAGAGGGTGGGGGGGGGGGGGGGGGGGGATCATCAGACAACAAGATGTATCGACAAAACAGAGTTAATTAAGTCCAGGAAAACTGGAACTGCAATTCGACACGTGGCCTCTTACTGTCGCGCCCGCAAGCCCTGAGCAACCTGCCCCACAGAAGCCGGAAGCCCGCGGAGCAGCACCCACACCCGGCCCCAAGGAGCATAACCCAGTCCCGGAGCGCACGAGGAGACCCTGCACCGCTGAGGCGCACACATACGCTGAGGAGCCACACGGCGGGAGCAAAGGCAGACAGCTGCCCCCCGCACTCCAACCCACACCCACCACAGCAAGCGGCCTCCTAGGGGCCACGGAAGGAACTGGAGATTGCTGCCGGGTCACAGCATGCCAGAAACCACTCAGCACCAGGCGCAAGCCGCCAGGACTCAAACACAGCTGGCAGGGGGCCCACCCGGTCGGCCCTACCAGCGCCCCGCCACCCCGGAAAACCCCGGTGCTCAATGTGTGCTGCTGGCAATTGCAGTTAAAATTGCTTGGTGTGGGGGTGTGAGTCCTCTAAACAAGTCGAACCCAAATCACTTGCACCCCTCCAGCCCTGTAGACCTTTGTCTGGTGGAGTATTGTTGTGAGTAAGATTTATGTGCCAGTGTATGTGAGTGTTCCAAGCTAATATGAGATTGTAGGACTGACGAGAAACACATCGGTGTAGGAGCGTAACGGGGAAGATCGCAGCTGCCCACCATTTCCCTACCAAAATAGCTCGTAACCCATCCGTCACGCAGACACTAGGCCTATTGTGTGCTGTATGTACTTAGTAGGAGTTTTGGCACTGGGAGAGACAGGCAAAGCACAACTAGATCAACGCAGGGGCGCACCCCGGTCACGTCACCCCGGCACCCCGGACCCGACCATGCGGGTCCGGGGTGGGGTTTTGGGGTGGGTTTTGTTGATAAATGTCTTTATCAACAAAACCCATTTTGAACATTTTGTGTTGGGTGATATGTGCTCTGTGCAATATCTGTATTGTATTGTATTGTACAGTATATCTGTAAAGGAGTTTTTCTTTACATTCATTTTTGCTGTCCTGGTATTGCAGGAAGTTTGTAGGGACACATATCTACACAAACAAATGGCAAATAGACAAAGATAAACAAAGAACATTGCAGTGTCAGACATGCATATAGTGAGAGATTGGATAGAGAGTGAGAGTGATGAGAGAAGTAGGGAGGGAGGGTGTGAACGCTCACTGTAAATTACGCACATTTTATTATTTTTTTTCATTTTACTCCCATCATATCCGTCAAAAACACATGGGCAGTGATCTCCTACGACCGTGATGCACTCGTGGATATAAACAATTCCCTGAGAGCATAACTTTGGAACATTTTAGTGTGGCCAGCGGAGATTTACACGCTAACACTTTTAACAAAGAAAATAGCAACAATGCTGCCGCCGTTCCACAGGAGCGCCGCTGGAGGAAGCGCCGCTGGAGGAAGCGCCGCTGGAGGAAGCGCCGCTGGAGGAAGCACCACAGTAGGCGAGGCAGCTTTCGGATCAGAATGAGACAACCTTACCGTCCACCTCTGCCCAGCATCCTTTTTGCCAATGTCCAGTCCCTGGAAAATAAGATGGAAGACCTTCGGGCGAGGATTACATTTCAACGGGACACAAGGAACTGTTGCGTCCTCAGCTTGATGGCGACATGGCTGAACCTGCTGGTGCCGGACCACACCGTATGTCCAGCCAAGTCCTTCTTTGTGTTCCGTGCAGACAGGTCGGGGGAGTCAGGGAAATCCAAGGGTGGAGGCGTCTGCCTCATGATCAACAGTAGCTGGTGTAATCCCAACAACATCAAGACACTCTCCTGCTCCTGCTCGCCGAACCTGGAACAGCTGACCATCTCATGCAGTCCATTCTACCTCTCCCGGAAATTCAGCATGGTCATCATCACAGCCGTTTAAATTCTACCGCAAGTGGACACCGACATAGCACTATCGGACCCATATGATGTTGTGTTGTGTGGACTTCAAAACAAATATCCTAACTCGGCTGTGGTGGTGATTGGGAACAGGGCGAATCTTCAAGTTCTGCCTAATTGCCATCAACACATCATGTGTGCCACCAGGGGAGAAAGAACTTTTGACCACTGCTACAAACCATACAAAAACCGATACAAGACTGTCTCGCTCCCTGCTTTCGGGAAATCTGACGCGCTGAGTGATGTCAACTGGGACATGTTCCAATCAAGTTCCAGTGATGTTAGCGAGTTTACAGATGTTGCTATGCGTTTCATAGCCAACAATAGCAGACAGCATCGTTCCCAAGTTAGATATTTCCTATCCAGAAACCGTGGGTCGATAAATCCATCCGCTGCAGTCACGAGTGTCGACGCCACCCTAGCCAACAAACTGAACTTATTTTATGCGCAGTTACAGGCTTGCAACAACACCGCTAGCTCACTGGCTAATTTGAATTACATCGCTGGGGATGAGCGCGCACTCTGTGTCTGGGTTGACATCAGTAGAGCTCTGATGCGTGTGAACACCAGGAAAGCTGCGGGTCCAGATGGCTTATCTGGCCGGGTACTGAAGACCTGTGCTAACTAGCTAGCCCCTGTGGTCACGAGGACATTCAGCGCCTCCCCGGCCGAGTCGGTGGTGCTGTCCTGCTTCAAGAGGTCCACCATCATCCCTGTGACGAAGAACGCCTCTCCAGCCTGCTTGAATGACTACAGTCCGGTGGCCTTCACCTCGGTGGTCATGAAGTGCTTCGAAAGGCTGATGGAGGAGGCTTACATCGGTGCCTCCCTCCCCCAAACCATTGACCCGCTGCAGTTCGCAAACCGGCCGAACAGATCCATAGATAACGCAGTCTCCCAGGCACTGCACACCACGCTCACGCACCTCGATGGCCGGAAGAGGGGCTATGTGAGATTGCTGTTTATTGATTACAGTTCAGCCTACGGTTCATAGTTCCCACCAGACTGGCTGTCAAGCTGCTGGAGCTAGGACTGAACACTCCGCTGTGTGCCTGGATCCTGGACTTCCTTACAACCAGGCCCCAGGTGGCTAGGTTGGGGAGTCACATGTCCAGCACCCTCACCCTGAACACAGGATCCTCCCAGGGCTGCATCCTCAGCCCCCTACTGTACTCCCTATACACACATGACTGTGTGGTCAGGTCCAGCTCCAACACCATCATAAAGTTTTCTGACGCACCGTTGTGGTGGGCCTGATCACCGACGATGATGAGAAAGCATACTGTGAGGATGTGGCTGACCCGTCACTCTGGTGCCAGGGCAACAGCCTCCTCCTGAACGTCGGCAAAACTAAGGACTTGTGGACTTTAGGAGAGGATTACAACCAAGGACACACAAGCCGTTGATGATTAATGGGACTTCTGTCAACAGGGAGAGCAGCTTCAAGTATCTGGGTGTCCACATCACAGAGGACTTAACATGGACTATAGATACAGACACTGGTGAGAAAGGTGAGGCAGTGTCTTTACCACCTCAGGCAGCTGAAGAAATTCAGGGCCTAGGTGAGGATCCTCACGTCCTTCTACTCAGGAGCAGTGGAGATCATCCTGACAGGCAACATCACTGCCTGGTTTGGTAACTGTACTGCTCAGGACAGGCGGACCCTTCAGAGGGTGGTGTGTTCAGCCGAACGTACCACTGGAACGACCCTTCCTTCCCTGCAGGACTTATACACCAGGAGGTGTTGTAGCAGAGCCCGCAGGATCATGGAGCATCCTCATCACCCTAACAGACGACTGTTCTAGCTGCTGCGGTCGGGCAAGCGCCTCCGCAGTGACACGGTGAGAACAGAGGGACTGAGACAGTTTCTTCCCGCAAGTTATAAGAACTGTCAACACTCAACTCACCAGGGGCCCTCTCACAGACACACACATACTGTTGCTGACGTACTGCATACTGTATTACTGTACTGGGGTATAGCATACTGTGCTGTATTGCTGTTCTGTTTCGGTGTGACTGTATTGCTGTGCCGTAATGTTGTATACAGCACTGCATACCCCCACACCACACTTACCTCACTTTATTCACATGCCCCTTTACTGCACATATCTGTATATACCATAATAGTCTATTCCTTTTATTTCTATTTTGTTTCCCTACTTTGTATAATTAGCCTTTTTTTACTCTAATTTTATTCTATTTACGAATTGATCTTTTAGGAATCAGTTAGTTAGTTAGTAAATTAGTTAGTTATTGTGCCAGATTCTCTGGGTATGTTGCAATGTCATTTCACTACATATATGTATGCTCGTATGTATATGTATGTGACAAATAAACATCTTGAATCTTAAATCTAGGAAGGTGAAATGATGAGAGTGAGCAATATTTGCAATCGTGATATAAATAGGATGCTAATTTCTACATCTCGCATCAGAATAACCAAGGTTAGGTGGAGGAGTCTTGGAATAACAGATCGTCTATATATAGTTTTTCAGCAACCAGCTAATTTCTTTCAACCTCCGTCCTTTGCTTTTAACCAGCTCCTTGTGCTTGAAGTGTTCAAACTTAGCAATGATGGAGTGGGGATGGTTTCCCACGCGGTGTCCCAGTCGGTGAACCCTGTGGAAGGTGATCTGCTTCACGGTGTGCGTGGGGAGTTTCAGGGCGGTGTGGAGGAAGTCTTTCACCATGTTTTCTGGGGTCTCTGTGTTGTTCTCTGCGATCCTGGAAAAGATGAGGTTGTCCTGCATACTTCTGGATTGGATATCCAGGATAGTATCTTTCATTATTTTATTTTCTTTCTTTTCAACCTCCATCTCTGTTGTGAGATGCTTCATAGAGGTTCCTCCTCTTCACTGGATTGTTACGGTCCTGGTCCTCCTCCATCACGATAATACTCAATATAATCCTTGAGGTTTTCCAATTTGGATTTGCGTTGTTTTTTGTTTATATTTTTTGAAAGTCGCTTTGTTATTATCTGAGTTGGAGCAGATTGTCAGCGTTTTAGTTCGTGCAGCTGGGCGGCGCCATGTTGGATCTGTACTTGCTTCCGTCTTCGCGCAAGATCACAGCATGCTCCGCCTCGTCACCGATTAACAATTGTTAATATGACAATCTTCAACTCAGTGCAAGGTCAGCATTTGAGCCATGCACTACAGCATGCAGGTTGCTACAACAAGGATTGTCTGGAAGCCATAATAGATCAGATGTCGTACCAGGTTAAAATGTCCAACCAGTCTAAATAGTGCATCGTCTCAGAATGAGCATGATTTAAACGTTCAATCATCAGTCAATCGTTATTTCTGAAAAGTGACGCGATTTCCAGATGATTTTGTTTTGGTTGTTTTGGATCCGAGATCGGAGACAACCAGCTCCTCCCAGTTTGCGCCAGAAAATCGAAGATTCGAACGGGGTGTCTTGCGGGGGTATCGTACCGAAGAGAACCTTCGCGAGTGGCAAGATGGCGCCTACCGATGAGGATTTTAATAACCAGTGTACACAGTGTTGACGATTGCAAACCATCACAGAAACTTTGTCGAAGAACGT
Source organism: Zeus faber (assembly GCF_960531495.2). Lineage (NCBI taxonomy): Eukaryota > Metazoa > Chordata > Actinopteri > Zeiformes > Zeidae > Zeus > Zeus faber. The sequence continues at coordinate 25,858,854 of NC_137203.1, read as the reverse complement.
CAGTATCCGGACAGGATGTTTTAGCTCGTCTTCCCACCGGCTGCGGGAAAATTTGAGTTTATCATTGCTGGCCGGGTTTGTGTTCGCTATTGGCCAAGAAGTAATCTGGCATCTCAGCTCTCCTTTTCTAGAAGGGTTTTTTTAGTCCCTGGCAATCGAAGGACATACATGTCACATTTCAATTAGCATGTTATTATTCTAGTTTTGCTGGTCAGGTTATTTCCAGTAGGGACTCATTCCATGTAACGCACACACAGATCCCTGCGAACGGATTGAAAGGAAAGTCTGAGTTGTGAGACTTGGTTGTCTCTAATTGAGAAAACGGATCATGTTCTAATGACCCCAATGATCTTGAAGTCTATACTGTTGAGTGAAAGGATCCAATTGGCGCTCTGAATCCCAAACTAAAAAAAAAAAAAAGGTATTGGTGGACACAGAGGGGGGAGTCGATGCCTCCTTACTGCGTCTACTGACAACTGTGTTTTTCAGCGGCTATTTTCCACTAAAGCGTCTCGCTCTCTCGTTGCAGATGTTCAACTGCATCACGGAGCTGGTGCTGCGAGCCAAGAAGGAGGTCCTGGCCAAGCAACAGCAGCAGCAACAGAACGACGTGGTCAAACTCACCAAGAACAGTAAACGGAAGAAAAAATGCTGCTAGCGGACTCACAGAAGGCCGGCGGCGTCTGTTCTTCAAAGACCACGCACACACACATGCGCACACTTACACACACACACACACACACACACACACCCATACATGCACACAATGGGACTCTGAGCGCCTAAATTAAAAATAGCAGGTAAAAATATTTAATAAATATACAATTTAAAGAAAAATAAATCAATGGAAAATGTCCCATTTTGGACAAGCCAATCGCAAAGATGAAGTAATAAAAAAAAAAAAAGAAATGTACAGATTTTATTCGAAGTCAGATCAAGTTTTATTTGGAATTCAGCAGATGGGCACTATGGACCGCAGGTCCCTCCTTTTCTGGAAGGATCGGCCACAACTCTCACATTTTGTGTCCACGCTCCTCATCCCACGTTACACAGGACGCTGTCAAGTTAAACTGCACCCGAAGAGGAGATGAGGAGTCACTTTGTTTTGGGTTTTGGGTAATATTTGGGGGGGGGGGTGTGCAGATCTTGGGTGCAACATTTTTTTGTGTTTTTTTTCAGACACCACCTATTTCCACAACTCACGCCAAGACATCATGGACTCGTAGTTTTTATTTCTTTCTTTCCTCGTGTGCGTGTGTGTTTATTTGAGTCGACGGCGGCAAAAGAGAAATCGCGCGGATGATGATGATGATGATGATGGTGGGTAGGTGACGTTTAGAAACTAATCCAATGGACAGAACTGGTGACTTTGCAAAGCATTTTTTTTTTTTGTTGTTGTTATTGTTTATCTTGTCTATTTTTTTGCCAAGCCCCCCCACCCCACCCCTCCTTCTAACCTCCAGTAGTGCTGAGCCAACGACCCTTTTTTTTTTTTTTTTAAATATACATTTTTTAGACCACTGTGCAGAGCAGCAACCCCTCGCCCCAAAAGCATCGGGACGCCAGGTTTACTGTGCTTTTGAAGTTTGCTTTTTAACTTTCCCCTTCCTTCCTTATTGTTTTAAACGATGACACTGCCAATATATCGAGGCGTTCCGTGACGTCTCGTTGCGTCTGTTGAAGAGTGGCGTTTTGGGGTGCGACCTTAGTGATGCCTCAGGGAGAGCTCAGGGCCTTCCTGCACTCTTTCTCCCCCTCCTCTTTGTTTGTCTGTCCTCTCTCTCTCTCTCTCTCTCTCTCTCTCTCTCGCCACTCTGCAGCCTCAGGCCTTTCATCTCACCCGTGCACCCACATACAGGCACCTCTCCCAGCCGGAGACTTGCCAGGCTTTTCTAATTTCACGCCCGGAACACTTGATTTGGAAGGGTAATACGAATTTAAGGTAATACAAATTGACACGTTTGGCAGTGACACCTCCAAGGACTTCTCGTTTGCAGAATATACCTGTGGACTAAACATCTGGTGTCATGGTTTTAATTTTCTTAAATTGTATTTCTTTTTTTCTTTTTTATTATCTATTACCTTGCACACTATTGACACCCATTCAACTGAAGTGTTACCGTACAGTGTTTTGTCTTTGACTAAGGTGTGTTGGTGAGAACCAGTTAAGCCAAATCACCTTGTTTTGCGGGGGGGGGGGGGGGGTGTGAATCCTGCTCCGTGCAGAGGACCAGACACCTCGTCCTCCTAGAACGTTGGAACGGAAATGTTCTCGATTTACTCAGAACTGTTGTATTTTTATCATCTTTCTTTTTTTTCTTTGTGTTGGCTTTTTGAGAGAAGAAGTGATCAGGACAGTTCTAGATATCGGAAGCATTTCCCCCAGAAACATTCTGTGATCAATGTTGGAACTTTCATGCGATTTGAGAGGATTTTGTATTTTTTTGCGGGCGCCCTGGACTGTGTGTGTGTGTGTGTGTGTGTGTGTGTGTGTGTGTGTGTGTGTGTGTGTGTGTGTGTGTGTGTGTGTGTGTGTGTGTGTGTGTGTGTGTGTGTGTGTGTGTGTGTGTGTGTGTGTGTGTGTGGAGAGGATCTCCAGGATGAGCACGGTGCACCGAGGAACAGAGAACTGGTATCAAATCTCCAGACTGTATGATTACTACTCATTATGTGTTCATGTGTATATATAAATATAATTGTGTGTTTATATTCAGTATAGGACATACACACGTATTAGCACACGTCAATTGCGCATGTGTCATGCCCCGTGTGCCCTGAATTGAAACACTTAAATCAGCTGTGGTTTGCTGTACACTGGAGAAAAGAGATGTACCATTCATCCCCCCTTCCCTTACATGAATTTAATCAATAATAAACGTTAAAAGAATAAATATTTGACACAAAATAAGCCATCTCCTTCGTCGATGATTTCAGACAGGTTCCTTCTGAGCCGTGTCAAATTCTTTTTGTTAGTTTGTGATTTTAAATTGCACTTGAAGCTGTTTTCCGATGGAGTCAATCTGTTTGCTGAGACGAAGGACAGACTGAAAGACGGGCTTTGTGGTTTCTTATTTCTTACTCACAGACTTGATTGTTATTCATCATCATGAGCCAATGGTCACGGAAACTGAATCCTGAACACCCTCAACTAGAGAGACCGTTCATTACATTCATTTACCGGTCGCAGCCAATTTCCCCATGAAATCACACAGTTGCTGATATGGCCCTCGTAGTATCAACAACAGAAGGATATAAATGTAGAAAACCCACGCTTTCATTTGTCAATACAAGCATCGTATGCATAGAGAAGTTAATGCTGATATGTGCGGATTAGCCATGCACGCGTGCTTCTTCACCATCGTCTCTACAACTGGCGGGTCACTCAGGAACACCCCCCCCGGAGACCACCCTCCTACTTCCGGTGACTGGAGGCATCAGCGTCACACCCTGACCATCTGCACCGGTTGGGCCTCCCAGATGGATGAGGCAGGTGCGTAACCGAGAAGAGGCCGAAGAATCGGGATAAGTGCCCCACAATTACGGCGCTTTAGCCTCATGCTGTGATATTGTGTCAGGAGACGGAGGACCCCCGCCCACGGAATTTGTCGCGACAGATGCTCCACTAACGCACGCGGTGACCAAATATGTGTGCTGGAGTTGCGGTTGTTAGAGAGAGAGAGAGAATTTGGCCGCTCTACTAACTCATTGTATTGCTTATGGACGTGTGTGTGAATGGAGGCACTCAGGCCCGGGCACAATGACCACCTGACCATGACCAAAAAGCACTAACCAAGTCAACATTCCACACGGCATTTCTGGTCAAGCAGGAGACCCTGAGTCTCGGTGGAATGCCGAGCACGGCGGCACAATAAAACGCAGGAGACAGTGTTGTTAAAAAAAAAAAGGAAAATATTTTCAAATCCAAAATAGGCCTAAAGGAGGAAGCGATACAGGTTGCCGCTGGGGCGACACATACGAGAACAGTACACATAATGAAACATGGTGGAATATGGGAAAAACAAGGACGTAAGAGGGAATAAGTGGTGTTTCTCTGACAAAACAATGTGTTGGGAATATTGAATTATAATCAGCTTGTGGCAAGAGCGCCTGGGCTTCTTATCTAAATTAAAACCTGTTGCAGGAAAATGACGATTTACCACTTTTCTCACTGCTTCATCCAAAACCTAAAACCCCTCCCCGGGATGTGACAGTTCCATGACTTTCATTCTGTGTTGTTTTATCAGCTTCACTGCCTTTTCTCTTTCCTGCTCTTTTTTTTTTTTTTTTTTCTGTACACCCGGTCACATCCCTGAGACAAACCAAAACAACTCTCGGGCGCAAGAGAGAGAGAGAGAGTCCTTTAACCTCGCTTTTATCGGAAGAAACTGGGGTAAAAGTCAGAAGTGCTAAGTTCTATGACCGCAGTCAGCCCTCCAGCTGGTGTTAGGCCACACCTAAACATTTGGGATGGGCGATCTGGGGATCGTGATGTCCGCTCCAACTCAGCCTAGTCAGCCCCGCCCGTTTGAATGTTCTAACACATTCATACGCAGTGAAAGAAATCACAAATAACAACATACGGGTATTTTCTCTTCTTAAAAAAAGGGTAAATTTCTTTCAAAACATATGCATTTTATAAATATATCGAGTGCATCCAAACCTACACAACTTTCTCTGTCTATATATAGTCTATATACTGTATATACATATGTATTAAAAAAATCATTCTTTGGGTTGATCCTTCCCAACAACCAGCTGAGATGACGAGAAGACATCTGCATAGGATTCGCACGGGCGCTTTTTTTTTTGTTGTTTTTTTTTTTCCATTTCTTTTTTTTTTTTTCTTCTTTTTTTTTTTTTAGACGTGAGCTCACAAAAACATAGGCTTTGGGCAACTCCGAGAGTTCAGGTACGTCGACACCCGTGGCGTCGTCACACACACACACACAAACACACACACACACACACACACGCACACACACATGTCGAAGCCTAGAAAGGAAGACTGACGGCTATGAAATCAAAGTGCACACAGGTCGGAGAAAGCAACGAGAACAGAGGTAGACTTTTCTTCTTCTTTTTTTCTCCTTTCGTTCGTCGCATATTGCTGATCCAAGCCGAATTGGAGAGACGGTAGATTGTAGGGCGTAGGCGCCTTGCAGAGTTGGTGCAAGAAGGGTGTTGCATCTCCTCCTGTCTCTTGCCCATGTAAACAATTTTCTTTTGGAAATTTTGGTCAGCTAGGAAGGTTGATCGACAGATACAGATGGCACGTAGCGTACGCCCCCCCCCCCCCCGATACTGTACTGAAACAAAAAAAAAAAAGGAAGGATACCAACCGGACATCAGCTACCGCTAACCTTCACTGCCCAAAGGTTTATTCACCCATCAGAGATAAACACGAAGCCCCGTTTCAATTTCGCCACAAACCTGAGAGAGACGCAACCAATAACTCGAATAGGCTGGTTTTGATACATTCACTCGATCTGATGGCCCCGTCGTCCTTCAGGTGAACTCGGGTTCTGCTCAGGGTGAATTAAATCACTAACCTCGGATCAAGCTACCATTAACTGTCTTAGGATGAAAAAATATATACTGTATATCGCTGCACGTTTTGGGTGACTTTGCGGGGTCGAGTTTTTATAAGCCTGGGGGGCTCAAACCTTCAACTTAAAAAAAAAAAGAAAAACAAAAGTCCACTCTATTCACGACCTTATAATTTGTTGTGGACTTTGCAAATACAGAGAGATCTGTAGTCGATCGCCCAGTCGGACAGACCGGGACCAAGGCCTCATGGTGAACGTCGCCCTGAGCAAGTGAATAAACCTGAGAGCTCACACGCCAGTTAGCTGTAGCTGGCGCTGAATGTCTCACAGTCAGTGGGACATTTAGGAAAGTATTTAGTCTTAAGTTTTCCATTGCTTTTTTTTTTTTTTACCCCCTCCCTCCCCAGCCACACACACACACACACACACACACACACACACACACACACAGACACACTCCTTGGCCTGAAGACTCAGATGCATACGGTGAGAGTTGGTACACAGTGATCCCTCGAGGGCCTCAAGAGCTGGCAGTGGGGTACTGGAGATGGTGGTAGGCACTACGACGGACCACCTGTTTCCCTCTTTGGAGGTAAACTTTGAGACCTAGTCTCAGTCATTCCCATAGATTCCCATCGGAGTAGCTGAAGGGGGTCAGCGTGTACCTTCCTTCACGTCGAATTTTTTGAAAAACGAAGGAGCGAGATGAGAATGAGACAGATAAAGTGCAAAATCCCCGCCCTCCCCCGCAACTCCTAGAGCTACCCGGCCCCCCCTGCCTGGAAGCGGCTGCCTGTGCTGTGCTGTGATGTCCCCCCCCGCCTCCCCCTCTTAACTCCCACGTCCAGCTCCGTCTCCGTCTCTGTCCCCCCGCCCCCCAGGACTCAGCTCTTTTTAAAGAAAGAGAAGAGCCTCTTGTCCCCCTCAGAGACGCGGTGGGCCCTCCGGGAGGAGGACCGCCCGCCGTTGGCCCCCGAGGGCCTGGACACAGAGTAGGGGGCGTCGCGCCACTCGTCCTGGTGCTTGTCCATCAGCTGCTGATCGATCACTCTGTGCATGTCGTCCTGGAGAGAGGGAAAAGAGGAAAGACGGAGACGTGAGAGAGAGACCTTAGGAAGGGGGAAATCGTATGGCAGCGTAGCGAAGGAGATGGAGGTATGAAGGGGAATGACCAGAGGGGAGGATGATGGTGTGAGGGTGATGGTGGAAGCAAATGGAGGTTCCTGGTTGTGCTTTTCTTTTTTTTTGTTGTTAAGATGGACAAGCAGCTAACATGGGCTTTTTTTTTGTGTGTGTGTTTTCTCCGTAGCATGGAATGGCCCGGCCTTGCGCCTCGGTGACGGTCGGGTTGGTGCGGGGGTGCCACGGCGGGGACGGCACACCCAGGCTCACCTCTAAAGGCAGGAGGGGGGGTACCACGGGGAGGGGGGGAGGGTGGTACGGAAGCTGAGAAAGGCCACTAGATCAGAAACCACAAGAGCCACACAGTAAAGAGCCCTGAGGAGGCAAACTGCAGCCAGGGAAAGAAAGAGGAGAGAGCTGCTGGTTTTAGTGTGGGGGGTGAGGAAAGGGGGAGAAACACACACTCACACTGAAGCCTGCTTCACACCAAATACGACAAATGATAAGGACGGCCGAGAAGTCCATTCATTTCTATGGAGAGTCGGATTCTGCACGCAAAAAGCTATGACGTGCTGGCCCCGCCCCACCCCTTCGAAAGGTAAGCCCCGCCCCCTCTGCGGTGCAGAATTTTTTGCGTCCCATCGAGGCTCCGGGATGCGTTCAGATTTTTCAATTGTGTCAACTTTTTACTTGTGTCGACCTTTTTTTTACTGGAACTGGGCTTAAAACTAAGCAAATAAGTCACGCATACAAACTAATGACGTTATAATCATTAACATCGGATGCCACCATCTTCACTATCAAAAAATCTCTCCTGAGTGAGTTAATTGTAAGTGAATTTTTTATTTTTATGCGCACTTTGCAAACACTATATAAAGGAGGTTTTAAACCCTCATCCATTGAAGATGGTCCAGCTGAGTGAATTACTCGCTGTTATTCTGGAAAAAATAAGCTCTCCTATTTTCCCTGATTTTCCCTCCTTGTGATGCCGATCCAGCCGCCGGATGCAGATACGTATTCGTGTGAAGCAAGCTTTAATCCACATAGGCAATGCAAATTCTAATCAATAGCAAATTTTAAAATTCAAATCCACAGCTTTTTATTTGTAAGTACATTAGATGTTGTAAAAAAACAACGAAGTGGATTGAAAGGGATTGAAAAAAAAATACCCGATTTATTTCATTGTTTTTCATGATATTTACAAAAACATAGTGCTACTTCTAGTCCCCCCCCCCGCCATCTCCCGTGACCTTCGACCCACCTGCCAGGCCTCCAGCTGTTGCGATAAATTGAGCTTCTGCTGGATGGCGTCCAAGAGCTGGCTGTTGAGTGACATGATGTCTATTTTACACTTGGCCAGCTCCATCTCCACCGCTTTCTTCCTGTCGGGCACACAGAGCGACACACCCACGCATTTGTCTCACTCATGTTTTATCGGACTGATCTCTGAGTCCAAGTGATGTGCTATGAAGATCGGCTGTTATATACAAATTTACAGCGAAAACACGAGAGAATTATTTCCGGAACTCTCCAGGCAGGTTTGTGAATTCCACACACAGTAATTAGTAATTGTCAATAAGCTGTGTCTTACTTGGCTATGGCGTCGTCTCGGTCTCGTATGGCGCTCTGGAGCTGCTCGCTGGGCTCCCCGACCTCGGCCATGGCCCTCATCCTCTCGCTGTCCTCCCGGACGGAGCACAACTCCACGGAGAGCAGCGCCATCTGCAGGGAAAAGCGCCAGGCGCAGGTTTCAGATCTCCGAGACACGGTCTTTCCTTTCTGAATACTCACTCTGTCGCTTGTGGCTAAGAACAACATTTGACTAATAGCGACTGTTGGATGTTTGTACGCTTATGCAGATTGAGTTTACATTGTCTCCTGACACGGAGGCGAGTTTTGACCCCGCCCAGCCGTAGTCCGGATTTATGGGAAGTGCGTGTTGGTACATATTGATCTGGTCTTTTTTAATAATGACCCAACAAACTCATCCTGTCTTTACCTGGCCGTGCAGTCGCAGCAGCTCCTCTTCGCTGCAGTGCGTCTTGTCCCTTTCTGCCTCGTACAGCTCCCTGGCTTCCCTCAGGTCCTCCCCCAACTTCCTCACCTGCTCCTCCAGAGCCTCTTCGTCACTACGTCGGGAGCTCTGAAAAAACATGCACACAGGGTTTCACAGGGCGGCTACGCAGCAAAGAGCAGAAGTGATGTTGGTTTTCAATGGGAAACTGTCTTTGATGTATGTATTTTAACTTTTAAAAATAATTCATTTCCTCAACACTACGTCCCTCATTAACATGGGAGAAAGGACCTTTCTTGTATTTCAAATGGGAAAAATCTGACTTTAGAACAGCGATCCTTATACTCCATATTAGTACAATGTCAAGGGCGGTTGAGTAATGTCTGGTACCGTGGATTCGTTGCCGTCCAGGAGGTTTTGAGTGAGTCTCCGCAGCTCCAGCAGGCTGGCGTGGAGACTGCCCGTGGGGACGTCCTTGGCCGAGGACGTCTCGGAGGACTCGTCCATTGAGGAGTCGGTGGACAGGGCCGAGTCGGTGATGTCGTTCCCCCGCAGGTGTGAGCAGAGGGAGCGCACGTCACAGTAGGCCTCCCAGAGCTGGATACGCAGCTGCAAAAAGGGTGCGTGTGTAAGTACAGTATGTGAGAGTTAACTGTCTGCCTGTGTAGGTGTACAAGACCTTCATCATACTACTTTCTTTCTTTTTCCTTTTAAACTTCTATAGGCAGTTGGGCATAGTTTATCAAACCGCGCAATGCCATGTAAACGCACCATGGTTAGTTTAAAATGGACCAAACAGGGTAGGTGTGAAAGCACCCTAAGCTGAGTGGAAGGGAAATAACCTCACATAATAACGTTGTTTTTATAATAATGTCAATTAAGTTAGCACGAGACTAAATATCAACAATAAAATCAAGCAAAAACCCATTTTTTTCAACATAAATAGACAATATCAATTGAAATAAATAGAAAATAAAATTACAGACATAGTGAACAATGATCCTGAAATGCCATTTGACCCAAATAAAGAACAAGGTTTCACAGCGTAAAAAAAAAGTTCACGCTCATCATCACAAACATCTCTTTGCTGTATGGTCAACTTCTGGGGAGTGAGAGGAGTAGGGGTTACCTGCACCCGCTCCTCCTCCTGCTCCTCCTGCTCCATGCTCTGTTCGATCTCGCACAGCAGGCTTGCGGGGTGTGGCGTGAAGCCCAGCAGACTGCGCTCCTCCGTGAGCTCCTCCAGCCGGGCACTCAGCTGCCGGTGCGACGTCTGCACCTCCTGGAGCTCCAGCTGACTCTGACGCAGCTGGAAACACACACACACACACACACACACACACACACATACACACACACACACACACACACACACACACACACACACACACACACAAACACACACACACACACACACACACAAGCGCATTAAAGAGGACCAATTATTAAAGACTACATTTTTCAGTGCTTGTGCACACACATTTAGGTCTGTGATGGGCCTACTAACACACAAACTGTGAAATAAGACAGCTCAGTTTTTTGTGAGCCGTCTATTTCAGAAAACATGGGCTGAGCTCCTCCCCCCTCCCTCTCTGTGTGTCTGCATGTTTCTCTTCCCTGATCTCAGGAGGGGGTTCATGTGTGCAGTCGGGTCGGGTCGGGTGGCAGCTACCTTCAGTCTCCACCCAGCTATAAAGACCTCAGCTTCACCACGCTGCCAGATCGTAGACCCCGTTCCACAGTCAGTCTAGTCCAGCCTAGCAAGATTCTTGTAACCTGTTTTGCACCGCCAACTAACCCAATTTTGCCTCTGGCCTTCCAATCCTTTCCTGGACTCTTCACCCTCCCTGTTCACCCCTGGATTTCTCCACAGCCCAACCTCCCCCCAGCTGCCCTCTCTACCTGACTCCACCTTAAAATGAACTCCCTGTTAACCTGTCATCTGCCTCTGTGTCTGCGTTCGGTTTCTGACAACTTCAGCCTTAACATTAACTCCAACTATGGATGAATAAATAAATAACACACCGAGAATAACAAGCGCCGCTGGGAAGACCAGCACAAAATCTTTTAAAAGAAAGAGGAATTAATGCCAACTGACAGTGAAGAAACTGTGATGGATGCAATACATTCTATGCAATACATAGACTGTAGGCTGCAGAATGTGATCCGCTGTGCGTTTCTCCAAACAAAACCAATATGTATTTAATTTTATTTTACGACATTTACATGACACAAAATCCCTGCCATGTCCCGGTGGACAAAAAACGACGAAAGTCAGAAGAAACTTTTAAGTGGGGCCTCGTAGATCTCATATGACAACAACTGCAACTGGATTGCCTATTTCTCCCCTCACATTTGTTCAGAAACAGATTTTGGTGGACCCATAAGGTGAAATCAGTGAAAGTTTACGGAGTAAAACAACAGAACGCGGAAGTGATGCTCAAAGCCCATTGGCTCATAGAACTCAGGGTCTCATGAGGGTGGCTCCGCCCACCTAAACAGAGCATCAGGAACACAGTGTATTTAGAGGTATGTTAGAATGGCTAGAGTTCATAATCTGAGCGCGTTTTCAAGAAAAAACTCCAAAATATGTTTTGGGTACCTCAAAGACCTATATTAACTTGTGTAACAAGGAGCATAATAGGTCCTCTTTAAAAGATGGACAAAGTGGTGAATATCAAGACAGCGGTCAAGACATGAGAGAGTTGTTGAATGTAGAAATGCCTTTAGGAGGGTCAGGTAGGACCGCCTGGTTCGCTGTACTTTGGTAGGGAAGTCACATGTTCAAACGCAGATAGGTTTGCAAATGGGTTTATACCCATAAACCCATGTGTCCTTGAGTAAATCCATACCAGTTAAGACATTATACATTACTCTGGATAACAGTCAGCTCCATGTGTTCCACCTCTCTGCTTTTATTGGCGAAAATAGATAGATACTTATATGTACAAAAAAACAAAACAATTTCTCTCTAAATAGTCACCACATCAACAGGTTGAGTACCACACAGTGTGACCCCAATGGCCACAGTGTCCCTACCTGAAGATCCTTCTCGTGGCACTGCTTCCCTTGCACCAGCGTCCTCTCCCGCAGGTCGTCCACGGTGTTCTGCAGCAGCTCGTTCTCCTCCAGCACCGTGTGGACGCGGCGCTCCAGCTCCATCTTCCTCTCCGACAGCATCTTGATCTGACGGAAGCCGGCGGGGCGGGAAGCAGGAAATGTTTAAACCCATGGTTCTAGCGGCCGCACCGCAGATCCACAGGAAGCCGCCCCAACCTTAATTACAGACTCGTTTTTACTTGACGTGTTGTTTTCCCCTGGAGTTAAGGCTGAGCTCTTGCACAAGATTAAAAATGTACTCCCCCGGGAACCGAAATATGTTTGTTGCCTAGCATGGGCGTGGCCGTGGGTTGACACCCTCCTGTGGAGGAATGTCTCGGGTGATGGGGTAGAGTTTCCAAACTAAACTTCCACTTAGGCCGATTACTACGGACGCCTGTCTCTGTAAACCGCCTCGAACCCGAGGGCTGCCATTGACATAACGTGAAGGATTATTCCCAGCGGTAGGGATTTTTGTTTTTTTTGCACTTCCTGTCACTTCCCGTGTAGCTTTCCCCATCAAATAAACACCGTTTGTTCATGTTTTCATATCCGCTTTTGACCTACATCTGGTAACCTACTTAACAGTGCGGCTGACGGATGCTACGTCTCAAAGGGCTTTTCCAGCCCGACGAGTTACGTGTAGCCCGGCTTCAGCACCATCCATCAGATAATTTGTGATCAATATAGTCGACTCGATTGAAAGAGATTGAACTGAAGAAGCGTCGGGATCATCTGTCAATATAAGCCAAGGTGTTGGAGTGGTAGCGGTGTAAGACAGTGCAGCATCTGGGCTATATATAGAGCGGGGGCATTTTTTTCCCTTCGCCTTATTATAGCGCAGACTCTCGCTGCAGTGTGGGTGTTTTCTCCTCTGCTTTGAAGAGGAATAGTGTTGAACTATTTAGGAGGATACTTTTTAATGATCCCCTGTCATACGGCTGGTGTCATACGTGCCAAACCCCACTGACGACTCATATTTCATGCTCCGTTGAACGGACAAATTCATGCTTAACCTCAGGAAACGGGGATTTCAATCAAAATGTATATAATTTAATATATTTCAGTCTTGTTAATAATTTACCTGGGTTACCTCGGTTATAACTGTGTTATAACCAAGTAATGTAGAATGAGGGAATGTACAATATGCTGTAGACGTAGAATCAAATTTGTTGGGTAAATGCTAAATAGGCAAACAACTCAAAAATCTGAACTAAAAGTCTTGATTATATCCTTGTTTCCAAACGTTTTCATTTGAATTCCTTGTTTTCCCATGCAGCATGCAGTCCAAGAGACCAAGAGACAAAGTTCGGTCACCACTCACTTCTAACCCTTGCTGCTCCGGCCAAGAGGAGAGATTATTCAGTTGGAAAGAAGGAGCAGGAAGAGGAGGGGTGAGAGGATGAGAGAGAGAGAGAGAGAGAGAGAGAGAGAGAGAATGAGAGGTAAGGAGAACGGAGGTATAGAACAGGTTATAGCATCCCAGCTTCCCGAAAGCACCGGCAAGGAAATGTGTAAAATACGTAAATAAGGAGTGTGAGATCCCTATGCCGGGAATGGAATTCTTTAGATTTTCCTCTTTTTGTGAAGTGGTGTACACGTTTATCAACACACACACACACACACACACACACACACACACACACACACACACACACACACACACACACACACACACACACACACACACAAGCGCATTAAAGAGGACCAATTATTAAAGACTACATTTTTCAGTGCTTGTGCACACACATTTAGGTCTGTGATGGGCCTACTAACACACAAACTGTGAAATAAGACAGCTCAGTTTTTTGTGAGCCGTCTATTTCAGAAAACGTGGTGAAACACATCAAGTGGGCTGAGCTCCTCCCCCCTCCCTCTCTGTGTGTCTGCATGTTTCTCTTCCCTGATCTCAGGAGGGGGTTCATGTGTGCAGTCGGGTCGGGTCGGGTGGCAGCTACCTTCAGTCTCCACCCAGCTATAAAGACCGGACCTCACACAGGAGGAATACAAACTTGCCCGTTGCTGTTAAATGGTTTTCGTACTGAAACCGTTTGAGGAAAGTTAGAAGAAAAGCTGATTCGACCCATCAACCAATCAATGGATCGTGTTCCTTTGATCCCGGAGCAGTGGGGCGCTCACCTCGACCTGCAGACTCTCCAGTCTCGTCATGTGCTGGCTTGTCGACACACTCTTCTCCCTGAAGTCGTCCCGTAATGAATGAACCTGAGTGGACAGCTGCCTTTCCACCTCCGCAGCCTAGACGGAACGAAAGAGAGCGAGAGAGAGAGAGAGAGAGAGAGAGAGAGAGAGACAGATAGGAGTGGAAGAAGAAAGAGAGGTAGGTAGGTACAGTAGGTAGAAAGTGACAGACACACAGAGGGAGAGAAAGAGTGGAAACACCGTTAGTTTTGCATTTTCCTCATAAGTTATAAGCCATTGGAAATTTGCAATATGTTGTTCGTGACTTTTATCACTTTCCGCTTCCGTGACTCATTTGAGTGTAATAGAATACAGCGAGATATTGCCTTCCTTTTTCACACATCCACACACACGCACGCCCGCACGCACGCCCGCACGCACGCCCGCACGCACGCCCGCACGCACGCCCGCACGCACGCACGCACGCACGCACGCACGCACGCACGCACACACACACACACACACACACACATCTACCATATATATCTACCAAGTGGTACCAGAACACAGTGATAAATTGATGTTCTCAGTGTTTATAGCTATCACGGCACACGCCAGAGGAGTTTGAGATGTGACATGGTGTGAAGTGAGGGTGAGTCACGCCACCCATACCTACTCTCCCTCGTAATGTGTGAATTTTAGAGCCGTTTCCCAGGGAAGCGGTTTTAGACCGAACTGACTCACGAGGGATGTTTGTCTCGAATACCGAAAATGCGTTTTATTTCTTCAAGGCAGAAGCTTATTGGAGCGAAGGGATCAGGCCACCGCTAAGCTTCACTCGGAGAGCCAGCACTCCACGTTATTATTATTATCATCATCATCATCATCATCATCATCATCATCATCATCGCTGCCATGGTAACAGCAGAATCCCGATAAGCACACACACTTACTACGGCCTGCGTGCGAGGAAAAACAAAAAGACATTAAAAAGACTTTGACTCTGGCTATCGGACGCTGATTGCAACTTTGTGGGAATACAAAGTGTTTAGGTACATATTTCATTCTGCCTCTTCATCATCAAACATATGATATACATATCATAATAAAATAAGGTTATAAAAAGGGTTTGTCACATGGCCCTTTAATGTAAAATAAATAGAATAAAAAATTAATAGGTTTTGTCTTTTTGTGAGCTGGTAGCTCAAGCTGGACATTATGATGTATGCCTGTATGTATGTCTGCCTCTAGAGGGCGCCATCATGTTAATAAGCTCAATGCAGACGCCACAGGAGGCCTTAACTTCTGCTGCCTTTTCCAGGTAGCTCCCAAATCTCATAAGGTGACATAAGGTAACATTCACCTCGCTGTTGCCTGCGAGCCCGTCTTTAGGTGACACAGGTTCAAGTGTGTGTGTTTTTTTATTCTGCTAATAGTCCATGAAAAGGACAGACTGCCTAAACGACTTTGCTTCACTTCTGTCAGTCTGCAGTTCTGTGCTGCAGCGCCAGGGCAGTGTGTGTGTGTGTGTGTGTGTGTGTGTAAATGGCTAAGAAGGATCATTGTTTGACCACAAGCCCATTTAACAGAATGGTGGTAGGTTTTTTTTTTTGTTTCCAAAATGCTTTAATCCCTTCAAAGCAGGTAAATGATGACAGACTGTCCACTGTGGTAGTGCAGGAAGTACCGCCGATCATCCCACTCAGTCAGTCACTGAGTCACTAAAACTTCTCCAACAGTGCTGCCTGTGTGCGGAGCTCCATCCATCCATCCATCACTCCCATCAATCCAGCCATCACCCATCCATCACATTATGGACTAGGAGATAGACCAGGTGATTGAGCTCTGTAGCATTTCTCGTACTGTGTACTTACTGTCTACAAATAACCAATAGTGTTCACCTTAAAGAGTTCCGTGGTTTGTCAGAATCAAGGTCGATTCCACAAAGAAAAGATACCTCTGGTGCCCCCAACAGGGAAGATTAAATGCTGAGAATGATTTGTAGAACTATACTGTATGTTGCAGAACTAAAGTCAGAGACATTATGGAGTCTGTGGCTATTCAGGCCCAGACTTTTATACCTTCACCAGAATGACACCAGCTCACAGAGGCCCTGCATTAAACAAACCTCATAACTCCATTTATTTGCTGCTTGTTGTGTTTTAAGTCTAGCTGTGTTTCCCCGAGCTGGTTTCATGACTATCTGGCCTCTGAAACAGCAGACGGAAGGATTCGAGCCGCATGGCCGTGAACCTGAACAGACAGATGTTTTCCCTTAATTCCTAAAAAGACAAAGGCAGCTGTTTTAATCCAACAACAGCAGTGTGTGTCTGTGAGAGGGAGTAAGAGAGCTATGTGCAGTTAGTGGAGGTCAGAGCGGTTCTGGTCAAGGCGACAACGTGACACGTGCCCCAGTGGCCCACTGTGCCTGGCAGATTGAGATCAAAACACTGACCGCAGACTGCCAGATCTAGTGAGATTCTACTTAATCTGAACATGAAATCCTCCCATCCTAGCTCAAGCCTTATTAGTGTGCCAGTGCATGTTTATAAGTGTGTGTGTGTGTGTGTGTGTGTGTGTGTGTGTGTGTGTGTGTGTGTGTGTGTGTGTGTGTGTGTGTGTGTGTGTGTGTGTGTGGTGGGGCAAAATCAGACAACTGCAAGAGAATCCAGGGCAACAAACTAGGGTTCAGACGAGCAAGACACATTTCCATCGTTCTTATGCCTCTTCTACTCTCGCTTTCTGCTAGTTCATTGCAACACCTGTATGTCCTATATATTAACATCAATGTTTTGTACAATCAAATGTAGTCGCTATGTTGAAGTCAAACTGCCTCACAGTTCTAGATGTGTCTTTTGTCGGTGGGTGGGGCATCTATGTCACAACCCAGCATCACACACATTTCAGCGAGGGGGAGAATATTCCCATGGTAACTACGCACAGGGTTTCATCTCCACATGTGCCCACTGTTGTCATAGCAACCACAGTGAGGAGCGGGATTGGCGGAGCTGTGACTTGTGATTTCAATACTTCTGGTATTTTCCTTAAAGCGCTGCCGTCTAGACGCGGGGAGGATGGGCAACTCCACCTTACAGCGGTTGCATAACACAGTATCCTGGTGCTGGTTGGGGGAGTCATTGCCTGAACCGATGTCACGCCGCTCACATGAGCCTTTCTGAGCTAAGCTGTGACCTGTTGAAGGATGTAAATAACACCTCTGTTTGTTCTCTCTTAACTTGTTAAGCAGTACAAGTTAAGAGATGAAGGATGGAAAGACATGGTGGGAAAAACATGCTACGCATTCCACTAGTCAAGCTGGGCAAAGCCTATTTTCTCTAGTTCATGGTCACCTGTTGTGTTAAATGGTTAAATAATATTAACTCCATCCCTTGCTTGTCGAAAACATACACGGATAAATGGTGAAATAATTCCCTTTTTATGCCCTTTATGTCCCGAACAAAACATGGATAGCGTCAAAGGGACTTTTTATGGAGGTCAAATCAAGCAAATAACAGCAAAAGGCTGAAGTTGAGATCACAAACACTTGCTGGAGTAAGCCATCACCCTCTGTTCTTTAAGTCTGTGTGTGTGTGTGTGTGTGTGTGTGTGTGTGTGTGTGTGTGTGTGTGTGTGTGTGTGTGTGTGTGTGTGTGTGTGTGTGTGTGTGTATGCGTGTGTGTGGTAATGTAATTAGGGAGGCTCCTCTGATCAGATTAGGCCCAGGAGGTTGACTGTCCTCGCAGAGACCGGACTGCAGCAACACCAAAACCACACCTCTCGTCCCGCTTCAACCTGTGTGTCTCACATGACTTGTGGGAAACTGTTTTAATCATGATATAGTGAAAATCCACATACACCCTTGCCTTTACAGACACATGGTTCTTACCCACACAAACACAAACACACATGCACCAAACACATACAGGCATGGCCCGAGACTACGATGGTGCTTTAAATTAGTCTGAACTGTTGGATCTTCTTCCACAAAACCATTTGAGCAATGTAAGCCTTTTGTTATGAATTGAGTGAGTGCGATGGGAGGCCGGGTTGTTGTGGCTCCTGATTGAATGCATATGGAAAAAGGCTATTAGCAAGGATTATGGCCTAATCCCCTTTAGGGCTTCGTCTTAGCCTGCAACTTACATCATTTCCTGGGGACGGCCCTGCCTCGTCAAGGTCGTCCCCCTGCTGCCTTTGGTCGAAAGGAGCCTTTACGATGGTGTAGCATTGTTTACAACAAATCAAATGGGGTTTTTTTCTTAAAAGCTTTACCTTCGCATTAAATCTGTCCTTTGTACAGCTGTCAGTCATTCAGTTTGAAGATCCTCTTTCTTCAGACAATATGGCGTCCGTTTGCGGTTCCTGCTAGGATGTGCTGGGGACGGTACTGTCAGTATAACGT